>NC_061791.1:2335500-2656500 GCF_022458985.1 Mugil cephalus
GGATGTTCACGGCTTAGGTGCCTTAAGCAAACGCCTGCTGCACCAAGTATGCACGGCACCTTGCAGCCATGCAAGACAAAAGCACAAAGGAGACAAAGAAGAGGTGAAGAGAAGTTAAGGAAACGCAGTGAAATGAAGAAGGTGAAGACGCAGAGGATAAAGAAGAAAGTTCAAGACAAGAGAAGCAAAGGGAACAAAAGCTTATTCAATGATAGTAGTAGAAGAAGACGACCCGATTTGAAGAAGAGCTGCAAGGTGCCATGCATGCTTAGTGCAGTGGGAAGTGATGGAAGGAACTAAAAGGACTGGGTTAAGTTTTTGAAAGCATGTGGACATTGATTAGATTTGGAAAACCATTAATTACTCCCTCTTGCAATTTCAAATGAGGGAAGTGAGGGCTGATGGGTGTTACTCCGGCTCGAGGCCCTTGGTTTTCTGCCTGTTGACAGTTCAAGACCAAAAAAGGGCAACCTGGACCAGAGAATGGGTCAAATGGGTTAAGTTTTTGCTCAAGGCACATGGACATTGAGTTGCTTCTCAAAAATCTAAATCAAACAGATTGGAAACCACTTTTACAACCACACGTTTAGGATCTACATCTTGATCTCATGACAGTTTTAACATCTGCTGGAAAAGACTTTGTTTAGATTTGGAAAACTACTAATTACTCCCTCTTGCAATTATAAATAAGGGAAGTGAGGGTTGATGGGTGTTTGTCTGGCTCTAGGGCCCTAGTGTTTCACCATGGTTGAAAGTTCAAGACCAAAAAAAGGGCAACCAGGACCAGGGATTGGGTCAAACCACCGTATGTCCAAACCTCTGCATGCCACCATGCAAGTCACCCAGGAATTGGGTTAGGAACAAATGAATGTTAATGGGCTAACACACATTGCTGCCTTTGGGTTGGATTGGTTGGCAGTAAGTATCCTTTACAGAAATTTCCTCCCGTAGACACTGTCCGGCGTCTTCCTCGTTAGAATGAGAAGGAGTGCTGGGAAGAGGCTCGGCAGAGGAAATCAATTCAGCACTGGATCTGTAATATGTAGTTTGGTAGCAGGGGGGGAAGGAGGGTGGGTGGGTGGGGGGAATCTGAGGACGGGTTGTGCGACAGCGTGTGAGTAAAATAGATGCATTAAGGCGACTGCGTGTGTGTGCACGCGGCATCATGTTTGTATGGGCGGGCGGCCACGGGGGACGGAGGCGGGTTCACTATGAGGCCAAAACGATTCAACTCTCGCCGACCTCCTTCCGAAGCACCTTAATAATTCATGGCAGACAGAAGAATATATTTATATATATCAGCATCCCCCCACCCCCCCCACCCCCATCTCCCCCTCTGTATGTGTTGCTCTCTCTCAATCTTCTCCACACCCGCCCCCCCTCCCACCCCCTCGCCCAGCATCTTCTCCTCCTGTCCGCCAGTCAAGCAGCAGCGAGCAAACACACGGCTGATGTAGCTATTACCAAGCGAATGCAGAGAGGCTACAGATGCATGTGAGTGATGCCGGCGCGTCCCTGGTTATGTGTGGGAGCCACTCACCGTTAGATTTCTCGCTGTCTGCAGGTTTCATCTGAATCGGGTGGTGCATCTGTGGAGACAAGAGAAGGCAAACAGTCCATCAGTCACATGCTGCGATACTCACCGACACAAATATGACTTACGGGCGGTTATTATTCTGACAGGGAAGGCAGCTGCACCTAAAACCTGCAGTCCACCAGGAGGTGGCGATAGAGAACAAAGATCGACAAATTACTAGAACTAGGAGAAGAAGATGAGGAAGGAGACGGGGACGAAAGAAGAAGATGAGGAACGAAAACAGAAAATGGAGAGTAAGAAGACAAACAAGATGAAGATGGAGAAGGAAGAAGACAAACTTCAGAGAAGACTGAGATAAAGAAGGCAATAGATAAGAAGATGATGAAGAAAACGAAGAAGATGAAGAAGAGGACGAAGAAGACAAATAATAAAACTAAAAAGACAAAGAAGAAGACGATGAAGAAGAAGATGATGAAAGGAGGTGAAGAAGACAAACAACACAAAGTTGAATGAGATGTTAAAGAAGAGTAAAATGAAGATGAAGAAGGAAAAGGACAAACTTCAGAGAAGACTGAGATAAAGAAGGCAATAGACAAGAAGATGATGAAGAAGAAGAAAACGAAGAAGATGAGGAAGGCAAAAGAGAACGGAAGACTAAGAAGATTAATTAGACAAATAAAACGATGAAGAAGACAAAGAAGAGCAGAAGAAGAACAAGCAAAACATTGAGAAGTAGAAGAAGAAGAAAACCCTCTCTTTGTTCTCTCTGCAGCTTCTAAATAGTTAAAAACTGAATTCTTTTTTTTTTTTTATTTTTGTCTTCTTTTTCAGACTCAGGAACGCATCACACCTAATATTCTTTTCTTTCTAACATTCGGCCTGAGCGCATACGGCTTCACATCTGGCCCCGTTAACAACAGGCCCTCCCATTAGCGCCGTACTCCGCCGCGGCCTCGGTTCATCGCAGGTCAAACGGCCAGGAAGCGTTTGTCCGCAGGCTTTTAGCCGCGGCCTCGAACACAACAAAGAGTCAGAGACCTCTCCAGACTCAAACTGTGCAGGTGTCATCCCGACTCGATTCGATCTCGGCGTGATTCAAAACAGCCGGAGACGTTCAGGCTAGCGCGTTTACGTTCATGCCTCCCCCTCAGATGCAGATTGGGCGCGTGCAGCCGCTGTAAACGTTCTCTAATGTCCAGAAGCTGTTTAATGGAGCTGAATGACGGACGTGTTTTCTAAGGCGCTGGGTTTTCTTTTAAGGTGGAGAAAAAAAAGAAAAAGAAAAGAAAAACGACAAGAAAACACTTCACAGATGAAGAGGGGGGTTTGTCACATCTCCACCCACCCCCTCCTCCCCCTCTCCTCCTCCCCTATCTCTCCCCTCTGTCCCTTTTTTTTATTCCCTCCATCTCTCTTTCCTTTATGGGAGATTATGTGGCTGTTTGATCTGCGGAGAGACGGATGACAGTGATTCTCCAAATCTAGCCCGGTATCAATCACACTCAGAGTCAAATACCAGCCGTGAGAGAGTGAGTCTGTGCCTGAGCGTGAGTGTGTGCGTCCAGACGGGAGGGGATTGAGGGGGGGTGGTGGGGGGGCTGGCTGGTGTATGTGCCCCGTCTTACCCATAATGCCCCTGGGCTCAGTCACGCTGTGACAGAAAGCTTTGATCTTCCAATTCTATCACACACCTTTATCCCAACTCTCTCCTTCTTGCTCTCGTCCTTATCATCCTAACTCGGCTTTAACACGCCGCCCCCCCTCCCCCTCCATCCCTCCCTCCATTTCTCTCTCTCTCTCTTTTAAATCCATTGATTAGTTCCAAAACCGGCCTGATGGGGGCAGTCAACGGTGGAGGAGGAAGCAATGACTTTTGATTTATAATTTACATGAGAAAGAAAGAAGGAAGGAAAAAGAGAGAGAGAGAGGGAAATGATGGAGGGAAGACTACAGGAAAAGAAAGAAGGGAAGAGTAGGAAAGAGGGAAGCAAGGAAGAAAAGAAAGGACGGGGATGGGTGGAAGGAAAGAAGGAAAGTGAAGGAAGGAAAGAATAAGGACGAAAGAAAACTTAGAAAGAACGAAAGAAAGGGGAAGGAAGGAAGGAAGGAAGAAAGGGAAGGAAGGAAGGAAGGAAGATGGAAAAAAGGAAGGCAGGAAGGCAATAGGGAGCAAGAGAGAGAATGATGTCAACAGAAAGCAAGAAAGAATGAACAAACGAACGAACAAACGAAAAAAAGAAATGAAAAGAGGAAACAATGGTCAAAGGCTGAAAGGAAAGAAAAGTGTTTGAGAAAAGACAGAAAACTGAAGAAAAAGTAAAGAAAGGAGAGAAGAGGGTGGATGAGAAAATAAAGAACAGAACAGGCGGAGATGAGGGAAGAAGAAAGGAGAGAAAACGAGGAGGAGGAGGAGGAGACAAAGGAACCAGACAGAGAGAAAGAAACTAAGAAAAATGAGACAAATGCAGAAAACCAGGAACAAAGAAACAGTGACAGACGCATGAAGAGAGAAAAATGGAGCCTGAAATGAAAGGAGGAAAACAAAGGAGGAGAAGGACAGAAGAAGAAGAAGAGGAAGGGAAGAGGGTGGATGGATGGATGGATGGAGGGATGGATGGATGGATGGATGCCTCCAGACTGAGTCTCAGTACAGTATCACTAACACCAGGACAGACGTAAGGACATGGAGGACGGAGGAGGAACGTGTGTGTGTGTAAGTGTGTGTGTGTCTATGTGTGTGTGTGTGTGTGTGTGTGTGTGTGTGTGTGTGTGTCTATGTGTGTGTGTGTGTGTGTGTGTGTGTGTGTGTGTGTCGCGGGCTGAAGCCACATCAAACGGAGCAAAGTCATGTCAAAGCAAAACCTGGAAGTCACATCCAGTCAGTTTTCTGTTAATCCATTTCAAAGCCTGTCCTCTAAAGACAAAAAAAAACACAAAAAAACCCACAAAAGAGACGACAGCAGCCGTCGTCATTCTCTCTCCCACCCACGCATTTATGTACACAAACACACAAACACACAAACACACACACACAGGTAGAAGAAGTGTGAGTCTGTCTCCTCGGGTCTGTCTACCCAGAATGCCCGGCGTGTTTGATCTCGCCGAGCTCCCCGCCGAGATCCACAAAGCCAGACTCTCCTCCTCCTCCGTACCACCGTCCCACCGTCCCACGGTGACGCAGTCTGACTTTCATTATACGCTCAGTGGGGGGGCGGGGTAGTTAGGAAGGGGGGGGCTAGACTAGACCAGACTAGACTAGACTAGCGATGCTGCGCTGGCATTTAGCTCCACGGACGCATGTGTTGAGTCAAACGTCCACTTCCTGTTTACGTCAGACTGAGTCCTTCCTGTCTGTGACACGTCTTTAACCCTCAAACACTGAACCATCATTAGTAGGAACATCATTCACTAAACAGGAAGAGGAATAAATAAATAAAAAGGAGATAGACACTGGTCAGAGGAAGAAAGAAAGGAAAAAAGAAAGAAAAATGGAAGATTAGGGAACAGGAAAGTAAGCAAGAGAAAGAAAAAAATAAATATGGGAGGAAAAAACAAAGAAAGAAGAGAAAGAATGACTCAAGAAGAGAAAAACGTGGATGATAAATAAATGAATAATAAATATAAATAAATAAAGACTAGAAGAATAGAAAGAATGACTGAAAGAAAGTAGGCAAGAGAAGAAGCAGGAGAGATAGAGAGAAAATAAAGAATGGAAGATTAGGGAACAGGAAAGTAAGCAAGAGAAAGAAAACAATATGGGAGCAAAATAAAGAAGAGTAGAAGAAGAGAAAGAAGGACTTAAAAAGAAAATGAGGAAGAAAAAGAGAGCAACAGAGGAAGAAAAGAACGGGGAAATAAGTGGAAGAGACGGCAACAATGAAGCAAGACATAAAAGAAAAAAGAAAAGTCAGGTCAGGAAAACAAGACGGAGGGAAGGATGGAAGGGCAAGAGAAAAGAAAAAGGAATAGAAGACGAGGAAGAAAATGAAAAAAGAACAGAAGAAAAGAGAGTTTTAAAGAAATAAAGGTAGCAAGAGAAATACAAAGAAAATATGTAAAAACCAAAGAAATAAAGAGTGGAAGAAGAGAAAGAATGACTTAAAAAGGTAAAGTAGGCATGAGAAATAAAAAAGAAAATGTGGAAGGCAGAAAAGAAAGGAATACCTAAAATAAAGTAAGCAAAGAGAGAAAGAATGACAGGAGAACAGGAAACGATAGAAGAGTAGGAGACAATGAGAAAGGAAGGAAAGAATCACTGAAGGAAAGAAAGAGGAGACAAGGAAGTCAGCAAAGAAAGAAAAAAGAAAAAGAAAGAAAGCAAAAAGTAGGAGACGTTAGCAAAAAGGGGAGATGATGAAAATGATGACAGGAAGAAGTGAGAGTAGGAAGAAAGAAAGCAGAAAATAATAGAAGGATGGAATAAAGAAGCCTGAGGTGAAGGTGTCCAGCGTAAAACCTGAGCTCCAGAGGTTTATTCTCAGCCTGCAACACGTCCACAACACACTCGAACTAAAGAGTCGCCGTTTGTTTTCAATCATTTTCAGAGCTCTCGAACGTTCTCCCTGCAGAAACCGAAACAGTTCAGTTCAGACCGACTGAGTCACGCCGTGTGAAATACGTGATAAACGTGCACCTCTGACAATTGATTAACATTTAATTTACATATTAATGCGCTGGCTTAAAGTCGCCACTCACGCCGCTAACAGCGAGTCACCGGTGAGACGTCATGTTGCCACTGTTTAACAACCAGAATATTTTTATTTTTTCTCAAGATTATCTTTCATCGTCTGCAAGTAAATAAAGCTGCAAATTCAGATTCTAAATTCGTAAATTAATCAACATTGACATGAACTGAACTAATTTAACCCTGGACACAGAAACTTGAAATGATATTTAAATATAAAGTTAGCCAATGGCTAATTTGCTAGCAGATATTAGCATTCTTTTAGCATCTGTTTGTGTCCACCTGATAAATGTATAAACCTCACCACATTCCTTATAAACTAGCAAGGCTAATGTGTTAGCATAAAGTTGCTAACCTATTGCATAGAAACGTTAGCATTGATTTAGCATCAATTAGTACCTTCCTGATAAATGTTGAAACCTGATAAAATAATCCGATATTAACTATTATTATTAGACTTAGATTTAGCTAATGTGTTCGCAAACAGTTGCTAACTTACTGCATAGAAACATTAGCATTTATTTAGCATCAATTTGTGTCTTCTTGATAAAATCTCTCTCTCAAATGTAATTTATGGCTAATATGTTAGCACACTGTTGCTAACTTCTTGTACAGAAGCATTAGCAATCATTTAGCATCTGTTTCTGTCCACCTGATAAACAAAGAACCCTCACACAATTTCATATAAACCAACTGTTTGGCTAATGTTTGAGCAAATGGCTGCTAACTCATTATACAAATGTTAGCATTCGTTTAGCATCTGTTTGTGCCCACCTGATAAATGTAAGTTGTATGTCCTGTCCAAATAATCACATATACAAGTTGCCATGGCTAACGTGTTAGCTAACACTTACTTAAATAGAAGCCTCAGCATCAATTTTGCTCAGAACCCTGAAATAAAAATACCTCCTAAAGTTGTTGCCTGGCTTAAGTGTTCCTCTGTGGAAGCACTGCCATCTAAATGACAAACGCAAGTCCAGTATCCTCTGTCCTTTTGGCTTTGTTTTGTCTAACAATACTTGGTAATTGAGATTTAAGTGTGTCAAGTCAACAATGGGGTCACGCAAGATTAACTTATCCAGTCACCAGGAGATATTTGTGCCAGTAAAAATCGGCTGAGTGAAACCATAAGGCCGACATCACACCAGAGGGATCAGAGTGCAGCGGGCAGCCAGGATGGATTTTACGACCTTCCAGTTATAGGACAGTCTCTTTAATCACTCCCTGCTTCCTGGCAGAGGCGAGGTGTCTATCTGTCGGACTAGCTGATGAAATGTCACCCCCGCCGCCCCCGTCTTTTCCTTTTAGCTTTCTTATCTTTATCCTTATCGTGTATTGAGAGTCCAAGCAACCTGGCCGGCATCCAGGCAGCCCTGAGGCCACCTACCACACCCCGAGGCAGCCCCTCTCACAGCATCATCACGTCCAGGAAAACTGAAATGCTAACCGGTGCTCTTGGGTTGTCGTCTTCCAGGAATGCCCTGCCCCAAAAGGTCATAGGTCGGCTTGTCCAGAAGCCAGAGGACTAACTTGGGGCTTGTGTGCAGTGTTTTTACTGGCAGTTGGCACCTTCAAAGCAACGACCAGAGTGCCAGAAACTAAGGGAGTGCACACACACACTGAACCAAACACTCTTTTCATTTTATCTCCTGCACACACACACACAGACAGACACATTTTCCCCTCCCTTCCCCTCTCAAGGTGTGACGGTGAGCTGCTGGGTCAAAGTCAGACAGATGGCCCTCACAGTTGGGATTCAATATCGGTGACCGAGACCATACGACTCGCCACACAGTCACACCTGAGAGTGTGTCTCATGCAAACACACCCAAGAAGGCGTAGTGCTATGACCTCCAGACAGCGACAGGCGACACAAAAGACACAGACGATACTTCCGCTAGATGCCACCGACTTCCACCTATATAATCACATCTAAGTCGACGCGTGCTACTTGATTTGCAGTCGCTTGGCGTTTGCATTCATGCGCTTCTTCGCCCTAACGATGGGATGGGTTCAGATTCCGATGAATTAAAAGTGCGCACACTGACACCTGAAGCGATCAAAGCTTCGGATTCAAACGCCGTCACTGAACCGGATCCGTTCAGCGTTGCTTTGATTTAGTCGCAGGTGCCGTTTCCTGGCTTCAACAACTTGTTTTAGTTTGACTTTACTCGACCTGAAGCACAAAGTGATAACTTCTACAGGCAAACATGGTCTTTGCTCTTTGGTACTTGCAGCCATTTGTCGTTATTATTATTATTATATATTATGTGCACGTTTAACTTGTGTGCATTCCTTTCCTCGTGAACAATGTGAAGGACACACGAAGCAAAATCAAGGTTTTCTGATTCTGAGAGTTAAACACTGAAAAACACTGATCTTTCTACTGTCGCCTCATCTCTACTCCGGCATATGAGGAACTGTTGTGAAGCTCTTTTTCTCCTGCAGAAGTCTGTCAGGTCCAAATATGGTCATATCCTTTGTATTGGCGACCAGTCATGAAAGCAGAAAGGATTATCTGAAGCTAAACTCTCTCATGGTTGGTGATTTTAGATAGAAAATTACAGCTGATTTTACAATGTGCAACTTAAAAATAAGTTTTTCTGCTATTCTGAGCCAGAAATCTCCATTTCAGTAGCTCTTACACAAACCAAACCTTTCAGATTTATTCCTAACCACATTCTGCAGGTATTCACAGAGGGAAATTTATCATGTATCATTCAGAGCCTGATTCATAGAACATTTTACTCCTAAAAACACGGTAAAATTAGATTTTTTTTGGACTTGTTGACATTTATTTTGTGATTTATGTAGTGATAAAAAGAGATATCCACAAATTCCCTCTGTAAATACCTGGAAATATAATACGTTAACAAAACGAAACAAGAATTTTGAACCTCACTTTAGCCATTATTTGGATTTATGTTCTGGAAATGTGTGCAAATTAGCATATATTTGCAAATTTAAATATAAATTCACAGAAAACTTGTGTAATATTGTAATTATCAACCGGAGAAGATTCGTGATGACATCTATTAGTTAAAAATGTTGAACACCTCTAAAGTCAACTTCAGGTAAGAGTTTCCAGGCGACGAGCGCCAACTTCTCCTTCCTGTAAACAAATGACTATTAATCAAATTGTCCTTTACATTATCCCTCGTCTTAGCGGTGCTTAGCGCACAGTTAGCCTACATTATCCCCACTTCATTTAGCTCGGTAAACAATTAACCCGGTCCGCCTCTGTGTGTGAGCAGAATGATTGAGGGATTTGGCATTAGCTATGCTGCGTCGCGTCTCCACACTAACTACACTGTGAGTGTTTAACATAGTTAGCCTGCATTTACTGACACCCCCCCCCTCTTCGTTTCTTTACCCTTCCCCCTCCTCCCCCTCCACGAATCAATATGCTTAAATGCTGCCACCAACTTGGAGAGAAAAGAGGGGTGAGGGAAGTTAATTTGAAACAAGCGATTAATATTTCTTTCCTTAAATAAGAGCACACACACACACACACACATCCACGTAGTGAACACACACTCAGAGGGTCGTCGCATCGATGAGGTTTGCCTTCCTTCAGCTCTGTTTGAGATAGCATTTGGGTTTCACTACAGCAATTACAGCCTTTAATTGAATTGATTTCGATAATGAGCCTCTGTAATGACACTGCTGTGGGAATGGCTGCATGTGTGTGTGTGTGTGTGTGTGTGTGTAGGGGGGTGTTTGCGATGAATGAGCCACTGTTGTTTTTCTGGACTTAAATGATCTGAGGACGAGGATTTAAAGACGCACACACTCAGGAGCACGTATTTTAAAAAGCGAGCTGTGTGCTGCTCTTAATAGCCGGTCAGCTGTCTCCATCGAGCCGTGTTGTCCGAGGTCTAACCTTTCAGCTTGTTGCGTAATATCCTCCAGGCTATAACGCATGAATGTTTGATGACACACGGCTTACTACATGATAAAATTTAATATCCGACACCGCTGCATTTTAGGTGTTTTCGGCTTAGCGCCGTCTGCAGCTACTTCCCAGGTTCTCGGGCGGATACAGCGGTAAGGTTTCACGGGAATTTGTCCGCGAGTCGTCGGGAATCGGCTCCTGTATCAGCCGGAGAGAGCAGGAGAGCCATTGTGATAGAGCAGCGATATGTGTAACAGGCCTGCAGCTGAACAAACATCGGCTGACAGGGCCGTGCACATGAAGCATTCCTCCTCTCGCAGCGCACCGCTATCAATAAAACGCTATTAATGACGCACGCACTTCAAACACACAGGTACCAGCTGATAAATGCCGGCCCCCTTTTATACATGCGACGGATGGGTTCTGATTAGATCCGGGAGTCATTATTGAGTTGATCAATGCCGCTCGGAGCAGCTTCCACTCCGTTTGCAGGTATCGGCCCTGAGCATCAGATCGTATCTGGTGGCATGAATCCCGCTCGACATCAAATGAGGACGGAGGATTTTGAAGAGGGGAGCCATAAACTGAAGCTAGGAAAGATTTATCTGCTTCTTGAGTAATGTTAGAAGTTGTAAGAGGGAGACAAACCGCTGGAAGGATCACGTATCTTACCTCCCTACCCATAAAAGTTTATAAAAGGCGAAACAGGAAACATGAGGCCAGTCATGTTGTTGGTGCCAAAGTTGAGGTTCACGGCAGATTCAAACTGATGCAAACTATCTTTGAACAGTGTGTACACTTGTTTTTCTTGGTTTACTGTGTCAACTAGCGATGTGCAGATCGATACTGAAATGTCGATACTGCCGATACCAGGTCTTTATGCTCTAAAATCGATTCTCAGATCAAAATATCAATATTTGAGGTGATGTAGTAACACAGTGGAAAGTAGTTCCTAGTCAATAATTTATTTTAATGGTCTTATTTATTTATTTTTTTCCAAAATTTTTTGTATGATTGTGTCTGTTTAGTTTTTCTGTTGTTGTATTAGCTCAGTTATAAAGTAAATGAGGTCACTACCTCAATATACTTCAGAGTTTAAAATAAATAAATGAATCTGATGTCTTTTATTCTTTATGAAGCTATGATTTGACATGCGCTGCTTTTTTAGATTTACCAGACACATTAAGGTGCATTTACACAAAGTATTAGTATCAGTGATAGCAGCCTTTATTTTACTCAGTATCAGAAAGGAAATCGGTGGTATCGAACATCACTAGTGTCCACTATGTGAAATAACCGGAGACGTTTGGTCACGTCGCTTCGGACAGAGCTGTGAAATCTTCTGAATTCTGGGACAAAGTTGTTTTTCCCGTCAGATTCTCTCCCTTATTCATTCAGGCCAAACGAATCCTTCTCTACTGGATCCCGACACCAGAGCCTGACCAACACCTCCCAAGAAATGAAACGGCATGTCGAGGCAACACAGCCCCAGCAACAACCGTGATTGATCTGAAATGTATTTCCTCACCTACGTCTCTCAGCGGTCGGACAAGCTGAGAAAATATTCTCCGTCCTCCTCCTGCCTCCAACAAACACTCTACTTCTTTTTTGATGACTTAGTGGTTAGTTTGTTAACTTAGTTGCTTAGCAAAGGTGTGTATTTTTCAAACTCAAATCACATAATGCTCATTTTTTACACTATGTAAAATGTTTAAAAGTCAGAAAATAATCAAACTTTTGTCCTTTAATGTAACAACATAACATTTTTTGTAAATTGGGCACTACAAAAAACAAAGCTACTAATCATTGACATGTCCAAGGCTCTAAACATCCCTCCCAAGAAAAATCCACTTAGTTTTTTTTTAAAAATTTTTTTGGTGCCATCACAAACACTGGCATATAAAGGGTTAAAAGTCAGCAAATAATCAAACATTTGCTATTTGTGATTAGTACTGAAGTGGATTAAAAGATTTATGCAAATCCACTTTGCATTTAGATTATTGAAAATAATTAAAATTTTGTCTTTTTTTTTCCCGCCATCACAAAAACTGGCATATAAAGGGTGAAAAGTCCGAGAATAATCAAACTTTTAGTGTTTGTGATTAGTACTGAAGTGGATTGAAAGATTTATGTAAGAAAAAGTAGAAAAAATATTAACATATGCTATTTTTAGGGCGTTTTTGAAGACAGTGTAGACCACTTGTACAGGTCTCTCTAGAGGTGCAGCCCAAGCTTTAGAAAGGAGTTTGGTTTTATCCACTTAAATGTTGGTAACAACGTGTGCAGAGGGGTCAGTCATCATGTTTCCAAATTAGCATTACAATCTTTTAGTCGTGGTCATTGCAAACTGAGACTTCTGCTAACACTACAATATCAAACATGCAACACATAAACGGTGAGCTGGTAAAAGCCGGTTGTCATAATTGAAAAGAATGGCTTTTATCGCTCCAGAAAATAATTTATTCATGTTTTAGAGATGTGTGTTAGAAGACGTTCATTAATCCAGAAGAGCCGCTGGGATGTGGGGAAAAATCCCATTAGCTGGGGCGTGCGCGTGCTCCTCTAGCATCATATTTTAACTTTACAGCATTAATGAACAGTTTATAAATAATTAACATTAATGAAGCCATAAGATTAACCGTTTAGAGACCAAAAAAAAAAAAAAACTGTTAAAAGATGAAAGGGATGAGATTAGATTAGGAAAAGGTTAATTCATCTTTAACACGACTCAAATAGGATGATCTGTAAAGTATCTATAAATGATCTTTTACAGCTTGTTAAGTAAAATATAAGTGCGACTATTTGAATTTGGATCCTTATCCTTCTGAGGCCTGAGCTCTTGTTTCTTATACGTTTTTAATTTCTAGGTTATGAACATTTTTCAGATCAAGTTGCCCCAAACGTACGGAGAGATTAAGTAGAGGCCTTCGACCTATTATATGTGTTCTTTATTAAACTCAGCCTAGTGCTATTTATAAATATACATTATTATTATCATTTTGCATTCAGTATTAAGCTACGCAAATAATACACAGGACCAAATATTCATGTTTTATACCAAACATGTGCAAAAGTAGGGGGACATGCTGGAAAAGTGTGAGTGTTGAAGATCTATGACCTAAAAAGTTCAGCAACTAAGTATCATCTTTGAACACGAAGTCGTTTTTTTTAACGTCCTCATATGTGGACACAGGGATTATTTAGCTGTATATTACAATTAAGGTGTTAGAAATGATAAAACTATAAATAAACAAGTTTCAGCCATAGAATCTGATTAGGGTTTTCTACCTCGTCCCCTTTCGTCCAGCAAAACGTCCCCATGCGAGGACGCGGGGTCTCGGGAGGCAAATATATTAATTATCAAACCACATTTGAAACATAAACCCCAGTAAGCACGAGGCCTGCAGCTCGCGTTGTTTTAAAGCCTTCAAAGAGGGAGGGAGGGAGGGAGGGAGACTCGGGAGCCTTCAGACCACGGGGGCCTCTGCTTGAAAGAATATGATTTCTCACATCACTGGAAACGATAATGCGACATTATCACTTACAGTCGGGTTGGGGGTGGGGGGGCTCCGTCCGTCCGTCGACTTGAAATAATAAATGACCGATTAAGCGGCTTGTGTCTTTGGACTCTAAATTGCCTTCGCCTTTAAAGCCTAACCTAGCGCGAGATCACGCTTCCTTTCATGAGGCCCTTTGATGTGCCTCCGGTTTGCGCACGCGACTTCGTGCTCGTGTTCCGGCGGCGTCACTAATTATCGCACCGGCAGAAAAAAAAAAAAAAAAAAAAAAAAAAGTAAGGGAAATGGGTAAGGGACCCGTGTGCACGCGCTCGTGTGTGGTCTCGGTGCGACGGCAGCTTTTAATGAGCCGCGCGCTTCTTCGTCGTCGGGCTCGACACGCGCTCTGATCCGCCCACGTGGAGGAGGGAAGGAAGGGCTGGTGCTGGTGGTGATGGTGGGAGGGGGGTTGGACTGATCGCGTGTGAAGCCCCCAACTCCCCCGACCACCATCCACGCCCTCCACCCCAACAAACCAAGCAACACTTTTTCTCTCTCGCCTCCAGAGCGAAACATCCTTGAGAGAAAATGCGAATCAAAGCGCTTTTCATCCTTGTCCCTTCTCAAAATAAAAAAGAGGGATGAAGGAGGATGACTGGATGGAAGGATGGAGGGATGGAGGGAGAGATTCAGCAGGAGAAAAAAAAAGGGGGGTGGTGGTGGTGGTGGAGGAGGGCGAGAGGAGGAGAAAGTGGATGAAAGAGTGAACTTCTCCAAGCTGGAGGGCACTCCAGAGGACACGTCCTAGATTGGTCCTCACCCCTCCCTTCCTTACATCCCTCCATCCCCTCTCTTCATCCTTCTCCTACACCCGGCTTCAGCTTCAGCTTCAGACGGGGGAGCCAGCGGCCTTGGGGCTCGCTCGGTGGGCGTCGTGGGGGGAGACACCGGGCATTTAGACATCTGTCAGCCACTAATGAAAGAGTTCAATTTAGTGGAAAATCTAAAACAACCTTGTCTGGCGGGCGGGCTGACAGGCGTTAACTCGCCACGTCTCAGCGTGTGTTGTGTTCAGGAGGAGGAGGAGGAGGAGGGATAAAAAAAAAGAAGAAGAAGAAGAAGAAAAAGGTGAATATGCAATATGCTGGCGTGCACATAAAAGTGCAGCGTGTGGTAAAGAGTCGTGCAGGGGCGTGGGTCGGGCCGTGCGGCGGGGGACCGGTCTTAAATCGCTCCGGGGGTTTTCGGGGCATGTTTTTCCACGATAGACGGGTTTGTGAGCATATTTAGAGCCTCGCTGCAGCGCTATTAGAGCTGCAGAGACGAAACACATGGCTCTGCAGGGCGACACACGCACAGACTCTGTCTCCGACCCCCCCGGAGCTTCATTAGCGCGTCATTAGAAGCAGCTTCAGTGAAAAAGCTGTTGTTCTTTGAGGAGCGAGTTTGCGCCACGCGGACACAACTCATTATTTTTGTTTTTCCATTTTCCCTTTTTTTTTTCCCCCCACCTGCCTTTTTATTTTATTATTTAATTATTTATTTTTTACTGTGGCCAAGTGTTTAAACACAGACCAGTTTCTAGAGCAGAGGCATGTTCACGTACTGCTTCTTTTAATATTATTTTTTATTATTTTGTTACTAAAACAGCTGATTAAAAAAGTCTGCATTTATTTATTTGTCTTTTGGTGATTTGCATGTGAAAAAAAAACTCACTGATTGCAATTTAATGCATGACAGTAAGGTGGTGTCATTATAGTCTTCGTCTCCTTTATTGTTTCACAATTGTTATCATGAAAGACTCAAAAAAGCAGATATGTTGCACATGATAGTCAAATAAATAAATATTTGGTGTCTCCATTGGGAGCTGATTATGCTCCTGCAAAGACCACGTGGGGGCGGGGCTTAATGTGATGATTGACAGATGAGTAAAGGCTCATTTATAGTACAGCCGGACATAGACGCAGTAACCTACCTACGTAGCCATTTGTACTTGTGCCTCCCAAACACTAGTCGGCGCTGTGTCTGTAGTTTAAGTTTTGATCCACTTCCTGTTTCACTTACAAACAACGGCGACTGAAGCTTTCGCAGAAATTTCGTCGTGCAAATGTTTGTATCTCTGAACCTCCTCAGTTAACCTTTCCTCCACGTGTTCCATCTTTATCGATCCAAAACAACCAATTTGAAAATTGCAGAGATGGAGAAGCAGACGGTCAAAAAGATGCAAAAGCTTACATGCCTTTTTTATACACACACACACACACATATATATATATATATAAAATAATGAATTAATTAAAAGGAGAATTTGTTATTTTTTATACTGGTAAAGTATTTTATATTGTAATTAGTAGAAACCAGTTTATTTGCCTAAAATAATATTACTCCGTCTTTTATCATAGTCAACAAACTAAAGGCAAAATTACTAAGTTATTTAATAATCACGACATTTCCGGTAAAAAGTATCAGTATTGCCAATACTAGCCCTGTATTTACGTGGTATCGGATCGATACCAAGATTCCCTGTGTTTGAATTTGCTTCCAACAAAACGTCTCTGATTGGCTGAAGTACGACCCAATAGCACAGAGTTGTGTCTCCAGACTCATATTCTGAATATATGCATGAATAAAATGACCCTGTTTGCTGTAAACGCAGTGATCAGTGTCTTCTTACAACAAAAAACAACCTCCCATAAATGAATAAATAAATAAAAATGCCTGTTTCTGGTGAAAGAATCGAGAAATAACACACCGTTTAGTTCCCGCTCTGAGCCGCGTGTTGTTTGGTAGCATTACTGCTGCGTCACTGACACATGACAGACAGGACCGGGGCCGACGCAAACACGCGCTTCTTTCCGCTTGCATGAAAGCGCATATGCATTCGTTTGGCGTGCGCTCGGCTGTCAGGACGCTGACGGATCTCCAGCGGAGACGGCTGAGGAGGGATGGAGACGGCTGAGGAGGGATGGAGACGTATGACGGAGAGCTGGCAGAGGAGCGGCTGTCATTAGAGTTTCCTTTCACCTGGCGAAGACGCCCGAGCCCCGACGCTTCCCTCTCATCCCGAGAGCCGCGCACACATTCATCACATCGGCCGCTTATTGCACTCGAAATAAAACGAGGCAGCCGTTCAGCTGCTTCCGTCCTGAACCAACATGGCTGCCAGTCGGTGCCCTTTTCCCTCCAATTTGGCCCCGGTCCAGCTCTCCAGTCTGATTGCTTTGCCTTCCTTTCCCCTCCGCCATCAGGGCCTTGGGTTTGGATGAAGAGATAGAGCGCGGGAGGGAGGGGAAGAGTGCCAATACAAACATTGTTCCGCTGGCTTTTTACAAGCCAGGAGAGTGGGGGAAGTTAATAAGCAGGTATTGGTTTTTAACTGCGGCCCGTTTATTGCTTTGCCCTCGAGCGTGCTGGAGTGCTGCGCTCCACCTCTTTCCTGTCCATCTGCCCATCACCCCTGCTAACCTCCTGCTTTTGTCTTGACGCGCCTCACCCAGCAATTAATTCACCGTCCTCATCACCGTATATTATTTTTGTTTTTTTTTGCACCCAGCTGCCTCCTTCCGCCGTTTACAACCCGAGCTCCGGTTAAAAACATTATAAAAACACTTAATGACGTGTCATTACGCCGCCATCGATTCGCCGCGTTTGAGAGTGAACCGATCGGCTCGTACGGCCAAGGAAATCTGAAACCGCATCAGTGTGTGTCGATGCCGGACATCAGCCGGCCGGGTGTGTAAAAAGAAAGCTGTAAAAAGATGGATGCGATGCGGCTTTAATTGCGTACATATGAAGCTATCGATCATCCGGTTTCCACCGGAGACTAAAACCTCCAGCAAACGCTCAGATCTCACTGCAGTTTCTCTCCTTAAAGGTGCATCTGTCTTTATTTGTTGCATCTGCTGAAACTTTGCGAGTCTTGCCTTAGGTTTTTGCTCCTGGGTTTTGTCTTACAGGCTGCAAACAAATGCGAGCCTGACAGCCACAACTCAGGGCGGAAAATGAACATTTGGAGACGTGAAATGGATTTCTTAAACCTGACCAACAACCTGGAGTCCTGTCAGGCTGATATAAATGTTCCTACAGGTTCAAGCTACTTCCACTCTCCATGAACCCGACATCAAACATAACAACGAGCAGAGATGCAGCCGGCAAAGAGAATCCGGAGAGGAGGAGGGGATGACCAGACAGACTACAGAGAGCTGGGGGTGTTATGGTGTAGAAGAAGGCGATTTCATGTTCCTATAATCCTGAAAGTGCTGCAGTATGTGTCCTCCCCCGGGCTGGTTCACACCTCCAACAAGGGATAAGTGACAAACTCTCACTGTGCAGGAGAACGCTCCAAATTTAACACGCTTGTTCCACCAGCAATTAACACGGCGACTCTGTGCAAAAAGCTCCAATCGGGAGCCGAGCGGAAATCCGGGCGCGCGGCTCTCGTGGGATTCGCGGCATCCAACCGCCCCGTCCTGCCCAGGAGGCCTATCTGCCAGTCCGGCTGACAGAAGTAGAGTCGGAGAGCGCAGGCGCTCGGCGGATGAGATTCCAGTTAGCCGGCGCACGAACCGAGGAGAGAGGCGGGGGACGCAGCCAATAACCTGAGCAGAAGGGATCTGGGGGCCTCTAAATATCCACACAGGGCTGAGAGTGCGAATAAGCTGCAGCTCACTTCCTCTATTGCTCTCCTGGGCCACGGAAAGGAACAATATTGGAGAATGGAGCATCAACACTCCTGTTTATAGTCGGACGGCTGCGCGAGGAGCCAGGGAAGCAGGAACTGACGCAAGGAAGCGATTAAATGTGATATTTCGGTGACCGTACTCTAACCGCGTGCGCAAATGATGATTTATTAATTCACAAATAGTCTGAACCATTTAGGAAGTTAGCTAGTTAAAAAAAAAGAAGTGCATCTGCATGGTGTCTGGTTCGTGACATCGCAACATATCATTCCATATCCCACGCTACTTGTAAAGATGTCTCCTAAACCTTCAGCCTCTCTGCTCGTCTTCTCTTTTCTCCTGCTGCCATCATTCATTACAGGAACTGATCTATATTATCGACCTGAATACATTCGCTGAGAACAGACGGCTCATGTGCTACATACTCTGAGCTGTAGATATGTATAGCCTGTATAAAAACAGGCGCCACCTCAGCACCTTCAGGAGCATTTAATAGAACTAGAGTGTTGTTAGGTGGGATGGTGTCTAGTGTAGTGTCCGTTTCCTGCAGCTAAAGGTCTGATATCTTTGTCACATTCTCAGAGTGGCCTTAGGTTTTGAAGAGGTACAAAAAAAAAAATGAATCTCATTCCTCCATGAGGATGTTTCGCGCGGGCCACTTTTCGCGTGCGCTCATCGCTCCCAGAGTTTCGCACGGTTTTTCAGCCTCACGCCGCCGCATTCACACCGACTCTCAGGTCGGGGTGGGGCCGCCTTGGGGCGCTGCTGTAAGTGTGTGATTAGAGGAGGAGGCAGGCAGAGCAAAAATCGAGGACTCACCCCTGTTAAGGTCTTTATGTTATGCAGTGCATTCTGGGCTTCAAGGGCAGCTTTCCTTGTGTAAAACGTGACAAAACAGCAGCCTGGGGAGAGAGAGAGAGAGAGAGAAGGAGAGAGAGAAGGAGAGAGAGAAGGCGTGAGAGGAGCAACAAAGAGCATTTTCTCTCTATTCATCTGCCTGGCATCACCTGTCGACACTGGCAGGCGACGCCGAGCGAATGTTAAGGACGAAACATCCTAGCGGAGGGGGAAGAGTTTGGATGCGATTCAGCGCTGATGAGTCGCGCCTGAAGGAAGTGTCAAGCACACAAACACGAAACAATAAAGAAACAGAGGGAAGACAGAGGTGGAGAAGGAGTTATCCCTTCATTAATCCTTCAGTAATCTGTGAGCTTCATCCCTCATTTGCCAGATTTCTCTCGTGAATTATTTCGAGTAGTGATGTTTGATAGTGAAATATCAGTTTAAAATAAATGGATAAATTACTGTGATGTCTTTTATTCTTAATGAAAATATGATTTGAAATACACTACTTTCTTTTTTTTTTTTTTTTACACATTAGGCTGTAATAACACCAAGTATCGGTATTGCCGATATCAGCCTGAATTTTACTCGGTATCGGATTGGAAAGGAAATCAGTGGTATCAAACGTCACTAATTTCCAGGAATTTGCAGCTCAAACTCCTCCCACCACGTTAAAATCTGAGATGTTAACGTCTGAGGAATGAAACAAACCAACAGTCATTAAAAAAAAAAAAAAAGTGCTCTCCTGTGTCTGACTACGTCATTTAATCCAATAATCAGTTCAGATTTAGGCCACGTTCTACCTCAACACTTTTTACACCTGCAAATCAAAACTTAATTAGTTTCTTATGCACTCGCTGTATCTGCACAGAAGGAAGGAAGAGAGGGGAATGATGGAGCCTCTTCCTTAATCTGTGTGTAATCCCCCCCTGCAGAGTGGTGCTGGGACGCTGCAGTCGCCGGCCGTGAAAAAAAAAAAAAAAAAGAAGGTAAAACCTGCATGGTCAGAGAGAAAAAGCAGCAGCAACAGCAGCAGGACATGTCGGCCAGACACAGAGGTGTGACTCCTCTAGTTTCTCTCTAATGTGCAGCAGCTGTTTTTTTCTTTCATGATTCATGTCAAACACGAGGTTTGGAAAACAGTAAGGACTCCTGTCTGTCCTCACAACATGATTATGTAGCAGCTACAGGGAAATTAGAAACAAGACTGACATTTATCAAGACTGTGCGGCGCTGAAGGTGCATCCTAAGGTGGACTAATGCAATAAAAGGCTGCGGTGCAACTTTAAATGATGTTGCATGGACGCCCCGCTCGGTTAACAAGATCAATTTACATTCATTAGCATATGTCTGTGCAGGTTCTCAGTCCTCCACGTCACGGTACAGACAAAACATGCTAGAAAAAATGCAAAAAACAAGGGCAACTCAGCTTGTAGGACGGAGACTTGATCCCCTGGACTAGTTAGCGAATACTATAGCATCATATACATAATGACAAATCTAAACATTTCCTCTGTTTTAGTGCAAATACTTAAGAAAACGTCAACATTTTGCTGTTTAGTTCTTAGTTAGTTAGTTAGTATAACGATGGGCAAAGCCAAAGCAAGTAGAGCTCCCCCTGGTGTCTGGCTGCAGTACAGCTCATAAGCTCCACTTTTTTCAATTTTCAATTCTTTATTTAGTTATTTGACTCTATAGAAACAGGATGTGACTTAATAGTGACTACCAGTTGCCATGCCAACCCCTCTATAAAGCAGTCCCATGAGAGTTGTTAAACATTTTTTAGAAATACTTCTGCAACTCTTAAAAAATCAGTCTGGAACTGCAGTTACTTTTATTTATTTTTACAGAAAAGTGGTTAATGTCTTCGATGCAATTTTGTAGATTCTTCCCATGGACCAGACTGGACCCTCTGGGACGTTTTCTTTGAAGTTTCTTTGAAGATCTTGGTCGGTTTAAGTGAGCTCCCTGTCCTTGACCAACTTCTCCTGGATGTCCAGTTGTGTGCCTGTTTGTTGAGAATCAGTTCGCCCTGTCTTTTACGAACTGAAGAAGCTACTCAATAAAAAAGTCCAGTTGCCCTCGTCTCAGCATTTTCTTTTTGGACGTCCATTAGCATGAGCCAGCCACAGGTGAGCCAGCTGCCTGCAGCTCCAGCGTCTTCCCTCCAGGTTTGAACCCCCAGCCCCCCCAGCTCTGCTCATCTGTTCATTTCAGTGTGTATTTATTTGTCCTGAGATGAGCCGAGAGCACCGTTGTTTACATCTGCTTCGTCGTCCTCCCCATTGTGTTTGCGGCACAAATCAACTCGGCGCGAGCGCCGCGGACCGGTTTTGCCGGCTCCGCTGCCCCCGCGACACTCGCCCATGCAGAGCATCTTAGTGAAATCCAACGGTGAGCATCTGGAGCGGGTTTAGTATCCGAATCCCCGAGTCCCTTTGATGAGGCTGGGAGCGTAATGGATCTGAATTCCTGCGGCGTCCTCCGGGGGCCGGGGCTGTTGAATAGTTGGCCCTCGGCCTAGCGTCGGCAACGTGATTGGTGTTGTGATTCAGAGGGTTCAGTGGCTGTGTGTTAGCGGGGATAACGCTCAGCTTAGTGTTTTTTTTTTTTTTTCTCCTTCCTCCATGGCCCACAGCGTGAAAGACAGCTCGGGGTGTCACTTCACTAAACCCTGAGCCCTCTGCTTCAACTATCAGCCTCAATTTACCACCAAGAGTTTCACACCGGCTTCCACCGGTTAAAGGCACGGAGATAAGAGGGCAAATTAGTCATGACTGACAGACTAAGAATTTACAAAATTTACTCCATGTAGGTCACCAGACTGATTACCTTCCATGTGCTGGAGATGTCTGGCAGTTGTGCATCATCTTTGGTCTCTAGTATCGTGATAAGTATTCAGGACACCAAATGTAGAGTTTATTGACGATGTTAGCTCTAAGTAACTGGTGCCTCCAAAGATAAAACCTTGTTAGTGGAATCTTTCTGTGAGCTCACAGTTAGGCATCGATAACCGGCTCTTTTAAAGAACGGGTTCCAACTGGCCTTCATGCTTATTGATGCCAAACCTTTATATCCCAGTCCAGAAGGTGGCGGTAATGCACCTAAAAGTTGTTTGCCAATCGCCATAAAACAAAAGAAGAAGAATCTTTCCAAAGAACATCATTCACATCACGTGACGACAAGGAAGACGCAATTTCAAGCGAGGGCGACAACACCACCAACATGGCGAAGCGTTTGTCGACAATGCACAGCATAAAATACCGAGTGCCATGTATTCAACAATCTCCATTGAACAAGTGCAGCTACTGCTAAGGCTCAGCCGAGCAGATCTCTTACCTCTTTGTAGAAACTCACGAAACAACGAACACCTACTTCTTTCTAGTCCAAAAATTCACGTAAGGGAATCAATAAAGAACGCGCAGAATCGATAATGGCATCGGCATCACTAAAATCCCATCGATACCGTAGCGATGGGTATCGATGGGTTGATGGCTGATGTTTCCACTAGAATGCCAAAAATTTTGCATGTACATTGCGTAATGTCGCAACCGTGAGCTGTCGAGTTGTATTTGAAGGCAGCAACCGTCCTAAGAAAGGATCTAATTCAGCAAAATAAATGCATCATGGAGCAAAAGCTCTTTAACTGTTAATATATGCACAGCACACTTGGTCTTTTTTTTTTTTATTATTATTATGCCATTATAATTCCTTTTGCACCTGTGTTCAAGCTATGGCCCCGTGTGCGCGATTAGCAATTCCAATAGCGGCGTACGAGGCGGCTCGGCTTCCAGCAGCCGCGCACTGTACATTAGGATTCCGCCGGAGTTTTCTGCGTATCTGTATATGGGAGGGCTAGCTTTTTGGTGTTAGCATTAGCGATTCTGAAGGCACATAATGTGAGGGCGGGGGGGTGAGGGAGTAAAGGGGGTGGGGTGGCGGGGCTTCTGGCGCCGCGTCAGCCCTCGGTGTGTGTGTTGTGATTCCTGCGGCGTAGCCGAGGCCCCGGAGCCAGTGCGGCATGTGGCAGATCGTCCCAGGTGGTGGGCTGTCAAGACGGGGATCAAAGAGCACAGGAGTGGACCTCACACTCTCACACACACACACACACACACACACACACACACACACACACACACACACACACACACACACACACACACACTCACACACACATTTACACTCGGAGACGTTCTCGCAGTGTTCCCCTTCCACCTGCTTAAGAGTCAGCACACTCGCGTCTCGCACATAAAAAAATAACCCTGCAGAAAACCAATGAGAGTGCACATATTCTAAGAGTGCGTCTGCCTTTTATTTAAACATATATATATATATATATATATATATAAAAAAAAGAGGATGCAGACCAGAATGAATAAGCTCCCTCCATCAATTTGTGTCTCTTGTCTCCAAACATTTACCTGAAGGCCACGAGGGCTCAGAGCGAGGAGATACACTCTGCTTGTGTTGTTGAAGAGGGACACTCCAAAAAAAAAATAAAAAAAATAAATAAAAAATAAAACACACACGAGACGTTTTGAGAGAGAGGGGGAACAAATCTATTAGAGGCTGGCGGGGGTGTTAAAGGTAGACGGACGTGGAGGACGTGCGGAAGGAAGGGCTGAGTGTTTGAAAGACACACACACACAAGAAAAAAAAAGACGAAGAAGAAGAAGAGGGGAGATAAACAGCAGCTGTGAGTGGAATAGAGAGCAGAGGAGGGAGATGCCTGTTCATAAATGCTTCATGACTGCTGAAGGGGGGGCCTTTGACTGACTTTGTCAAGACAGCAGAGCAGCGGAGGAGCTGGGGGGGTGGAGGGGGGAGGATTTGGAACGTGGAGGAGGTTGATGTTACGGGCCGGCATCGGCTTTAAAATCAGGTGCATATTCCTCACGCTAAAAAAATTAGGCCAACCTCAGAGGTGACAACCTGCAATTTGACTTTCTTTGTGCACTTAATTCTTTTTTTTTTTTTCTCGTTTCAAATTCTTAATTTAAAAAGAGAGCCCTCCATCTCCCATGCCGCACACTAGGGTTGGGTGGTTTGGGTGGGTGGGGTCATCTTTAGCTCCAGCGCCGGCTAATCTACTTAAATGACTTCCATTAGTTTCAGGGCTTGGCCCAAACACGCAATTCTTAAAATAACAATCGTTTAATTAACGCCGATGGAACCGATGGTTGCATTTACGGAAAAAAAAAACTAAACTAAATTATCAGCACTGTGAGGGAGACTTTACCTTTGCTACGAATAAGAAGCCCCCGATATCTGCAGGGCCGATCCACATCTACATCATGAAACACTTTCTGCTTTCTGGGACCAAAAAAGTGTCCAGAAACTATTATATTAGATAAAAAAAAATCTTTCAAAGATGCTGCTGTAAAACCTAAACCTTGAGGGCATCCTGGTTGTATGTGGTCACATCTGCTCTTTAAAACTCTACCATTGTCCTGTATATGTTCAATGTCAGCTGACTCACAGTGGCTCATCTACAGCTACGCTAGGCGCTACGCTAGGCGCTACACTGGGGGGCAATGCAGATTTCAGTGTGTTGCTCAAGGACACTTGGGCATTTTGGTGCACGTGCTTGGGATTGAACCACAACCCTCTTTACCCACTGAGCCACCACAGATATACAGGCCTCAAAACATCAATCACAGTCTAACGTTTACGACAAAATGGCCATGTTTCACGCAGTGGAGTGTTGAATCTACCGTAAATAAAACCAAAGAAGAAAAAGAAGACGACGAACACATCAAACTTGATGTTCACCCCACGTGGTTATTCAGTACTTAATTAATTGTCAGAGGTTTACACCTTCTTCTCTTATTGAAACGGGTTAATGGTCGGCTACGTGTAGACGTACGTTAGGAAAAGCTTATTTAGGGTATGCACTGACGTCACTGCCGCCTGAGGCCACGCCCCCCTGAGTGGTGAAATGTATCAGTAAATACAACAACACCGGGATCAGATCAAATTAAGGACGATTGGACTCGACGATGATCCATACGACCGTATGATAAAGCTTATGATTCAAGCTAATGCTGCTAATCCCCACGCTCAACTGTTAATTGCCACTCAGTGGCCGTAACCATGGAGACTTCAGCTCGCTGTGACGTCACGCTCGTACCCTCTATAGTTATCTTACTGCTGTTATTCAAGCGTTAAACAAACGGTCGAATCAGGTGGAAGTGAAGGAAGGTGAGGGGTACGGTTTATCGAAAGGGGAAGAGGAGTCGGGTGGTGGTGGTGGAGGAGGAGGGAGTATCGTAGAGAAATAACCCCCTCCCACCCCGAGCACCTTCCATCCGAAGCACTGACTCGGCTATTACTCCTTCCACCGCTCCAGTTCCTTTTTCTTTCCCTCCTCCACGTTTCTTTTTGACCTGTGGTTCCACTAAACCGCTGACCCGCATTAACTAAACACTCTACTGCAAATTACCTCCAGCGCAGGGGTCTGGGTGGCACGGGACAACCTCCCCCTGTCCTCCCCCCACCCTCCCCCGTCCTCCCCCATCCGCTCCGGCTCTAAAACAAGCTCCTTAATGCGTATAATTTACGTGCGTCAAAGAGCCGCTGAATGACAGCAAAAAAATAATAATAATAAAAAAAAGGAGACAGAGAACACATTCTGAATTTGACAGCGCAATAAAGAACAGATTGTCAGATGGAAGCGGATGAGTGGATGAGTGGAAGGCTTCAAACAATGCCGCGTCTCTGACGGGCATTTGGCTGATGTTCTAATCCTGTTAACGCAGGAAACGGTCCAGGCTCGCAGCACTTCTCAAATCTACACAATCCGCTGGTTACTTTCGGTTGGAAGCGCACCAATGTCACCCCCACCTTCCAAATCCCATCCCCATCCCCTCTCTGCAAAAAAAAAGAAAAAAAGAAAAGAAAACAACAACAACAAAAAAAAAGCTTTCAAATCGAAGCCGACCCGAGAGTCCACGGAGGGAAAAAATTCCAGCTCTGCAACTTTGCTCACAACCAAGCAACTCTCTGTGTCGCTGAGGCATGCAAAAGTATAAACAGAGAGAGGAACGAGAATCCACACACACACACACACAATCTCCCATTAAAATCCACCTGCAGCTGCTCTCTAATTGGGCCTGGGTAGCCGGCTACGAGCGCTAACGCCTAGTTAAGGCGATATAATTGGCCGCTCTGCTTTGGGGAAAGAATGAAATAAATCAATGCTCCGTCTCGGGTCGGGCCCGTCTCGACTGGATCCATTAGAGCAGATAATTGTCTTGGACGGCGGAGTGTTCGCCCTGGCGTTGCCATAGCCGAGCGGGAGGATACAGTTGGCCCGGCGGAGCGGATGTCTGCCATTGGACGTGGAGGGAGGGGGGCGGGGGGGGGGGGGGGAGATGGGGGGGTTGTTGGTCCCTGAATGTGGCACCAAAGGGGACGGCTTTTGATCTGAACAGTGGTAAAAAATCAGACACTGTAATCTGCCTCTGTGTGTTTATCTGGGTCCAAAGGCTGGATGTGTGTGTGTGTGTGGTGTTTATTCACGTTAGAAATTAAGATGATTTGGTTTAAAGAGATAAAACTGACCAGTTCTTTGTTTTCAAGGCAAACTACAGCAACGCAAGCATTCACTTGAAGTTGCACAGCGCCGATAACTCTTGGCGGCCCAGATGTTCGTAGGTCGGATCTCTTTTGAATATCGTAATTCCATTAAAGATGAAAACAGAGGCCTCCATAATCCAACCCAAGACGTCTTAATTAGGAACTAATTGGGTTCAATCCTCATACAAAAAAAATTCAACTCCAACAAAGTCAGACCAATTTAACCTAAATTTAGTTTGCTATGAATTTTTAATTTCTCCAAGGTATTTGGGATCAGTAGGACCTACAATGTATGAAAACCGAGCATAATTTTCCAACATGGAAGTTGTAGTCATCCTCATACTCGTCCTCATATTTGGACACTGGGATTATTTCATTATTTATATTATAATAAATTCACCCAATGTGTGACAAAATATAAAACTGTTTATTTTAATACCTGAACATGACTGAGCAAAATTAGAATTGCCAACAATGAAGTCCCAACGTCCTCAAACGAGTACTTGCTAATTAGCGACGTTGTAGCTGGATGCTATTGATAAAATTTGTTAAATTTGCAGCTCGTATCAAAGTAGAAATGTTAATAAGCATAAATAAATAAGTTTTAACCGTAGAATTTGATGGGGTTTTGTCCTGTGATCGTCTGTAGGGCGCCTGGTCTGGTCTGGGTGGGTGCTACATGCCAACATAACATGAATGAATGAATTCCAGGTCCAAAAGTTTCCCAGCAGCACACGAAATTGTCACAAGATGGTTTAAATGTCATTTAAACTCCCCTGTCAGTGGTCATAATGTTGTGACTGATTTGTAATGGCTTTATAATTGTCTCATTATGGAAATAATCACGACTGCCTCACCTGTAATAACCCGACCAGTCTTTAATTACTTTATATGCTTAAATGCTGAGGTTTGGGAAATACCCTCGAGCTTTAAAGGATCAAATTAAAGCCCAGAAACTGTCGATCAACTCAAGAAATACAAACTAAAGGTTTATAATTAATGAATGTGGGGAAAGATCATTGGCTATGGCTGTGATAACAAACAAAGGTCTAATGGGAGGTTTTTGGCCCATCCATCGACCCCAACATCCACCCTACGCCGACTTTTTAGCTGCATCATAATGTTGCCAACTTCCTCCAATGTGGGAGATTAAACATAAGGTTACAATTACTTGCAAACAGGGTTAGCATCAGGTTAGCATCTACCTCCTTTTTCCAGTCTTGGAGCTAATTAGCTGTGTTTGCTGTACACGCATCAAAAGTGGTGTATTTACCAGAATGATGAGATGCGCCCTTAAAACCTGCACACTTAAACCGCAAGCTAACGGCTAACTACCTACCTGAAAGCAGAACCAGTGCAGAAAAACTAAATGGCTCGACTTGGAGCAGGTGTCTTAATTAAGTCTGCATTCCACTTCGCGGTCACTTAATGGAACTGAGCCGTCATTACTACTACACCTGCGCTTTTCCCCCGGAGTGACAAGTCAAAATGTCGACCGAGAGAAAGAAAAAAAAAAAAAAAAAGAGGCTAATTAATGCTAATGAGCGAATCTGCCAGGACGAGGAGAAAAACTTTCAATCACTCTGTGACAAAATTAGAGCAAGTTAGAGGAAAAAGCAGCTTTTTTTTAAAATAATGAACATAATAAATAGCTATCTGCGCTACATCCACATTGGTCTATGTTTTATTTTTTATATTTCTGACTTATTTCCCGCTCCAGTCCTTTTGGTTGGATACAGCCGGTTAATGAAGACATCAGCGGCTCATGTGGCCGATGTCGTATCATTAAGATAAATGACACAAGCCCCAACAACACACACACACACACACACACACACAATCTGCAACAAACCCGTCACGGCGCTTAAGGTTGTGTTTCAGCAGAAAGGACCGTTTTCTGTTTACCCCTCTGGCTCTCTCTGTCTCATTCCCTCTTTATCTCTCCCTCCATCTCTATCTCTCAGCACAAAATGCCAAATTGCTCCATTTCTCACTCCGTTCCTCCTCCTCCTCCTCCTCCTCCTCCTCCTCCTCCTTCTTCATCCACTCATCTGGTTATTAACTCCAAACACATTAAACCAACAGTAGCGCCGCGATATTCCCCAGACCGCCCTAGTCAGCATGAACACACAAGCTAAGTGCACACACCTGGGTCAAACCGCAAAATGGAATCGACACGATGGAAGAAGAAAAAAAAATAAAAAACTTGCAAAGAGGAAACTGAGCTCAGATCCTACAGACTTTACGAGACCGTTTAAAGTATTTGTGGACCGAATTTTGCGAAGCTAATACGACATTTGGAGACGGACGGGAGCCAAAAACATTCATGAGACGACATGTGTTTGCTCAGGGAGTTTTATTTTCGTCAGGCTCAAGCAGCCTCTCGCGCGGGACGAGTGAGCGTCGTGTGACGACAATAATAAGACGGGAAGATTACACTGATCCGCCAGATATCCACTCGCCGATCTGACGTGAGAAAACGCGCTTCGGCGCCGAGCTCCAGGCGCGAATTAAGTCGCGGGCTTTTTATCTCGGATGTCCTGTAATTAATCATTAATTTATTCATAGCGGTCCCGGTCTGACGCCTGCACGAGTCTGGCTGCCATTTTAAACGTAACAACAACAACAACAACAAACCGGAAACGTTGATAAGATGAAATGAAAGAAAGTAGATTGTACGCCACCACAATAGCAGAGCTGCAGACGTGAAGTTTGACGATTCCTCAGAGACGGAAGCAAACGTGTAAAACAAGTTGTTGAACAAAAAGAACGATGTCAATGACGACCCAAAGGACGCACAGCTGAGTTCCTAAAAACAGACGTCATTTTAAATGTTTGTTGCAGTATCTTCTTTCTCCAGATGGAGCCGCTGATGTTTCTGATGAACTGGAAACGAACTATCGTCTCTTTATGACGGTTAAAGCTACAGCCTCAGCCCTGAAGAAGCCACGTTCATCGTGTTGTGTTGAGGTTAAACACATATTCGTGTTTAAAATACTAAAAGACTAAAAGTGAAGTTCACCCAGCGTAGAAGCTGAGAACGGAACGATTAGACATCCTAATACTGGAGTTTTTATTTTGAAAGTAAGAGTGCAATTTTGTTTCTTTGATGTTTCGTCTGGCTAGACCCAGGCAGAATTTACATCATCTTTATCTGTGTTTATGTGTAATTCTATCAATTCAATGGGCTTCTTTTGATATTTGCATCTGATATTGGATGTTAAATTGTTACATATGAGAATATATTTCTCCATTGATGAAGTTATTTATGAATCATTTGTTAATCAGCCTGTTACAGACAGAACCCTCAATGGTCATTTCTGTTTTCTGTGTGGTGCTGATGGACAGCTCCTTGAACTGTAATACTGAAGATGTTACAACATGTTACAGATCCTTCTTCTTAACCTCCTGAGACCTGAGATCTTATTTCTTATGCATTTTTAATTCCTACAAAGTATTTGGGATCAGTAGGACCTAAGAAGTATTAAAACTAAGCACCATCTTTAACAGGAAGTCGTAGTTTTTGAAAAAACAACAATAACAAATAAAAAAACACGTCCTCATATGTGGACGCTGGGATTATTTCATTATTTATATAATAATAAAGTCACCAATGTGTAACAAAATATAACTGTTTATTTTAACACCTGAACATGGCTGAGCAAACACAGAACAATGAAGTTCCAACATCCTCAAACGAGTACTTGCTAATTAGCGACGTTGTAGCTCGTTGCTATAGATAAAAGTTGTTCATTTGTGAGTCACATCAATATTTTGACAAGGTTTCGTTCCTCGTCCAGTTTTGTCCTGTGATCGTCTGTAGAATAAATCCCATGTTTTTACTAGTGTATTGACCCTTTGCTACCACTAGATGGCAGACCAAAGTGTCCACTAACGAGGACAACGGGTTTAAATGAAGCAGAATAAGCTGCAATAAAACCTAAAACTATTACAAGCTTTTATTTCTTTACATTCTCATGATAAATTTACTTATCTTCTTACTAACTGTCTTACAACAACCTCACAAAACTTTAAGAAGGTCTGTGCTGCTTGATGTATTATTATTTTGAAGTATTTCGTATCGAGACTCCAGATTTAACGAGGCTCAGTCTCGTTTGTGAGTTTCAGACTCGTGTGTGAATCTTCCGCAAATTTCTGAGTAAAGTTTCTCTTGTACTTTTCCCAATTTCCCGTCTGTAATTTGCCGTTTACCACCACAACGTCCTGCTGTTTCCACCTCTTTGCTGTTGGTGTTCCTTTTTCGGACCACGAGTTCGCTAATGAGCATCCAAACGGGTTGGAGAGAAAAGTTGCTGCAGCCAGTGAAACTTGTTCGCCCGCGTCTCGGAGGGACTAACAAACCCATTTAATTCCAAAGTGCGACTCCTACAAAGGAAGGAGCGAGCGCCGCTGGGTCACCGCCGGGGCTGCCTGCGTGGGTTCGTTTGGCCCAAATGGCCGCGATACTTTTCAAACAACAGCGTCGCTAATTTAAAATAAACACGGCGAGGGGAAGAGAGGGGCCACGGTTTCCCTGACACCGGCGAAATTACAGAAGTGGAGCCGGCGAGGGGGCCGACGCAGAGCGAGAGCAGACGAGGCCGGGCGGCTTACTTAACTTTGAGAAAACAACAGCGTCGCTCAGCGCCTTCGCATAACAAGGCCAGCGAGAGTCCAATGAAACGCTACATCTCCTCTTAATGCACTTCACCTCACAGCACAGAAACAGAAAGGGGGAAAAAAAGCAAAGGTGCAATAGGTGGCTGTGTTTTTTTTTAGTTTTATTTTTTTATTTCGTTTTGTTCCGGTGATGAGAGATATTCTTGAGTCATCAGCCGTAACAACAACTCAGTTCGAGGGAGACGCAGCAGGAGATGTGAAGAAGCTGAAGGACGGGAGGAGGAGGAGGAGGAGGAGGAGGAGGAGGAACTATGGCCCCTCAGAAAGAGCAAAGAAGAAGGAGAAGAAGAAGAAGAAGAAGAAGAAGAAGAGGCTGGTGGGAAGAGGAGTCATCTCAAGGCCGAGAACAAACGCACACAAAGACACGTGACACGGTTTGGCTGGCAGAACGCAGCCTCCAGGCTTTCATAAGCTCACATGACTCAGTCGGAACGAGGCGACGCCAGAGAGAGAGAGAGAGAAAGTAAAAACGAAGGAGAAGGAGAAGAAGAAGAAGAAACGAGAGAGGGAAAGAAAAAAAGAAAGAGAAGGTGGAGAGTGTAGGTGCAGGGAGGTGAAGGACGTCTTCTGACGTGAGAATTAAATTCAGTTTCAAAACATGAACTCAGACGGATGCTGGACTTTTTCCACCACCTCACCTGCAGACGGATTTAAAAAAAAAAAAAAAAAAAACCTGAATCACACCACAAAGTAGTAAAGGAAACACAACCTCTAATACATAAATAAATACTAGAGTAGGGCTGGCCCAAATTAATGGGAAACAAGAAAAAAAACTGCTGCACATCCACGATAACTGTGAATATTTATGTATTAACTCAGCTGTGCGCCCCTTGCTGAAAGTAACGGCCCGACACAGGACACGAACCTCTTGGTTTAAAGTATTGCTATAGTTCCATGTCAGCGACACTTCCTCCACACTCAAACACTGCACTCTTCCACCAGTTACAAAGAAATGTTGGATTATGTGCTGCACTTTAAAATACATGTGCACTTTATAAATAAATAAATAAATTCTCCTACTCTCACAGAAGGGCTGTCAGTGTCAGCTGTCAATCATCACAACCAACGACACTTCCTGTTTCTACAGTGTCAAATCGCTAAACTAAAACCGAAAGTTTTCTTTTCCTGTGTTTTAATTTTGGGCCCATCCACTAACATGGAGGGGGTGGAGCTTATATGACTTGCAGTGCAGCCTCCAGCCACCAGGGGGAGCTCCACGTGCTTTAACTTCACTTTGGAGGTATCAAGGGTGATACTGGGAATTTTGGTATCAATCCAATATCAAATAAATACAGGGCTAGTATCGCCGATACTGATACCTATACCGCTACATGATAATTGAATAACTTTGTAATTTTGCCTTTAGTTAGTTGATTATGATAAAACACAGGATAAATATTTTAGGCAAATAAACCTGTTTTTCAAAAGCAATTACAATATAAATAATTCCCCTTTTACTACACACAATTGTTTTAGAAAAAAGTGCAAAATAAGAAAAAAGAACAATATAACAACAATATAAACATAACAACAAAAACAAGTCAGTAACAAAGTGAGAGTGAAGTGTCGGCTCATTCATTGGTTCTGCATCCTGTGTAACTGTCTTCTCTTCCGAGTACCGACTCCATTTCAATAACAGCATCGGTTCCAGCTGTGTATGATGCTGCAGTGATTTCAGTATCAAACTCTGTCCGTAGCCTTCCTTTAACTACAGGTGGAGGTGGAGAATCTCCTGCAAAACGAGTGATTTACTGGACGTATAAGAGAGAAACTGGAATAAAAGTATCAATCTCATCACGCTGGTATCGATCTGATACCGATACTCGCACTGGTATCGATGCTATCGATATTTAGATTGATACACTCAGCCCTGGTATCACTCATGTTGTTAGGAGCCAGTTATTCTGCATTAGGACCAATAGCTACCAGGTTAGTTAGAGCCTGCACCTTTTCCATTTCTTTCTACACTATCACATCTGGACCTCACTCCAGTTCTTGGAACGCTCTGCGCCGGTGACGGTGGTTTTAAAAAGTCAACTCCTATTTGAATCTTTAGAAGGAATGCAGCGACTTTTTTTTCCTAATTTATTTATTTATTTTTTAAACCAAACCCACAACATTTCCCCGACCGCGCTTCAAGCTTCAAGTGTTCTAGCAACCTAAACCAAATCACACGTGTGACTCGGGACGTGAACCCTGTCTGAGTTGTCAAAAGCAATGAGCGTCACGCGGCACGCCAAGCTCTCTTCCCTCTGACTCAGGAAAAATAAAACACGGCCACGCTTCCTGGGTTTGGAAAATCAAAATCCGTCCGTTTAATCTGGAGCGAACCCAAAATTACAATTACGTCTGTATGAAATTGAGGCAGATTTGTGAGGATCTGGTTTCTCAACTCGTCCAAAACTGATAACTCCTCGTTTCATTTCGGCTTTTCCATCGTAGCGTTTACTCGCTCCATCGCTCCGATTCAACTTTTTCGAGTGACACTTTGAAACTTGTCTCAAGCAAATTGGCTTCGCAGCCGGATGGAAGCGGCGCGCCTCCCCCTTCTTTTTTGTTTTTTTTTCTCCCGTCGTCCTCCTCAGTCTCTTTCTACTTTCCTCCCACTCCTCCACGTCTCATCAGGAGTGTCATCAGCACCCACTCCGGTTGATGCCCGTTAATATGGCAACGCTATTGTCTGCCCGTCCGTTGCCGCTGTCTCTATTGTTTGCTCTCGCACTTGACGAATTCATCAAAGGAAAAGTGAGGAGAAAAATGAACAAAAAAAAAAAAAAAAAAGGGGGAGAACGGGGAGAAAATAGCTGCAAATCACGCCGCTTCGCACAATTGACTGTGTAAGTCTGGCGGGGCGAGTCTTTGTCTTCAAATGGCGCACGAAATGTGTTCGCTCGTGTAATTTTGCACATGTATCATTTGCTCTGCCATTAAATAGGTGGGACGGCCCTGGAGAGGCTGCTGCTGCGAGTGTGCAGAGTTTGTGAGGGAGGAAGGAGACAATAAAACACAAACGAGGAGAAGATGGGAAGAACAACCGAGCCGGCGTTGGTGTGCGTTCGTACCTTTGCTCTGTGGAGGGTTCTGGCTGCGGTCTCGGAGGATGTTGATCTGGTAGACGGCTCCGTACGGCTCGAACAGCTCCTTCAGCTCCTTCTCCGACCAGGAGCGCGGGATCTGGCCCACGAACATCTTGATGGCGTCCGGGTCCGGCTGGTCCGAGTGCTCCAGCGCCCCGTTCATCTTCCCGGCCGTGCCGTTACTGTGGAGGAGGAGGAGGGAAACGTTAAGATCGGAAAGAAGTGCGCAGCCGCTGACGATTCGTTTTTAGCCTTTAGCCTCATTATCTGCTGACATTAAGTTTAAACTGTAGGCAGCTCGGACTAAATCGGAATCCCGTACACTGGGTGGGAAAAAATATCTAATCTCATCTTATACTACCACTTATCCTCACTGGGGTCGTGGGGGTTGCTCATCTCAGTGGGCGAAAGGCATTTTAGAATCACCAATTAACCTAACGAGCATGTCTTCAGAGGTGGGAGGAAAACGGAGCACCTGGAGAAAACCCACGCAGACACAGGAACAACATGCAAACTCCACCCAGAAAGTCCCAAGCTGACCTCAAACCTCGGACACAATATCGATATGGCAATATATCGCGATACTTTTTGTTCCGATACAATATCGATATCGAATATCTTACTATCGATTTTAAAAGTAAAAGGTAAAGTCATGTTTTTGGCCGATCGTGAACGACTTCTGCGCCTCCGTTCCACAAGGTGTCGCTGTAGAAGTTGATGGAGTGGATATTGCAATATATCGCAACATCATGATATCGCGATAATGTATCGTATTGTGACTCATGTATCGTGATACGTACGCCCATCCAGACCCGTCCCGTGCACTTTCTGGTGTTTAAAATTTGGTTTTAGGCTTAAAATTGATTTGATTTTCACTTTATAATGCCACAAATTTACCTTTTGTCCTTCAATATAAGACAAAATAAAATGGTAACGTTTTCGTTTTTTGTTTTAAATATTCAATTCAGTTGTCATTCCAGTTTTTCTCTCTGGCTTTAAAAGCAAAGATTGAAATTACCAAGAAAGTCACGAACCAGACAAAAACAAGAATGATCTGAAAGTCTTTTTCGCAGCTTTGTACCTTAAAACAACAAAGGTCATTTTATGTTGCATAATGATCTTAAGCTGCAGACAGACAGTATTTAACTTACTGCAGCACCACTAAACGTGAACATAGCACATGATTCCAGCTCTGCAGTTCATCTCTTGGTCTATATTAATATAACATTCATATTTAAATGCTCAGAGTCACGCAGAAAAACGAGCAAACAAAACAATTTCGTGTTTGCTTCCTGTAAATAACACGGCACAAAAATGGCCACTGGGTCACAGGGTAGAAGAAATTCCATTATTTTGTAAAATCAGGGACACATGAGTTTCAGTAAACAGAGCTGATATAATTATAGGAAACGGAAAGAAAAACATGCCAAATATATTTTTTTAAAAATAAAAAAAATAAATTAGGACGCCCAAACTCGATATAAAAGCTAATAAAATTCTCTTTGGTGCCTGTGCAGGTCCTCGCTGCCTTTGATTCAGGTTTAAAGACCCACATCCCTGAGGCTGGTAGAACTTTTAGATTTTTAATGTATATTCTGAACCGACACATCAGCAAACTGACGTTTAACTTTGATAAAAAAAAAAAAGAAAAGTGGACGTTTGATAGGAGAGATGTAGCCGTGGATCAAGACTTGAGCTGAACTTCCCTCTGATTTTACTCCACGACAATGAGAGCAGCGCACGGAGTGTACGTACCCACGATGCACCTGTTGACTGACCTGATCTGAGTTAGCTACAGCGAAGAGATACTCCCTGAATGCACGCTGCTGCATTGTGCATATTTGTGAATGGCAGGCGGATAAGCAGCATGTTAATGTGAGGGTTTTGTGTTTTGTGGATTAGGCTGCAGCGGCGGTACAGTAAACCTGGAGGCTGCCGCTAACAGGACACAGGCGCTCGCACGCCGATCGCGCCGGTCGCGCCCCCCCCCACATCTGGAATGCATACGAGACGGAGGTGAAGCGCTTTCAGGCCTTTCACACCGCGGAGAAAGACACTTATCTGCACAGAACACACTCCGGCGCCGGTCCGCGCGCTCGGAATACTAACGCGAGCCGCGGCGCCTCAATAAAAGCCAGCGAAGGGCTTTCAGCGGAGAGAGAGGCCTGAGACGAGGACGGAGCGCGCACCGGGGAAAAAGCTACGTTTGGAGGACGACCGCACGCACGTGGCCGCGCGCACACGTCGCCGCCTGTCATCAAGGCCTGCGGTCTGTTTAAGATGGCTGGAAAGCAATTTAACCAAACCTAAGTCAATGGCTGCGCTGTTTTATTGCTCCACTTTCTCTTTTGTTATTCTCGGCAGGAGAGAGAAACGGCATTATCTTAAGAGGCAAAAACAAAACAAAGCCAAATCCCGAAGCTTGGTTAGCTGACAACGCTAATACCACCTCATAAAGCTCAGCGAGAGGGAGAGAGAAAGAAAGAGAGGGGAGGGGGGAGAAAAAGACAACAGCAGAAAAAACAACATCCAGACCTTTGAACGCGGGCCATCCATCTTTTGCAGAAAGAGCCGAGGCGCTCGGCAGAAACGCCCAATTCTTTAAAGGACTTAAAGGACATGTCAAATAAAACGCCGGCACCCGGAGAAGAAGGAGTCAACGAGCCGAACCGGTGCTAACAGTCCTCCAGGCGATAACTGCTGCTCGCTAAGCCGGGCGATAAATCGCGTGGGCCCGGGCCGCCGAGGGAGCCCCCGAGGCTGATGGGAAAGGAAGGACGGACGGGACGGGACGGGACGGGACGGGACGGGACGGGACGGGACAGGCTGCCCCTATCACCGGGCACATAAGCGGCGAGGGCGACTGGGATCGGACGAGCGGCGGCGGTCGCTGGGTTCAGACTGCGGCACATCATGCCCTTCACCCTCTCACCACACACACACACACACACACACACACACACACACACACACACACACATATAAAGAGCTGGATGTGTGGAAGCTAAATAGCAGAAAGAGGGGGAACGGCTGGAGACAATCCCTCATTGTTGGCTGTTTGTGCGACGCCGGCCGGGACTGAACGAAGTCCACGATACAATGGCCGGTGTCAGAGGAAGGCCTCCCCTCGCCCGGGACACTGTCCGCCCTGTGCTCCCTCCCTCCCTCCCCCCCTTCGCCTCACCTAAACACAATGAACGGCTTCACACACACACACACACACAGCGGCCGGACGAACGAACGAACGCAGTCTTGTGCAGATTGGCAGTTTTCATCCCGAAGGTGTTTTTGGAAGTAGGTGACTCTCCTTCCTATAAAGGAATGAGCGCCTCCTCCATCACCCCCTCCTCACCCCCTCCTCACCCCCCCGGCCTAGATTGACAAGGTGCTATTGGAGGCAGACAGAGCTTCAGTGTGTGTGTGTGTGTGTGTGTGTGTGTAGATGTTTGTGCGAACGTGTGAAAGCTCAGCAGGAGAGTGTCCTGGGGCTCGGATTAAGCCGTTGAGTGGATCCACTCCTGCCACAGCCTCTCTCCCTCCCTCCCTCCCTCCCTCTTCCTCTCTTCTTCTTTTTTTTTTTCCTCTTCTATTCTCTCTCTCCCTCTCAATTTGAGCCAATTGTTTGCCTTAATGGTTTAACTATTGCTTCCATCACTCTGGACTCCCTGCAGCACGGGGCCGTGACTGAGGGCTGATCTACGCTCAGAGTGTGGACGTGTGCACTCAGCCACGCTGAGGAAATGAAATAAATAAAGAGAGAAAGAAATGTGTCTTTGAAGCAGCTGCGAGGTGGGGGGTGGAGGGGTTCGGGGGGGGGGGGGGGGGGGGGGGGGGGGCTCACCTTGTGCTACAGCTACACAACACTGACCACATAAAGCCTCACAGGGGTTATTTATATATTCGTTTTCAAGCTCCTCAAACCTCCCCGCGATTAAAGGACCTGTCCCGCGTCTCGTGAAATACGATACTTGGCTTTAGGGTTAATGTCAGACAGCCGCGCTAACGGATCAATATCAAATATATAAATATATAATATCATAAAAACCCTGTCTTCAAAATCCTTAAGAGCTGAAAGATAAGCAACGGGACTCGTATGCTTCCTTCAAGTCCAAATGCACTGACGTCATGAGGCTTATCTTAAATAATTTGGTTTATTATCATTTATTTAGTTTTTTGCAAAAGTGCTGACAAATTCAATATAAAATAGTCAGAATATGCGTCTGTATACTTAAATATGATCATAAATCCATTTCCTTTCCCTCCATAGTGTCTCTTCAGTGCATCCGATCCATTTCACTCATTAATATTAATTTTAATTCAAGTAATTAAGTAATATTTTTCAGAGCTTGAAATCATTTTAGTCACATACGTAATCGGTGCAAAATATTTGAGAGCAAACAATTATTGTGTTGCGAGCGAGAGTCGTGCCTCTTTGTTGATCAGTTATTAATAGTTACTGTGGGAAGTTGTTGTTGCAATGTGATTAAAAACAGACTGAGATATTAACAATAAATAAAATTCTTTGTTAGCTGCTACGTTCGCTCACATCCTGTGCACCTTCCCGGGGGCTAAGCCTCCCCTGTCCCTGAAAACCTAGCGACGCCCCTGATAAAATGCAACCTGGACGACTGAAAACCTTCACAGACACCTTGAAAACTCTGTTATTTATTTGGCGTTTGTACAATTTATCGAGTTTTATGCACTGGAACGGTTCCATCCGCCCGCTAACCTCACTGTAATCTGATTTCTACCCCTCCAACGCTCTCCACCGTTTGACTGAAAACACAGAGACTGGAAACGGAGAGCGGGGTTTCCTTCCAGCTCAAATCACTTTGCACTCAACGGAGAATATACATATTTTTAGTAAAAAAAAGAGCCTGCCCAACGTTTAATGGTGATTCACGAGGGTGCACCTCGGCCGCTTTCTAATTTTTGTGTTAACGCAGCATTAGCAAACCGATCAGATTCATTTTCCGGGAAAGAGGGAAGCAGCTTTTACCGACATTGTCTGCTAATTCATTCCAAAGGTCACTTAGATTCATTATGGCCTCGCAAACAATACTGGTCCGCGACGCTGAGCGGGAAACAGAGATGAAACTGAACCCAAACTAAAATCACAAATACCAGTAAGCAAAAGAGAGGTAAACAGGGGAAATGGAGTGAATTAAGTACACGCCCCCCAGTGCAGGATGACTCATCATCATTTCTTTTAAGTGATTCGGGTTTACCAAAAGTACGGCTCCACTATGTTTACCAGCCAGTTGCTTTGAACCCAAACAAAAAATTTGCAAGACGCTAAAAAGAAAAAAGTTGGGAAAGGAGAGATGAAGGAGGGAAAGGCAGAAAATTAGCACACGCCCCCCAGTGCAGGATGACTCATCAACATTTTCTTTAATCGGTTTCTAGGGAATTACAAATTGCTGGGCCAGAATTCAGCGTAAAAGTGATGTATAGATCTAGAAATCATCACATAAAAACCATGGAAACCTCAAATTAGAATAAATGGGACCTTTAAAGGAAGAAGGAATAAGAAATTATACAGTTCAGTAGTCATTTAGATTGTTTAACGATCTGATAAAGTACTGGTTCTCATTAGTTTTTTAGTTTTTTCCTATGCTCTTTATATTTGCCTTGAATTGAAGAGAAGCCAAATTGGAAAGAGGCAAAAAAAAAAAAAAAAGCCAGTTGGTAAAGGCGAGACAGGTGGGAGGGAAACGACATTTAGTTGGGCATAAAGATTAGTACACGCCCACGTGTGCAGGATGACTCATCAACTTCTTTTTTTTTTTTTTTTTTTTCATCGTTTTCTGGAAAATTACAAACTCCGAAATACAATTCGTCATTGCTGGGCCAGGGAGCGGCGTGTAAGTGATGTACAGAACAAGACACATCACATAAAAAAACATGAATTCATGGGACCTTTAAAGGCAGAAAGGAATAAGAAATCATCCAGTCCAGCGGTAACTGAAATTCATTTTACCAGCTATTTTTCTTTGCTCTTTACAGTTGCTTTGACTCGAAGAGAAAGATGAAAAGGAACTGAAAAAGACAGTTGGAGAAGGAGACACAGGTGGGAGGGAAAAGACGCTGCGTTGGGCGCACAAATTAGGACACGCCCACGTGTGCAGGATGACTCCACATTTCTTTTAAGGCGAGACACGGTGGCAAAAAGACCTTTTTTTTAATTTTTTGCTATTTTTAATTTTAGTTTTTACTTTTTGCAGTTTTAAAAGATTCGAGTTGATCTGGTTTCGGTTCAAAGTGGTTTTCAATAAAAATACGCATGATTTTGCAATGTAAAACTTTAAAGGCCATTTCCTCAAAATGAGTTTTTCTGCTACTCTGAGCCAGAAATGTCCACTTCAGTACAACTTACACATACCAAACCTTCCGGATTATTTCCTAACTACATTCTGCAGGTATTTACAGGAGAGATTTTTCATATATCATTCAGAGCCTGATTCATAGAACATTTTACTCCTAAAAACATGGCAAAATTGGATTTTTTTTTTTTTTGGACTTGTTGACAGGATTTTGTGATTTATGGCGTGATAAAAAGAGATATCCAAACTTCGCTCTGTAAATACCTGGAAATCTAATATGTTAACAAAATTAAACAAGAATTTTGATCCTCACATTAGCCATTATTCAAATTAGTGCATATTTAAATAGATAACTCCAATCAACCGGAGAAGTTTCATGGTGATATCCGTTAAAATGTCTCGCCTTAAATAATTTTCTAGTGTAAAATAGGAACAACGTGACGACCAGCGAACAGGTGATGCACAGAACAAGACACAGCACATAACAACACGAATTCATGTCGCATTTAAAGGCAGAAGGAAAAGGAAAAACAATCCCTCCACCTCTGCAGAGGAGGAGTAAACGCTACCTGGACTACATTAACCGCCCGCTGTCCCCTCCCCTCCGTCGGCCTTGTTCACAGCTGGAGTCCGGCGGGCAGCCAGATAAGAACGCGCAACCAAAACAGACAAGAAGACGGACGGAAGGCGGGAGGGGAGTGGAGGGGAGGGGAGGACGGGCGAGGCGAGGCGAGGCGGGCAAAAGTGCGACGGAGACGGATGCAGATGAGCCACGTCCAGGAGTAAGCACAGCTCAGGGCTCAGCATGTGCTCCCCCAGAAATCAGCCGCACGCACACACATGCATGTGCACGTATCACACATGCATACGCACACAGGCTGCAGTTCAGGCTGGCTGCGTTGATCCCCCCCACCCCTCCGCCCCCCTGCTGTTATTCCCTTCTGTTTCTGCTCTAAAACACACATCCTCTCCGACTCCCTTAACCCCCTCGCTCGCAGCGCACACACACTTCAGTGGCTCCGTGGAAGGGCCGAGCTGTCACACACTCCTTCTTCTCATTGGCAGCATGTTTGCAGGGTGTGTAACGGTCCCACAGGGGAACTAATCTTGTTGACAAGCAGAGTGAGAAACATCAGTGCCCCCAGCCTCCCCCCCCACACCCACCCCCTCCAGGGAGCTCGGGAACCAAGGTCAGCTGAGCGTACGTAGACATTTATGTCCACAAAAACACACACATTCAGACCTGGACAGTCACTGACTCGAAATGTAGCTGCACAAACACCATAGTTTCACCTTCAAAGACTCGGGTCACGTTGCAGGTTTTTTTTTTTTTTTTTTTCCTGCAAGAATCTGTCGAGCGCAGCAACATCTTAAATAAAGCTTCTGTTTTGTCTGACGTAACGGGGGAATACAATCATGAATATGAAAGGTTTCCAACCTCGGAGGTGGCGACCCACATGGAGCATGAGATGAATCTAATTAGCTACCGAGGTGAGACATAAAAGTTTGTTGTTTCGGAGTTGCTTCTCAATTCTTCCGAGCTCTAAAAATGTTGAAAAGGATCCAGTCTAAGTTTGGAACATCCCTCCTCAAGAAGGATGCACATTAGTGTGGCCTAGCACCATCTGAATACTGATGATCTGTTCAAAGTTCCTCGTATGTATAAAAAAAAATGCATTTTCCCCGTTGGACACACCAGTTAGAGTCTTGCAAACCAAACAGCAGCACTTTGCATGAGTAGGACTTACACAAACGTCATATTGTGTATTGCTTTGCATTCAGGGTGCGATATAAAAGATTAGAAATCAGTAAAGGATGTCATACTACCGTTTAAAAATCTGTTTTAAGTTCATTATATCTATAAAAACTAAAGACATCACAACAGTACGCTGCATTTTCCCCATTTCCCAACAAACATACTCGACTGAAATGAGCAACTCTTGTGTCATTGAGGAGGATGCACTTGAAGATTGTGCACAAAAATGAAACTTACAAACCAAACTGCAGCTGTTGAATGAGCAGGGCTTACACAAATGTCCAATGATTTATTGCTTTGTATTCAGGGTGCGATATAAGAGATTAGAAATCAGCAAGTTTCCTGTATCTATAAAAATTAAGAAGAACACGCCTCTGTCGGGTGCATTCTAACCAGCGGACCTTCGGGGAGGTAATAAGTAAATCTTGATTCTTGCTGCATTGAATTACAGTGAAGAGGATCATGAAATTTGCAAAGCCCATCGCAGTCTTTTACACGAGTACATCTGACACCTGCGTGCAAACCTCCAGGAATCAGTTCATTTCATAGGCCCCGAATCACTCCCGCTGCTGTATCCAGCTGTAAACAAGATTAGCAACTTCACCGCGATGCACAATGCAAGAATCCGGAGTCTGTAACTGATTTTGTCATCGACGGAGCGAGGCGGATTAGTGACTCAAACTAAATGAATGGCATTCAGGCAGCGACTGATTTATCTGGAACACTTTTAGTTTTTCTTTTCTGTTTTCTTTTTTTTTTTCCGCTGTAACTAACTTACAGCGAGGTAAAACTGGCTCCCGGGGGCCCCCGCGCCAGCCGAAACGAGGGAGTGCGATATTGCCCGTGATTCACTTGAACTTTACAATAAGCAATATTCCACCCACCCTGGGTGCAGCTCTGGGATAACAGCCACCAGAACCTACTGTATACACGTTTGTTACATTCATTATGAGCAGGGTGGTGGAGGAGGAGGAGGAGGTGTTGGGACTGTGTGTGTGGCGGCGGGGAGGAGGAGGAGGAGGAGGGGGGGTGCTTTGAAGGAGCAAACATCTCTGAATAAGTGTGACTGGGTGTATGCGAGACTGTTTGATTGCCTTTATCTGTGTGCATGCATTTGCGGTTGCCATGGAGACGGGGCACTACATGCGACGGGGGGAAACGATCAGATAAATGTCACGGTGGCTAATGAAGCTGCACCGGTGCCCTGGCGCTCAGCTAGCTCTGCGCTAACGAGCTATCGCACGCCGCCGCCCGCTAATGAGAAGACGCACACACACACACACACACACACATACATGCATACTTATATATATATATATATATATATATACAGTATGTACACAGAGTGTGAAGAAAGCACACTGATGCGTGACGCACACACACGAAATCCAAGTGAGATGGGTCTCATTTAGCTCGTTTCTCATGTCTCATCTTTTTTTTTTTTTTTCCCCCGCTTGCATAAAACAGCGGAGGAGGCAACGCTGTTGCCTCAGAATTAAAGGTGCCTTGTTAGAAGCTGCAGGTGGGAGTCTGTGCAGAGTGATCCACGGTAAATAAAGCCGTCTTCACACGGATGTTTGAATTACGCCGAAAATGAGTGACAACGTGAACTCTTTGCCGAGAAGGAAAAAAATGTTTCCTTGGATCAAAATGCTTCAGTTCTTATTTAAATCCAGTCACAGCAGGTTTTTTTTTTTTATTATTAGTTTTGGGTAGTCATTTTAGTCGTTAGCAGGTTAAAGTCTGCAGACTTGGTTCATGGACAGCAATTTAGAAATGAAAATTTGAGTTTAGAAGAAGAAATTGTAACTCTTAAAGTAGGACAAGAAAAAAAGGTCTGGGCATTTTTTTGGGTATTTCTAGTGTGCTTCTAAAACTAGAAATGAATTCTGTAGACTAAAATGAGAAATGAGAAAGTTAATACACAATTTCATTTTCTTTCTACTGACTAAATAAAACAGATGAATTTTCCTTCACTGAAACTGGAAGTAGCCTACATCTGGAACACAGTTATGGATCATTACAACAACCCGGGGCATGTTCAGCACAAAACCCGGTGCTTCTCCAGATTCAGAGATGAATTCAGATGCAATACCCCGTGTCATAAAGTCTGAAATTACATCTGAAAATTCACCTACAAAAACATTCAGTTTCATCCGGTCCGTTTTCTCGTTTAGTTCTCGGGTTTCGGAGTATCAAGTGATGGCAGATGGAGCAACAGCATTGACAACTGATATTTTCTCGTCAAACAGAGATAACTGATGGTAAATAAAGCTAGTTCTGTCTGCACAATATTATATTTTCTTCTTCCAAATGACAGAGAAAGTGACGGGCAAGTGTCTTTATATGTGGACGACACTTTAGTTTCCAAAACCTACTTCTGTTTTTGGATTAAGACAATACTAGCATGTATTTAGCTAAATGCGATGTTTAATATTGTATCTCTTCTCGCTTATCAATGCACAAGCATACAATGGAACATATTGAGGTCAGCTACCTAAAAAAATAAAGCTAAACCAAAGCCAGAACCGCAAAAAAAAAAAGTTGTTTCACTACTCTCCAGTCTTCTCCAATTAAATACTGAAGATAAACCGTGACTTGGATGACTGAGAAGACATTCAGATAAAAGTGTCGTTCCCTGGACTGAATTGAAAGCTGTTCTGAAACATGTGGGAAACATCCGCCGTTGCTAATCGACATCAATTCCAGAAGTAATTTCCCCGAAGGTCAAAAATGAAAATTGGCCGCAAAAGTTACACATGAATGTCGAGCGCTTGATCCCAAAACATTCTGATTCAATGAGCAGATTTAATAATGGATTTGTATTTGATGAAATAATAACCAATCCCAGACGTATCTTTAGTTTAATCATCTTTTTGTTTGATTGATTCCATTGAGAGATAATCAGCAGCTCAGTTTTGTTTTCCCTCATTTTCTCTTCATTGGCTTTCACGTCGAATATAATCTGAGGCAGTCCTAATCACGAGAAGCAAAGCGTTAGGAAGAAAATATAGGTCAGAACCACTCTTTATATGGAAAACAATAAACAAGCTCATATTTAAGTAACTGAATATGTATCACAGCTGAGTGCCCAAAAGAGAAACTAAAAAATTGAGTTTGAACAACTCTGTTGCATTTCTACTGAAGGTGAAGGTTTTTCTTAACTTAAAAAAATAAATAAAAAGCCTCACGGTTCAGAGAGAAACAGCGTGTTATTGATGAATGAGCTCCTTTCAAAGCGAGTACAAATCTTATTCCAGCGTTCCCGGTCTGTCTGCATGTGTTATTTAAGTTGCAAGAAAGGAAGCTTGAGCTCTGTATTAGTCATCACGCCACCTCCCCTCATGTACAGTACATGCAGCCGGCTTGCATTTCATGTACTCCCCGGGAGCCTGGAGGAGCAGCGAGGTGAAGAACAGTCACATGCGGAGGTGGAAGAGGAGGAGGAAGAGATGCAGTTAGAGCTAAGTCGCATTTACAGCAGAGACGAACTGTGAACTGTAGAGAAGTGTGGCCTTGTCTACACGTCTGTCACCTACTGATGGAAGTTACTTTGACCTAAAGAAACACAACGGCGCGATCTTATCAGATGAGAGTATCAGGAGAGTTTCTGAACATTAATAGGTCACGGACACCTCCAAAATTTTCTAGGGTTTAGATTTACACGATGAACTGCACAATTGAGAATTGTAGAGAAGTGTAACAGTTGCAGCCATTGACCCAAAGAAACACCCCAGCAAGTTGCGTAAATATTCATAACACTTCAGGTTTAAGCGAAGGAAGGTGAACTTTCACACCACTTACGAGAGTCTCAAAGTCTAGGGAGTTTCTGACCGGTACTGGGTCACAAGTACCACTAGTTGTGAAGATACCACCAAGGTTGTTCTGAACATCCTCTATTTCAGGTGAGTTTTTCAGGTGGGCACTACTCACAGACAAAATAACCCAAACCGTAAGAAGCCACTTCTGTTTGGTTTGATAAAACATCTTTTCTGTCTTGGTTTACATTTAAGCTGTGACCTGGATGACTGAGAATCTTCACAGACACTTAGAAAGTCTTTCATTTACATACCATTTACAAGCAATGGTTGGTTTTACCACGATTTTTTACCTTGAGTGTGGAGAGTTCAACCAAATTCCCCACCAGCCCTTTAAGAACCAAAGAAGAAAACTGGATGACAGAGAATCTTCTCATCATGAAGACTTTCTGGATTTCCGGATATTATTTCCAAGCAATGAGTGGTTTCCATTCCAGGGTGTGAAAAACAAAATGTGTCGACCCAAAGAAAAAAAAAAAAATGCAATCGATTAAAGGGATTAAGCATGTTTCAGAAGTATGTTTGTAGAGCTACAACATGTATTTGTTTTGGATTTTGAGCAAAAGAAAGCAAGCTCAGTTAAGCCTCTCCCACATGAGATTGGTTGGTTTTGTTTCCTCAACAGGACAAAGATTTAGAAACTTCTTCATTTATAAAGAATTTAGAGATATTCAGGTATATGAGATGTGCAAAAGAGACGTGTGCAAAATTGGTATTGTCCTTACATACAGTTGTGGGAACCTGCAGAGTAATTTAATGAATTTGATTTTCATTAGGTGCCAAGTGGCACTAGACGTTATAATATGTTTTCCCTTTATCATCTACATTTGAATTGATGCACAATTTAGCACAAATACAAACGTTTCTACTTAGGGAAATAAGAAAGATATCCTCAAGATATCCCAAACCTGCAGGAGACTTAGAGTCATTAGAGTTGATAGTATTCTTCCCTGTGCAAATATGAACGAGCAAAGTGAATTTCCTGCACATCTGGTCATCCAGTTTTCCAGCTAGTAGCCGGACAGACGGAGGCAATCGCACAACCTCTGCAGAAGATAAAAATACTCCCGCGTGGGGAAAAAACTCGGCTGAAACATTGACCTGTGACGCTAATGTCTTTCTATTTTGGGGCCAGTTTTTGTGGAAAACTGTCTTCCTGTTTCTGCTTTTACAGCACAGTTCCTGGAATTATCTCCCTCCGAAATTCGGCTTTCTAGCTCACATCAGCTTGACCCGGGCTTTCTCTCTCTGTGTGTGTTTGCACTTGATAGAGGGAAGGAAAGGGAAAGGAATTAGAGCATCTTAAAGCCTCAACACCAGATTGGTCAAATCCAGGCAGCGGCAGCAGCGAAATTCCCTCCTAATCTTTTGCACACTTCCCTTCCTCTTCACCCGCCGCCTCCCATCCTTATCTTGTTGCTATGGGAACAGCGTTTTTTTTTTTTTTTTTTTTGGAGGGCCATGCCAGGTGAGGGTGGCTGTGGGAACCGGGCGCTGGACAGGTGGGTGCCTCTTTGGATGGCAGCCACGTGGACGTTCACCTTTACGCTTTGTTAGATTTCCCGGTGCATCTTCTTCTCCGGACTCTTCCCTTCCGTCCCTCCCATCGCCTCCTGTTCCTCACACTCGATCTCTCGTGTTTGCAGGCTTTAATGGGAAACAGCTTGTTTGTGGTGTGTGGAGTCTGCGTTGCGTGCCTGTGCGTCCGTCCGTGTGCGACCGTGCGATGATATGGCAGCGGCTCTGATTTGTCTGGCACCGCGCTCCGGCCGCATTGTGCCAAAAGTCATCATCCGACTCGTCGACGGGGGATGATGGCCCATTTGACTAATGCCCCTTCACGAAAACGGGCCAACAATTCCAACCCGGCAAAACAGAAGAAAGAGAGTACGGAGGCGGTGGGCGGGGAGATCCTATCCGACCGGTACAGGTTCATTTTTAACGAAACCAGTTTTGCTATGAAAGTTTTTGCCGTGAATCCTCAATTTTGGGTCCAACATGTAAAACCAGCACAACAGCGAGTGCTCAGCTTGAACAAAACACCCCCGCCCCCTTGTGTGTTCACGCACATTGGCCGTGACAACTCAAAAGGGGACAAAAAAATAATAAGGCCGACGGAGCGAGAGAGACAAACAGAAACAGACGGAAAAGAGAAAAACGGGGCCAGTTGCCAGCGACAATACACCGCCGGTTTAACAACACAAGTGCATTTGTTGAACTCGCCCCATCACAATTGAGCCCCAGTGTGAGCGGACCTCTGCGCACTTTGCGACACAAAGGTTACAAAAAAAAGGTCTCTATTAGCATTTCTGGGGGGGGGGGGGCTGCTGTTTTCATATACGATGCCAATAAAGAGAAAGAAAGTGCCAAAATTGTTATGCGCACAGCGTGTTGCTGGCGGTGAAGACACGTAGAAAGCACTTTAATCAACTGCCATTACTGCCTTTCACTCGCACATATACACCGCACGACCTCCGCGGGGAAAGGAGTAGTTGTTGTGACGGTGGTGGTGGCGGTGGAGAGGCCGCTGGGGGCGAGAGCAAATGGGTGAACACGGTGCAGACAGACAGCCGGAGGAAACCTATTTATTGGCTGGCATGGGGAGGGCAATGCTTTTACTCTTTGTGTGTGTGTGTTTGTGTGGCCAGACAGAATAGAAAAAAAAAAAGAGCCCAGCAAGTTCCTTTCTCCCTGCGAGGACACATCTGTAAGCTCTCGTTTGCGCCGTAATTTCCCTCGTAGATCATTTCGCAGCGGTCGTGGCTGAGTGTGCGTTTGACCTCGGGCTCCGTTTAAACACAAAACACAACGAGGGGCGTCGCGTCCACGTGTGCAACACATTCTTCGGCCCGAGCGATGCCGACCCGCTCCCCAGCCACGTCTGCTCCGCCAAGTCCATTTAGTCCTGTTTTCTTTTTTTTTTTTTTTTTTTCACGAAAGCGCTTGTTCACTCGACAACTTCAGCACTTGAATTCGATCTCGGGACGTCGCGTCAAGCCAAGTCCAAATGAAAACCGGCAGTTTTTTTCTCCCCCCCAATCATTCAAAACAAATTAACATCCAAGACAGTAAGAACCCAGAGCCAGGTGGTTTTGACTCAGTAAAGACAAGTTCAGGTTGAAACTTTTCTCGAATTCAGCTAAAACAAATAAGGGAAACTGTATCAGTGCCATTTACAGAGGATGCAAATTTACATCAGCTGCACTCGGACTGGTAGACCTCTCCATTGCACTTTAATTAATAACAATGCTTCTGCCTTCAACTCGTCCAATTCCAAAGCGTCCCCTCAGTCATGTCCTCTATGCTTTCTTTTTTTTTATCCTCTTTTCCTGCCCCACTTCGCTCGCCTGATTCCTTCCAGCGCGCCGTCAGCATTAGGGAGGAAATCACTTGCACATTGCACCCCTGCGTTTCCAAGAGCTTTTCTCAATAAAACTGTAGCAATTCTCACTCTGCAGCAGGGCGGAGGGGGGGCGGGGGGATGTGGGGTGGGTGTCTGGTAGGAGCCCCGGATCTCAAACGGCTGACAGATTTCCACCGAGAGCAGCGGGGCGTCTCCAATCTTTGGACCTGCCTCCTGGACAGAAAGTGCCTCGAGCAGAGGGCCGCTAATGCCCACTACAGTGTAATTACGCCTGTAATGTTGCGCGAGAGGAGGGGGCGCGGCTGGAGGAGGAGGAGGAGGGGGACGGGGGGGTGACAGAAGACGAGAGAGGGGCGATAGCATTAAGGGATATTACGGGTGGGTGGGGTGTTCATTTTCATTAGGCTTTATGGGTTGGAAAAACATTGTCACGCATACCAATTAGCGGCAGAACAGATGGCTCAGCGCAGTCGTATGTTTCGTCACATGCACAGGAGCGCCTACTGTACGGAGGCACGCGGTAACAGCCCAGGTGGCGGCGGCGGCGGAGGCTGCGGCGGCATCAGGTCGGTCAACGGGGGGAGAGAGTTCAGGCTGACAGCTGTTCGGAGAGAACGCCGTCTTCCCCTTCCCTTTCCTTCCCTATTGTCTTTCCTTCCCCATTTCCTTTCCCTCCTGCCCTCCGTCCCGGGTCAGGACCTCCAGGGCCAAATTAAACCTGGATCAGTCTGTTCAACAGTCTCTCGGAGAAGGGAGCCATATGCTGACATATGCCGACGGAGGGGAGAAAGTGGGGGTCGCCTAATTATTCACGTGTGATCCCAGATGCAAACGCTGCCAAATCAACACAAAGGTCTCACGGATGCAGGCCAAGAGTGAGTTTTTTTTGTTTTTTTTTTTGTCAGATGAGTTGACATTTTGCACAGATTTCTTTTAAATCTTTTGTTTTTCCTTCTTTTGGTTTAAAGTCACTGTATTCAGAGTTGAAAAGCTCCCGAAAAAAGCAGCAGCAGCAGCAGCAGCAGCATCAGGGCCGCGAGCAGACGCTTGTGGAATAGTAATCATAACACCATTTCGACATAATAATCGACACTAATCATTGCAACAGAAGATTTTCAATGCAGAATTGGAAAGAATTAGAAAAAAGAAAAAAAAAAGAAAGAAAAGCCCCGTTCAATTAATTCAGCAGTGTTCCCTTACACAACCGCATTGATCGGAGCTACAATAGCCGCAAAGAAAACTTGTACAACACCATCAGATTAGATGGATGACTCAGTGATAACTCAATATCCAGCCTGTGAAGTGGTGCTAGACTCAGTTTTGGGCAACCGGAGGGATGAAACACAGCAAAGCAAGCCAACGCAATATCCCACACTTTTTAAGCTTTTACAGACAACAGACAATATGCAGTGTCTCTCTTTTTTTTTTTTTTAGTTTTTTTTTAGATCTGTTTTGTTCTCTGCCAAGTCTCTTGACATCCTAACTAGCTCTAGTGGCAACGGGTTGAAGGGAGGAGAACGTGTCGCTAAAGCAAAACGCCGACGTAAACTCTACCATTGTCGGCAAAAGCGCAGAGTTCTTCACAAGTTCAGTACCGTGAGCAGCCACAGAGTCAACGTTGATATCAAAAATATTGACTGATGCGGGTTTAAAGTGTTTGCTTCAAACCAAATACAAAAAAAATAAAACATCACATTGTCCCACTTTTGTACCTGTATCAAGCCATAAAAATAACTTTTATTCTGTAAAAACTCTCATTGAAAATTCCTTCCACTGAAGAAACCCCATTCACAGCAGTGTCTGTGCTTTATCAGGGACACACTGCTTCTGCAAAGATGCAATTACATATTTTTTTTTTTTTTTTTGAGTGCAAGTTGTCAATGCTTTCAGGACGGCAAATGAAATTCCTTTTTAGCTCCTTTGTGTTGTCATGGCGGTGACAAAAGCTGACAAATAAAACCATCTGCATGGTTAGATATCACGAGAAGTAAGTGAAAAAGTGTGTAAATTGGAGCGATTCGGTCCTTAAACACCCCACCGCCCCCCCTCCACCGCCCACCGGACCCACCCAGGCCGACACATCAATAGCCTCCCCTTTGTGCGACTTCTCACTCCTTATCCACGGTTGTCCTCTCACTTCTTGCCGGCTTTGTAGCGCTCCGCTTTACATCTGCGGGTGGGGGGGGGGTACAGGTGTGCCTAACCCACTTCGGGGGGCTTTATACCGGCAAACGGTTTTCGCCACGGCTCAGTGGGTATGAATGGCGGGGAGGCGGGGGGGGGGACGTGCTAACGGGCTAGTGCTTCAGTCGCGGAGTCTATTGATCTGTGTTGCCGGCTAATAACAGACGGCGGCGCCTCCCCGGCTCTCTGGGGCCATTAGGATGCATGAGTGGGAACCGTGCTAAATGGGACAATACACAGAGGTGTGTGCAAGGGTAAATACACTCCAGTTCATACGGAGAGGCGGATGCACCGCGGGCGAGGGCCGACAAACACACCGGCTCCTCTGGCTAACCTTGGAAATGCATTACCCCGGGTGTTTGTCTTAGCATGTGCGCTTATTGTGATATAGGGATTAAGCGCGGCGTTTTTTTCGCGGCGTGGCCGAGGCCACCGCGTTTAGGGTCGCGCTCCTACATTTCCAAGCCATTATCTGGACCTGTGGGGAGATTTCAGCGCGATGGAAAAACACACCAGCGCAAACGCGGGGAGACAAAGCACCGATGCCGGCGCATTCTGGTGCACGGGCAGAACCTGCGTTCAATCTCCCCAACAGTGAGGGGAGAAAAATGGAGAGGCCTGTCTGCTCTCCATCCCTCTAAATGTTTAATGAACCATCTCTCTCTCCGTCTCCCTCCCTCTTGCCTCCCCCGCCCCGCTGCTCAGCCCTCACCCATCATCTTACTTTTACCCACTTCATCCTTGTTTGTCTGCCTTCTCCTTTTTTTTTTTTTTTTTTTTTCTGCGGGCTAACAGACAACACAGAGCCGCGGTGGTTTGGAGATGAGGCTTGAATGTTGACGAAGAAGAACCCGAGGAGGAGGAGGAGGAGGAGGAGGAGGAGGAGGAGGAAGGCTCGTCTGCATCCTGTTTCCACTCATAACTCAACCTCCCTCTGCCTCGGATCCAGACGACTCAAACTACATCATTTGTTCTCACTTAACTTTTGGCTTGATGTTTTAAAGTAGTGCAGCTTTTTCGGGGGCCCAGCGGGGGCCCCTCCTCTGACGGGACACTCTGGAGCGGGATGCCCGCTTCCGAACCACACGAGGAAACCATGTGTTGGTGCCTATCCAGCCTCTAAGTGCCCGTAATGTAACAGGCAATTTCTCTTGGCACGAGGGAGAGAAGTGAAAAACGCCGTGGCGCCATTTGTGCTCTTCACCGGCGCAGCTGTTATTGTTTAGACGGCGTGATTTGTCAGCGCTGGCTAAACGCTCTTCTGTCTTTTATTAGTTCTAATCTACTCATCTTTATCTCCCCTAATTCCAAGACTGACTTTATCTTTTCATTTGTTCAGAATAAGCAGCTTTCACCTGTTAAACAAGCCGGACCGAGACGTTTTCGGGCTCTTAATCTTCAGGAAACTCTGCGAAGCTGGACGCTACTTACAGGTTTAATCTCCAGCGGCTGAATGTGAAACTCTGCCGCACGTCTGAGACCTGAAAGCTGACATGGTCCTCGCTTAGGTCAACATGTACTTATAGGTTTAGGGTTTTTATGGTTCTCTTAGAGATCAATATTCAGGACAGTTGAAGACCTGAAAAGTTCAGATTTGCTTCAGACAATTGAAATTAAGACTTTGTCAAGTCTTCTCAAGATCTGACGTAACTTTACTTGTTGGAACTTTTTAGAACTGACTTGAAACTTCAGGCTGTTTTTGACAAGTCTCCAGACTCAGTGCTCAGAAGCCTATGACTTGGATTTTTTATGGAGAGGATCCAAGATTTGTCTTGGACTCATTTAATTCAGGTTTGCTCTGGACATGCCAAGCGCCTTAATTCACCTTCATTGTGTCACAAGTGACTTTTGAGAGTTATTTCCAGATGTTTGACACTTCTCAAATTCAAATTTTACTTGAAGACACAAGTTTTTAGATCTAGCTTGGGCTCATTTGAATGAAACTTTGCGACTTCAGACTTGACACTCTTGTTCCTGAGGTCCTGGGGTTTGACGAGACTTGCGACTTGTCTTCAAGTATTTATGACTTGGATTTGTTTTAAGAGGATTTGACAAGAAGCGTGTGACAAGTCCAAAACTTGAGTTGGACTTGTCTCGACCAGAGTTTTTCCTTCCAACAAGTGCCGAAAGATTCACCTTAAGGGGACTGGCCTCAGACTAATCTGGCTTTACATGCCACTTGAGTTTAATTGGTCTTGATTAACTTGGCCTTCCCCTGTGAAACTAAAATTCTCTCTGCAGACGCCGTTTGAATAACCAACATTTGTTCACTACGAGTCAAAACACAACCGCTGCTTTCTTTCTGAATAAAAAAACCCTATTTGAGAGTTATTTTCCTCTGATTTCTCCTACTTTTGTTTCGCTCGGCTCCTCTGAAGAACGTTTAAAAAAGCGTGAAAACCTGTCACTCCGCCGCGGAGTCGCGCACGTAACACACAGAGACGAACACGACGGCACCAGATGACAGTGTGTGTTTCACGCTCAGGCGCTCGGATGTGCACGAGAGCAAGCAAGGAAGTGGGCGCACTTCCACTCCCGGGCCCCAGGACTTCAAATTATCCCTCGGCTCCTCCAAACAAAAAAAAAAAAACAAAATAACAAAACACACACTTCAGAATTTTTGTCTGCTTTCCAAACTCATTACTTTAGTAGGGCAAATCAAACAGGGCGCATTAAATGGAACTCAAACGTGAAGAGAGTGGAGTGCGGGGGTGGTGGAGGGGGGGGTGCACGAAAGTGTGTGTGTGTTAATTAGCAGCATCCTGCTCTAATTAATGGCCTATGAATAGCCATGCTGGGTGAGGAGTCAAGGTTAGACACCTGTGCAGCCATATTGATGCAGAAGCAAACTTCTTCCCAGGGTCTATCAAATTACCCACTTTTAATGTAAATGCGATATTGGCAGCGGAGTCTGCAGCCGAGCCAAGGGAAGGAGTGTGTATGCGTTAAAGAGATACGGTGTGTTTCCAACATGGATGATGTCAGAGCAATTAGAGAACACATGAATCATCACTGGGGAGGTAATGACCTCGGAGCACCACGGAGGAGAGTCAATTACTCCATCATAACGGAACCTGGCAGTACTACACATTATTTATTACTCATTTCACAAGTGATATTATGACTTTGCCGTGCTCCGTGGTAACATTAATTTGTTATAATCCTCGAATTACTTTCTTGTTGCACCCTTTTAAATTTGCAAATTGAATTCTCGCTCATGCCAGGAGCCCGCCGAAGAGACTCCTTAACCGACTGTGTAGAAGACTTGCGGATTTAATAAGCAAATTCTTTCTCGCAGGTTGAAGTCGAATTTCTGTTGTTCAAACTGCAAACCAGAAGGAAAAAGTTAAAGGTTGCAGCCGTGACGTGGACTGGTGCTGAATCAGATCCTGAAGATGTGACGTAACAAGGTGAGACTCTGCAAATTCATGCATTTTCAGTGGTGCAGCGCTGTCTCTGGGGATTACTTCAACATATTCATATTTATATTATATATAATATGTATAAGGCTGAAAAGCAGGAATAGTATAGTAGGTCCCCTTTAAGGTCTTAAAAATCATCAGTAACGTTGCCATCACACAACTATGTTCAGTAGCTCTTCTGAATGAAAGCTCCGGGCCAGTTCAAGTGTATCGATGGTCAAGTATGTGAAGATAATTATTATAATTATTATTTGGGTCAACCTGTAAAAAACACTTAAAAAAAAACTGTATGTGCTTTTCAAAATGCAAAGAAAGCGTCTCGATGGTGGTTAGGGTTAGGGTTAGGGTTACATCCGGTGAGAAACGCCTCACAAAATACATTCTTAACAAACACTTGAAAACACTTCATCGGAGACTAACTGCACAAATTATGTGCTTTCTAAAGAGCGCACAAGAAAACTTGTCCTGAAGGTGGCTTGGGGTAGGGTTAGGGTTAGATTCGGTGCGAAACACCTTGTGGTTCTTAAGTAGTTTGAGGAAACTGCAATTGGCGATCGCTGAAAGTTCCTGAAAATCTTTGGCTGTAGATGTTTTCAGACACACGAACCGAAAATCCCTTCCAAATACATGTTTAACACTTCATCAGGGACTAAGTGCACAAAGTAAACCTGTCCCGATGGTGGCTAGGGTTAGGGTTAGGGTTAGGGTTGGGGTTAGATTTGAGACCATTGCACAAGGAGGCATAGCTCAGAGACAAGACAAGAAACAACTTGTGGTTGTAAAGGATTTGGGGGAAAATGGAGCCACGTACGCAATGTTTGCAAAACTAGCACTTGCTGGAAATTGTCGGCATGAATATTCAACAAAACTGTCCAAAATGTAGAATGTTGTGGCTTCTGAGCTTCAGAGCGACACATTCTGAGCAGAATTTCCCCAGATTTCTACCGGGCGCCACGTCCTCACACGAAGTCTCTGAATCTGCATTGTGTTTCATCAGCCTTTAGGCTGAATGTGGGAGACGAAGCAACACTAGTGCACCTGTGCCCTACGTTCCAATTTTTCCACTTTCCTTCCCTGCACAAGTGCGAGAATTTCAGCCCTGACACGCCGTGGGCCTGCTCCTCTTTCGGTGTGTGTGCTCGAACAAAGAGAGCATTCCCTCACCAACAGATCGATGCGCCGGATCCATTCTGGTTTGTTAAGAGTAATAGGCATGGATCGGGAGAGAGGGGAGGGAGGCTAACGGCTGCTGATTTGAGCCAGGCTGCACCGGACCCATTTACTTCTCAGCTTCAGCTAACAGGGTTTTCTCCTGCCTCCAAAACACTTTGTGCTGCCATCACAGCGCTGTATATGGCAGGAGAAAAATTACCCCCATTATGTAATCTCTATAATGACTCCTATTGAGAAAGCAGAGGCTACAACGGCGGTACAGTAAATTACACTAAACACCATTACTCTTGACAGCTCCTTTAGAGCGTGTGCATGCACGTTTGTTCGAGAGCGTGTGTGCGAACGCGTTAGGCGAGTGAATGATTGAGTGTGTGTGCACAAGGGCGTGAGCGCCGCTCTCACGCTGAAATTAAACTGGGGCTCAGGTGAGAAGCAGAGCGACGCTTCAGCGCAGAGCGAGGAGGAAGGAGAGGAAGTGGCGGCGAGCAGTTAAACACCCCGAGGACTTCGCGGCGACGACGTGGGAAAAAAAAAAAAGGAAAGAAGGGAAGTGCAAAAAAAAAAATAAAAAAAGGAATAAAAAAGGAGGCAGATAGACAAAGAGAAAGGGAACAGAGTGAGCTGACAGGGAGATTGAGAGATGGGGAGATTGATGGCACGTAATGATGAAACGGATGGAGGACGAGACAAGAGAGACGTGCACGTCGGAGGCCATTACTCATCTGCGGCGCACACAAAAGCAGCAAACGCCACCCAAGGGTGCCGGAGGAGCCGTCTACCACCCACCTCTCTATTTCTCTCACCTCCTTCCCTTTTTCTTTTTTTTCTCTCTCTGTCACTCTCCCATTCATCCCACCCTCCATCTGCGCCTCTTGCTTCCCCCAGACTTCAGCCTGTTCCTCTGGAGGTTTCGCATCCTTCGAATCAAATCATAGCATTCGTCACTAGGAAACTTGTTTTTTTTTTTTTTGCCATTTCGAGTGGAGCAGTAATGTACGAGACATCACAGGTTGTTATCAGACGTGTTGCACTCATCTTAAGTGAAACTTTGTTCCCGAACGCCTCCCTGAAAGGCTCCTCGTAGCGACTTGGAATCTTCTACTGCGCGATTATCGGCTCTTTGTGGGTCATTACACGACTTAACACGATAAGTCGTGTTTAATGCAGGCACTTCATTACACTTAGTGGATAATATTTCCGCGTGCGGTTCCTTAAGTAAAGGATCCGAGTATCGCTTTTCACCGCGGCCCGATGACTCAAATCATCAGCCCGAGCGCCCCTGATCCAAAACACATGTTGCCAGTTGGCTCGTCAGACTTCAATTTTCTGCATCGGCGTGCAAAGACGCTGACAGGTTAACAGCAGGCCAGCCATCAGATTATTGTTATTATTTTTACAAATCCCGTCTTTTCTTTAAAAAATTAAGGCAATTGTTACGCCTGGAAAATGATTTAGGCTCCAGTTGGAGAAATTAAATGATAGTTGTGCAAGTTTCTGATGAACACCTGCAGATCTACTGGTATGCAATATGTTCTTTAGCTTTGTGTGGATACACCACGACCCTGGACCCTATACGGCCATAAAACTACAGATACAGCATGTTCGGCTCAACCTTGGACCCCGTATGCTAAGACATGGATGCAGCCCTGCACTGTGACCGCCCTCCACGAATCACAATTATGCCGCCAAACCACGTGAAACAGAGAAAAAAACTCCCGTCTACATCTGTTTTGTATACGTGTGTGTGAGTGTGTCGAGTTCCGGCCTGTTCCGTGGAGTAGTTTTCTATAATGAGCACCCAGGGGACTTGTTGCGCTGTGCTCTCTTCGCAAAAAGTAAAAAAAAAAAAAGAAGAAGGTCTGAACAGACTTCTGCGATGCCTCCGATGCTCCCGGGAGGCCGGAGACAGACTAAACAGGTATTTCCATAACAGAACGCTCACAGCCGAGCACCATTAGTTCCGTCCCCATGGGTGTTTTCATTCCACCTGCTCTGCGCTAAACACAACACTCTGAGATTAATGCGGACGGTGATTGATTTCTGTATGTCAAGGATGTACAATTAATAGAAAGAAACAAACAGACAACAGGTCGTATGACCAGCGCGGTGAGATAATACTCCAGGGACAGTAACGAGGAGCTTGTGTTGTTGTTGTCTTAATGATTAACACCAACCTGACCCGAACACTTTGAGCACTTACACAACATCCTTAACTCAGTGAGACGAGTCACAGAACAAGGAACCTTCTTGATGCGGTACAATGTTTGGATTCATCCCAAGTTTGGCTCGTGGTTCCAGGAATGCAGAACATCAAAAATAGTTGGGATTCCTTGAGGAGAGACCCGGTACAATGCCAGCTTTGTGAAAACGAAACAGCCCCCGGGCTGCAGCAGGCGCTACGCACAAGCTTCTCGAGACAGAACATCTGTCAGAAGATCCACTACACATGGCCAGAAGTTCTAGAAAACACCAAATAACCCATAACGTCATTTGGCCATGAGAAGCAACTTCATAAATTGGGTTTGGAAGACAGACTCTTGACCCACTGAGGAGCTTTGGGTGGATCTGGCTGTCCGCATACTTTTGGCCTTTTAGAGGCGACGCTGACCAGAGAAGGACATTTCTCGTAGCTGCAGACGGCTTCACTACGAAACAAGCTGTATTCATTTGAAAACCACCAAAGTGCTGTAATGCAATTCAGCTACGTCTCTTTAAGTTAAGCCTCGACAAAACAAAAGCAACAACAACAACATGAAAAAAAGGGAAAAGTGGACATTGTGCTGCTGTATGAATGTATGAATGCCTCCTTTTTTTTTTTTTTTTCTTCCTGCTGCCGCGGACTCGTGTAGGCTGTTTAAAATGATGAGCCCACTCTCCGCTAAGCTGCATTCACTAAACATCTGCTTAACATCCCGCACACACACTGCTTAACACAATGAGCTGATGTGCCGAGCGGCGTGCCGAGTGTGTGTGTGCGCGTGTGTGTGTGTGTGTGTGTGTGTGTGTGTGTGTGTGCGCACGCCGTCCCCTCTCCCTCTCTCCATCTCTCCCTCTTTCTCCCCGCGGAGGCTTCAAATGCATCACGCCTAATCAGAGAGGGAGACTCAGCTCATAGTGGCGGCTAGTGCTGCATGCTAATCCTCTGCAGATGAAGACGCTAAGCTAAGCGAGGGCTGACAGCCATGTGCCGGGAAACAGGCAAAAGAAATAAATAAATAAATAAAAAAAGGAGGCTAACGCTAACTGCGGCGTCACTGCTCCCTGCCACTAACACGCACTCCTCAAAGCTCCGTGCATTTAGGGTGTATGTTGTGAAAGTAAAGTGTGCACACGTCCCGCTGACAGCTGCATTAAAAGCCTTTAAAATCAGTGTGGCCGGCCGAGACTGGATTTGGCTGCGAGCATCTGTGTGCTCGCGTGGCCGTGTGTATTCATGAAGGAATTTGACAATAATACTAACAATCCCCTCCCACCCCCCCTCAGCCTGGCATGAGGCAACATCTCAACGGTGGCTAGTCAGACTCGCACACTGTAGGAAGAGCTCAGCTGTTGAAACTTTTTTGTCTCTGCATACGGTGTCCACATCAGTACATCCTACGTCCTTTAAAAGGCCGTAAACAAGCCGCCTCAGACGGACTGTGGCGGCGGTCGTACTTGTAAAACACACACTAACTGGCTGAAGTTGCGCAAAAGGCACCCGGGAGAACCACGAAATGCCGTGACGTCCGCCAGCACTTCCACGGCGCCGTGGCTGCCAATCTCAGCCGACGGTCGCCGCGAACGCTCGCTCGCGGTACCCACTCGCCGTCAATCACATTTCACCACCACACCCACCCGCCTGACAACCTGCAAAAACGTCTGGCAGCTCCCAGTCAACACTCCTAATTACAGCCAACGCATGCCAGCTAACCGCCCCCCCCTTCCTTCCCCACTCCGCCGACCAAAAACCACAACTCAACATAATCCCCCACATCCAAAAAAGAATGAAATAAAAACACCCCGCAGCCACGTCACGGGACGAGAAATCCCCGCTACACGTCTTTCTGGTGCATTAGTTCCCATTAACGGATAGGAGGAAGGAGGGATGGGGAGAGGGGGGGTCACCACTAATATTTAGGATGTTCATTTGTGCCGCTCCCGCAGCCGCTTTGATCCAAACTGAGTGTGACAAGTTTAATGGCGAAACAAAAAAGAAAGGGAGGACAAACAAACGTAAAGACCCTCCGCTGAATCGCGGCGGGGGCAGTTTTTGAAGCGTAACAACCCGGAGGAAGCTTTTCATCTAACCAGGCAATGGTTGCAGCAGGAGAGGTGAAGCTAGCGGGCTAATTAGGGTGGGGGGGGCGGGCTTGATTGAAATGCAGATGGGTTCGTCCAGAACGAAAGGAGCGAGGAATTAAGGGACTGTCCACTAAAACCAGGTAAAGTCAATCAGATCGGTAAAACTAAAACCGTACTCAGGTATCCTGGGTGTTGAAGTCTAAATGGTTGGATTTGTAGGTGACAAAGTTAGAGATGGAGAATCAGGGGTTAAAGCCGGCAACTGAGATATTCTTGTATGTATGCAAGAAAAGAAAGTCATTCTGTTCCTTTTTAAAATGCCAAACACCTGTGGTGTATCGCCTCTAGCAGAGTGAAAAAAAAACACCTCTTCATCTTTGCCTCCTTTCCATTTCCTAAAGGTTGGTTATTTATTTATTTATTTTATTTATTTTTTATTTTTTTGGGAGCCGAGGCCTCCTGTCAGCTCCCACCAGCTCTTGCCTCTAAATGACAGAGGTAACCCTCTTATGTGAGCATCCGCCGCTAAAAGCATGTCATTTTCTCCTGCTAATGTCAAGTGGCTACAGATCAGGGGGGGGGCTGAGTTAATAACGCCGCGTTCTCTCTTTGCGTGGATCCCCTGGGTGCGCCCGCTCCCGTGACCCCAAACTTCCTCCGTGACCTTTGTTGTTTGTGAGTGCTGAGTAATCGCCCGGGGTCACCTTTTACCCGGCTTCGCCCGCATCTCACCACGTCCTAAAGAGCCCTGAGTCACGTTGACCGAGTGGGACCTTTTCCCCCCGACGCTACATAATTAATCTCGTCTGTCTTTCTATTTTTTCCACATTTAACTACAATCCGTGAATCCAGCGCTTTGCGTTATTATTCCTCTGACATTTTACAGGAAGGATTATGTTGCTAACATCTAACATGCTTTTGCAAAGTTTTGTTTGTCACACCTGTAGCTAGCTTGTGTACAACATTCTAACTAAAGGATAATCACAAAAATTTTACTTTTTTCTGCAGAATTTGTTGTGTTAAGTTTAAGTTTACATGTCAAGCACTACTTAGCATGATGCTACGGTAATATGCTAAGCTACATCCAGATCAATTTGAGGTGAAATTGAAGATTATCCCGAACTATTCTTCTTACATTTTACAGGAGGAACGATACTGACGGCAACATAAAGATGCTAGCAGCTAAAAATCACAGACTTATCCGCTCGTTTTTTCAGAGTCTTGAGCGTCGCACCTGTAGCTAGCATGTGTACACGATGCAAGTGTTGTCTTTACAACAATTTAACATTCATTACTACACGACTACACAAGATAAGATGACTGAAGCCCAGTCTAACTGAAAACCAACCAGTAGGCTAGCAGTTAGCCTAGCCTAGCCAACAGTAGGAGGCAGCATGCAGCACATTAGTGTCATTAATGAGAATTACATGGAATTAAATCAACTGCAGGTAAATGTATTTGCATTTTCTTGTCTTCTTCTTTGCGGCCCTTTAATGTCACAGCCATGGAAGACTGACGCCATGATGCTACACTAAAATGCTAAGCTAACTTCAGATGGATCTATGGTGAAACTGCACAATTTAAAATGCAACGTATCGATCGGAGCAAACTTTAACGAGGGGAATGCGCCGGGGTGCAAAGCTTTTAGTTGCCGCTGAGTTTGAGAAGCATATTCTAATTCTGGAGATTATCTAGAGCGAATCTGCAAAATGCTCTTTGCACTCTGTTTGGTTTTTCGATTATACACAAAAAAAATAAATAAAAAAAATCCTCCTTTTACCTTCTGCGAGTGAAGAAATGTATGATTTGCGCTGAACGCATCCAATCAAGGCTACGTCCCTTTATGCTGATGAGAGGAGTAAACCCAGCTTCCCACAGCGAGTTGCCGGGAAGCCTCTGAAAGAGGCCGGGGGCCGTTTCATCCATAACCAAGAGAGCCATCAACGGGGAGAAACGGCTCTCTCTGTATTCCACTCATGCGCCCCCCTCCTCTCCACTGCAGAGGCTAGAGGTCCGCACACACTGTGGCTCCACTCATTACCTTTGCCGCTTGGATGCCAGACCCCCATTCACCCCGCTCGCACACTCGCGCACACACGCTGCGACACCCACACACTGCGAGGCCCTGATTAATCTTTTTTTTAAGACCTCCCTCTCCAGCCCTCTTCGCCGGATGCAGCACGCCAAGCGAATGAAACGTGATCCTGATTTTGATTGGTACCTTCCGGGCCCCTTCCGAGATGCCGGCGCAGGGCGGCGCGCTCCGTTTGACCCCCACCTGGCTGGCCCGCAGTGCACGTCCTCCCGACGCCCGCTGACATTTCTAAACCGAAAGCGAATTCTGTTTGTGTGTCAAAATAATCAAAATGTCACCGAAGTCAATTCCCAGTACGTCCAAAACATAAAATCTCTGCGGCGCAGAGCTAGGACAACCTAACCGCGACTTACGCTTCCCGGGTTTCTCACCGTTTCATCACATTTGAGGAAAGGCGGCAGGTTGAAGACATTCATTATCCCACAAAATCCCAGGAAAAAAAAAAACTGTGTGTTCCTGATTCGCTGCAGCGTAGTCACAGGTCAAATAAGGCACGGGGAAAATTCATTTCACCTGATGTATTGACTTCGCTGGTGATTTTTCAACAGTAAATTCAATATCTACAGTCACAATCAATTGCCTCCCTAGAGCTGCAAATCCAAATCCTAAGCGTCAAAATCTGAATAAATGCGACGTGAACCGTTTTTTTTTTTTTTATACTTGGCCATTTCTCTGATATTAAATTAGTGACTCAATATCTGAGCTCAAAGAATTCTGACTGCAGGTATCCCGTCCAAATGAGTTTCATTTCGATGTAAGACTTCCAGCTGTGGGAGACAAAAACGTCCTGGTATCCAGGTGAAAATCAGCCCGGCTGCTGCCACGCCGTCCTGGGAGTTGTTCCATTATTCACCGACTACACAGACAGAAGCTCCGGGAGATAAAAATCATCTCTCTACGTCTGCAGTGGTTTGTTTTCTGAATAAACTTGTTCAAGCACCCGGCGTTACAACTGAAAGGTGCAGCACTGCAGGGCAAATGTTCTTTCTTTTTACCTATTTTACAGAAAATAAATAAAAAAAAACTAATTTGATGATCAGTTATTGTAAGTGAAATAGTCCCTATATTCAATATCCTGCATCCATATGTTCACCCTGACAGCCTGAGTGGTCTGGAGTCTCTCCATTGGGAACTTCCGGGCCAATCAAATCGTAATCTGAGCACAGTGGAGCTGAATTTATCATGTATCAGGTACACAGATGTTTACTATCTTGAATTGGCCGAAGTGCAGCCCATAGCAGAATCCCAATGACGCGTTGAGCAGGTTAATATGTGTTAGCAGTTATTTAAAGTCAAACGTCTGGTTAAAGATGAAGCAGAAACTAATGAGGCGGAAAAATTAAGCTGGGGTGACCAAAGCTGCAGTTCCTCAAATGGCCACTTGAGGCTCCTACCAAAAAAAAAACGTTTTTGCAAATTTTCTAACCAACGTTAGCCAGATTGCGAAGATGGCGACGGCCAGGGACACCATATTGAACTTCACAACCTTCCTACAGGCATCCTTTGCTTGTAATTATTATTATTATTATTATTATTATTTACGTGGCCTCCACTCCTCCGCCCAGTGTTGCCGGGTGGTAAAAGAAGAAATATCGTACTGCATATTTTGACCCAAACTGTCGTATGCACTAAAATAACGTGGATTTAAAAACCAAAAACTGGAATAAACTTGGTAAATTTGAATGAAACATCTGCTTCATTCATTGTCAGTGTGATAGCAAACTATTGTGTATGCAGAGGTGGAAAATCCTCTTCTCCTAAGTGAAAAGAAAAGCTTTAATATTAATGACAATCGTGAGTGATGAAAAATGTAATCGTCATAAAGAATGAATGAAAAGCTGAGTAAATACTCTCACTGTATCTGCACTTTTTAGGCTTTTTGAGGTTTAATTTTAACAGATTTCTCTTGCACCTTGTTTTTTTTTTTTTAGATTGTATTCTTCTTTTTTAGATTGTGTTGTGACTGTAAATTCCTGTTTTGTTTTTTTACTGAGCATCCGACAATGAAACATATTTTCTCGCGCTAAATCCGCATCTTCACTCCGTCCTCGCCGCTCTCGCTCTGCCTCGCCGAAGCCATTAGGCTTAGCGAGGCCTGGGTTAAATACCCCACCCACCCAAAGAGAAGGGGGCTAAGACGCATCCCAGAAACACTCGCTCAAACACACATGCACACACTCAAACCGCGGCGAGAGAAAGCTCCTCGCCTCAGCTTTAAGAGCAGTGATTGCCGTAATAGCCCTTACAACAAAGAGGGGCGAAGGGAGGAGAAAGAGTTGATAGATGGGTCTGCTTTCCAGGTCACTTAGGGGGCTCCTCCCCAATCGTGTCGCACTCCCTCCCCGGGGTCACTATTACCGAACACACACAAACACGCACGCAACACAACACACAGCGAGCGGCGGTATTTTCTGAGTACAAGACGAGGCGAGTCGCACCACAATGGGCAACATCGATTTTACAATATAAACTAATGAAGCCGACCAAGCTCAATACATACAACACACACAACCACACACACACACACACACACACACGCACACACACACCGCGTAGACACATGCTATCACTGTCCAATCGTTCCTTCTCGAAACACGTACTGTAATTGCTGATGTGGAGATAAGTGTGCACGTTACTGAAACACAAACCAATTATACTCGTACGCCGCGCGTTCTACGACTCGCAAACAAACGCCGATGCATCCACACACACAGAAACACACAAAAACACACACACACAACTACCAGGCGTTGTCGGAGAAAGAGAAGGAGATAGAGGAGTGTGTTCCCTCGAGGCAGTGTCTCTCCTCTCTCCTCCTCCTCTCTGTATTTCCTTGGTGACAGCTGTCATCCTGTCAGGCCCGTGGCAGCTATGGCAGCCTATTCCGCTCGCTGACACGCCACACACACACACACACACACACACACACACACACACACACACACACACACACACACACACACACACACACACCAACGCTCTCTCAAACTTAACAGATCTGGGGTCCGGTTCGATCCCCGACTGAACCGGAGCCCCCCCTCCCTCCCCTTCCCCTCCCCTACCCGGCGGCTAACTAGCAGAAATCATGTGCGCCGCTTCCCTTCCCTCCAAAGAAACAGGGGAAACGTGTCTGACAGAAACAAAAAGTGACAATTTGTGAAATTCTGTTGTTTCTGCCGTCACAAACACAGTCGGACGCGGAGAAGAAAATCAATCTCACACTTCCATCTGTGTGTGTCGAGGAACAGGAATCCTGGATGTGATTATCTAAGCTTAGCTAAAAGACTCACAGCCGGGGGTGGAGGGGACTGGTAGACTGGTAAAACAACACTATATTTCAAACAAACACTTCAACTTATAACCTCTGAATGGTTTTATGGTTATTAAGAATTAAATTAACCAAACAGCAGAAGAGGAACAACATTAGGATTTATTCTATTTATTATTAAGTGCACTATTCTCTCTCTCTTTTACCTCAGTTTTGGTCTCCACCAACTCCTGACGGAAATAACGCGCTCTGTAGCAGCTGGACGCTTCACCATCTTCACAAGCTACATGCTAAATGTGAGGGTCTGCTGAGTGGTGCAGGACAAACGGTGCATGGGTTTATAAGAACCTGTCGCTTGTCTAAAATTCAATCCATTTTACCTCCATATTTGGTCTCCACCGTCTCCAAATGTCGGCAGCTTTGTGCACGACAAATAGTGTATTATGAAAAACCCTAACCCTAACCCCAGGGTTAGAGGTTAGGGTTAGGGTTACCTAACTCTGCATTTGCAGCATTTTCATTGCACATTTTATTGCTCTATTTTTAAATGTGCAACATATAAATGGCAATAAAGAACCTGGAATCTTGAACCTAATTTTATAGACATGTGTGAGCCACAAACTGAACGACGACAACTGGACCACAGCTGCGAATGCACACATGCAACAAAACAATATTGACCTTTTTTTTTTTCTTTTTGGACTCTTCAAATGCTCTGTGCGTATTATAGGTTTAATAGAGCTTTACTCTAGCTCGATATTCACTCTGTTTTACCTCTGTTTTGGTCTCCTCCACTCTACCACCTGGATTTAGTGACTAGCTGGTGAAAACTAGCCAGTCACTAAATCCGTCTGTTTGCTGCCTTGTGCTTTTTCCACTAACTGCCTCCTAACAAGGACCTATTACAACAGAAAAGCTGCACAATCAAAACAATGAGACGCTAAAAACGTTAGCAGATCTCATTTGCATATCCCTGAAACATAAATACAGCTAAATGCAGCTCTAATGAGTCCACGTTTAAAACGATTGTATCAACCGCAGAAAGAAACACAACCTAAAACGGCAGAGAGTCATAAATAGGCTCGAACTCATTTGCATCTTTAAGAGCGGGAGTCAGTTGACATTAATTTTTAATCAGAAGCCTGAAAATGGAATCGGTTGTTACGCAACAACTCTCAGGCTCAAGTGAAATCTGCTGCGTCACAACCGTGAGTTTTTTGTTCGACCGCTCGACCTTCACGCTGGAAGCCGACGAGATCGGCCTTCCATCCAAGGCGCTGTTTACTCGCTATTTTCTCAAATGTTTTTTTCATTTTTGTTTTTTTCCTCAAGGGCATTAAAACTTAAAACATTAGCGACTGGCAGCTCCGATCCAAAATTAACCGAGTCAGGCGCAATCCTGGCCTGTAATTCTGCACCAGGCCGACACGAATCTGCTGCTCAGACACATTCCGGTCATGTACGCATCTACTGCAGCATGCCAAACATCACTCCGGCTGCCCCACAGTACACTGACCCAGCGCCGCATTACTGCATTTAAAATCTGACTTCAGGGCTGAATTTACTCTGTTTGAAACCCACTCCACCCCGTCTCCTCACGCTTCTTCTACCAAATAAACCACTTGTTGCGTTTGAATTTAAAGCGAAAAACAACTTGATTGCAGTTGTGATTGGATTAACTAATTAATTAGTCTTTTCCAGCTTCTTAAATATGAGCATTAACAGCTTTTGTTAGGATGATTTGCAGAGCACATACACGAAAAATAGATATTTCCTTTGAGCTCCTCCTACTTGTGTCTTCTCCCAAACCCATACACAAACAGACGCACCATCGGACCTTCCAGAGTATTATGCAGTTCCGTTAGCAATTAGCAATTTAACCATTTAATTCAGTTTCAATTTATACAAAAAACAACTGAAGGTCATATTTTAAAATCTTTTAATTTGAAATTTAATATTGGTTATTATTACTTTTTAAGTCGTCTATTTGTAGTTAGGACACATTCTTCTTGCTTCATTAATTTACTCTCCATCTTTGCTCGTGTTCGACAAAAAAACACCAGCTTAGATGATCCCTTCATGAAAACTTGGAAATTTCAGACTTCTGATATTATAAGTTTGGTACATTGTCACCATTTGTCACCTTTGTAGCTGTAATTTCTGAGTTGAACAACTCAGAGCTTATTTTTTGAATTGTCTTGAATGCAGCATCAGTTGCAGCTGGATCTCAACCAAACTTTCCAAGACCGACGCCCACCCTACTTCTGATTGGCTAGTGATGTTTGGAGAGGGAAAGCTGCGTAACTCTCATTCCATTGGTAGGTGAACTCAATTCACTGCTCCAACATGACAATATAATGTTGATCTTTGGTTTTTAATCGCCACACGCTGGAGATCCAGCACGTAATACTTTAAACCCACGTAATAGTGGTTAAAATATGGTGAAACAGGTGAAAACCGATGGTGAGTTCAGATCAGACTCCCCTTGGGGCAACACAGTCAGGTAGATGAAGTTAATCAAAAGAAAAAAAACAACCTCAACAGATTTACCTATAATAAAATAATCACGAGTTGCAGCCCTCGTTAATTTTACTGCTCAGTTCACACATTAACAATCTGCACCAGACGAGCTGCATCTTCCGACCCAACGCGAGCTCCCAGATCTAAACCTGCTCATCGCAAACTCGTTGCATCTGCATATTAATCTAAGTCACTGCACAGGGCGCGGAGAACGAGATGAGTCACGCGGCTCCGACTCTTTACGTTCCGCGGTACAGCGGGCGTGTGAAACAAGGAACGCGCACGTAAACGCAATAAACAAACACAGATGCCCATATGAGCAAACATACGCAGCCTGGGACTGTTTGGCAAATGGCAACCGGTTGGAAAATGTAATTGCTTGAACTTTAGAGAAGCGACTGCAGCTTCTGAAATACCCCACGGGAGCCATCAGACCAGTGTTTTACAGCACACACATTTACAGTAGACACACACACACACACACACACACAAACACACACCCCTCTGTCAGTAAGTGCAGTCCTTTAAGTAGTAATAACTACTCTGGCTGTTGGGTTTGAAGAGAGAGGGAGAGTGGAAAGATGGAGAGTGGGGAGAGGAAACAAATGCAGGAGGAAGAGGAAAATACGAGCTTTAATCTCCATCAGTGTGATTTTTATTCCTCGGCGGCCGGGCAGCACAGTTTGGAGAAAATGGGGTGTGAATGTCGATAATTCCTCAGTTAAAGGAAGACTTCACCCCCACGAAAAAAGTCCATCTTTTGAGCGTCGTATAATCACTGGCTCGAAGCGCACACTCTGACAATTTCACACAAAGGGCGGTGGCTCATCCTGCCACTCGTCTCCTGTGTTTGTGAAGAAGCTTTTTCTCAAGTCGGAGGAATAAACCCCGACGGTGTCAACAGCTTCGAAGAAAACTAAGGATGAGTTGCGCTGGTGTTAAAGAGTTTTTTGAGGTGAGGTTGCGCTGCATTATGGGACAAAAAAAAAACAAATGCAGTTCCCTCAAATGACCACTTGAGGCTCACTCCAAAAAACACAAAAAATGTATTTTTCCGCACAAACCAAACTACATTCTGCAGGTATTTACAGAGATAAATCATTCAGAGCCTGATTTATATAACATTTTACTTAGATTTTTTTGAACAGTATTTTGCGATTTATTGAGTGATAAAAATAGATATTTAAAATTCCCTCTGTAAATACCTGGAAATCTAATACGTTAACAAAATGAAACAAGAATTTTGAACCTCACTTTAGTCATTATTCAGATTTCTGTTCTGGAAATGTATGCAAATTAGCGCATATTTAAGTAGATAACTCCTCATTTGCATATCTAAATTATAAGGTCACAGAAAACTTACGTAATACATATTTATATTGTATTTATTTAAGTAATCAACTGGAGAAGTTTCAGGAAATCATTCAGACTTTAACCCACAGTATTGGCTAAATGTTAGCAAATGTACTAAATCTTGACAGTATGCGTTAATTCCGGTGCAGGATAATAGTCTGTTACTGTAGCTTTGATCATTTTGGAGTAAATCTAGTTCTATTTGTGTCAAATCTTCAGTTATTTCCCATTAATCAGACACATTTCACTCAGCCTGTGTCGCTCCGTTACCTCCTCCTCTGGAAAAACGGAGCATTATTAGTGATTTATTTGCAGAGCTCTGATTGTTTTTGAACATATGGCCCCGGTAGCGGAGAGGTGTGTGTGAGCGGCGTCTCTCAGGAAGGTTTCGATCCACGACTCGGGGCCGCGCCACTCGAATCCACAAACATCTGCACCGGCGGAGCAGCGAGCTCCACCTGTCCAACGCCTGCAGGCTGCCACCGATTTAAACGGGCCAAACCTTTTCAGTCGGTTAATTACGACATGAAAACAAACCCGGACTAATCAGCTTTAATTTAAAAAAGAAAGTCTTTTCACACATCTGGATTAAAGCGCACTAATCGGAATATCCCGTCGAGACGCGCAGCAGCTCAACCTCCTGCACAGATTAATCCCTCGGTGCTAGTAAAACACGACTGACCCACGGGGTTCACAACATTGTGATTTCTACACTTGTAAGTGTTTAAGTGCAAGCATCTTTGTGTGTGTGTGTGTGTGTGTGTGATTGCGCAAGCCTGTACGCCTCGGGCTGTCCCCTCAGCGCTGCGTCTGTATCGACCTGCAGTGGAAAACGGGCCCGTTCTCGGCCATGTAGGCCAGGAAGTCGATAGGGACAACAGAATGAGGGCAGCCGTCCAAAACGACATCACAATGTGCCCAGAGGCCGCACACACACACACACACACACACACACACTGATGCTGCATACGTACAAGGGCTTGGCCATTTTTCAAATAGCCTTGGATTTATGGTTTATAAATCCCCCAGATGGTGATTCATGTGTAATCAGTCTGTAATGGTGACTTGATAAACGGCAGCTTTCTCGGACAGTTTTCCGCCTGTGTTAGGAGACAATAAAGTCCCTCGATTGTCATGATTTAGACACGTAACTGCAACATGTAACCAGTTGCATTGGACCGTTGAGATATTTCCATAAAAAAAAAAAAAAAAAAGCATGAGGAGTGGGTTGTGCTGTGGTTTCGCTGCACGTAAGCAGGCTAATGCCAATGGGAGTGGATCAAGACGCAAATCAAAGAGATCACAGAGGCTTCTCCGGAGAATGGAAAGCAGGTGGTGCAGTTATAGGCTGTGATTAAATGGACGATACACGGACAGAAGAAGAAGAAGAAGAAGAGTTTTAGGCAGATTAAAACAAGATGAGTTTTTACGCAAGATGAGCTAATGGGCCAAGATCCCAACGCTGAACTGTCTCAGGAGAAGAATACGACCAAGATGGTGTCATGTCTTCTTGTTTTTCCATTCATCTTCAAAGGCCAAATGTATTTAATCAATCAACGTTAGTCATTCTGTTTGGCACGGCCACTTCTTGTAATTGTTTGTACATCACATCGCCATGTAAACCTTATGTAGAGGTTTTCATAGGGGAAGTTCTTTGATTTTTAACATTTGTGCAAATAAATTAAACTAGTTTGATGATGATGTTTACCCCACATGCACATGCATTTACCCAGTTATCAGGAACCAAACGTTTACACCACCCCTCTCCGTCTAATTCCTTCTGATTGTTCCAGTCTGTTCTGACTGATACACGAGGCCTTTGCCCGCAGAACACAAGTGTCCATGACAACGCGGCAGCAGACGCCAAGGACCAAACAGGGAACGCCAGCCTTGGGATAACACTGGACTGAGTCTTGCAAATTGCACGCGCTGTATTGCTGCCATTACCTCCGCTGTGTTAATAGAAGCTTTCAAGAACAGCACGTTCACATATTTGCAGTCAAGGTGGCCCGGGAGCACGAATCAAACCTCCGCCAACCGCGGCGTTTAGCGCCTCTGCCCGATCACTCAGCCGAAAGGACCGCGGCGCCGCTGCCTCTGTATCAGCAATTCCGCTGACAGATTACTCCATCAAGCTGCAGCAATAAGATGTGAAAACAAAAATGATGTCCCTGGGTTTAGTTGAAAAATAGGTTTGGCACTCTTATCAGGCAGCAGCTTTGATAACTGGGAGCAAGTCGCCGGATAAGTTGGGTTTAAATCATCGTGCCGGGGACAGAGGGAAGAAGAAAAGACTTTTGTTCAGAAATGAGATATTTGAGATGTTTTATTCTGTGCTCGAGTCAAAGCCGCACTCACGGAATATAGCGCGGTGTCAAGGGACACATAAAGAGGCGCCGTTTGTTGGCTAGGTGACCGCGCATTTTTCATTTCGCACAAAGTCTCGACAATCTTCCCGAGCACGACCTCCTCGAAACCCGGAGACATGAAAATAATCTGACAGCCATTAGCCATCGTTTCCAGCCAAACATCCGGAGCTCGCAATCATCCATATTTAAACATCGAAATAATACATTTGAAGATGCACGGCTTGGCGCCATCGCCGAATCGGCTGCAAACTAGCAAAGGTGTTAATTCATGTATCGCCGGGTGACATCTTAGCGCCGCCGCTGTCTGCTGCTCTACCTTTGAACCGCACATCAGATGGCTGTTTTCAATTATACAAATTAGGCTTACTTAAGGGGGGCCTTGATCACACGCACATCCGAACCAGCGGCGAGATCACACAGGCTATGCATCCCGAGCGGGAAATGGCCTGGGACACTGTAAAATAGATCTGGGCTGAGGGAAATGAGCCAGAGAGTCGAGATTGCCACCGCGCTCCTTTAAGGTTCTTTCCCTCGCTCGCGTTAATGTCTTTCCAGCGGTGCCGCCGGTGTCTCCCTCTGCCAAAGCCATCTAGTCCGTTTGATCGGCGGCAGCTCGGAGGAACGGAGCGGCGTTAGCGGCGGCAGCGCACTCCCCCCGCCCTCCATCGCTTCCTATAGGGATTGAGGGGCCTTGTGGTGGGTTATTACAGAACATACTGAGGCACTGTTGGACGCACACGCACGGATGAGCAGCTACGCTCAGGGGCACGCTTAGCGCACACTTCCGTGCACACACAAGTAGCAACAACATCTATCAGAGGGAAGCTAAAGTGCACCAGATGTTAGCGTTTCATCTGCAAGAATAGCTTCTCCTTGTTTTTTTTCTTTTTTTGTGTTGTTTTTTTCACCCCTCTCGCTTCTGAAAAGGCTTAGGCCGACGGGAATCAATGGCTCAAAAGAGGCGCCATGTTTCGGCTTCTCGGTAGCAAATTACCCTGCCCTCCTCGCCTAAGCGCTGGTGTTCGGAGGATGAGAATCGCTCTGTTTTCTCACTTCGTTCAAACGGGGGGGGGTGTTCAGGGGAGCGAGGAGCAGGCGCCGGTTTGGGGAGGCCATTATCGTCTCGCGATGCCCCGGCTTCTGTCGAACGCCGCTGTTGTGCGCAAAGACGGCTGATGCGGCCACTGATGCCAATTCGCCGAAGGGGGGAGGTTGGGGTTGGGGGGTTGGGGTTGGGGAGGCTCGATAAAGCACCAGGGCCCCCCACAAAGATTTTCACAAATTGCCGAACTCGATCTTCCGGCTCAGTTTAAGGAGGCGCGCTCGTTCTGAATGCATGAGAGTCGGAGAGAAACGGGAATAAAAAAAAAAAGAATAGAAAAAGGTAAGTAGAGGAGACAGTATTGGTTTCTGCACGCTTCACTGATCTATTATGGCTGCCTGTTTATTCAAAGCTTCATCTAAACACGGGAGATGCACAACATTATCACTGAGGTGAATGCAAAGAAGGTGAGTGGGTTATGTTAAAAAAAAAAGCGAAAGAAAAAAACCTCCAACACATTCTTTTGCATGCTCGCTGCACAACATTACGTTCCAATTTCCCCAGGCAGCAGAGGCCGGCTCATTACATATCTCCTCTGCCCCCCTCGTACACTTTACCGTCCCCCCACACCCGTCATGTGATATGCGCCACACTGTAAGTACGCCCGTAACTCCCGACTCAGCAGCTTGTGTTCCAGTCAACACGCGAGACACGTCAATGAACTGGCTGCTTCACGGTGGTGGAAGGCGGCAGAGGACGGATGAATCAGTTCCACCAATGACACGACTGGTGTCACGTCCCTAAATGGTTTTGTGTAGACATCTTAACATGCGCAGGAATCCATATTTGGGATGAACTTCCAGGGACAAATCCTGCCACGGTTTTTATAAATTTCTACGTCTGGAAGAGAAAACTACTTCATTACGGCTCCAAAGATGTTTAAACCCTTTTCAGGATCAGTGCTTAATGTTTAGTTTCTTCTCCTTCTTTATTTAGTTTAGTTCTTTAGTTTCTGGAGTGTTTCCTGGCACGCTGCAGCCGGAGAAGTGCTCACAAATGCCGATTGAGTGTTTACATCTTTGACCCCACCCGAGGTGGAGGAAGAAGGAAGAAGGAAGGTGTTCACACGCTGCTACGTCGATCTTTCAAGTATCCCCCCCTTCGCTGTCGGCCCTGGACGCCCAACTTCAAATCCCTGAACCCGTCACCTGTCGAGCTCTGCACCATCTTTTTTTTAAAAATATTATAAATATATATATATATATATTTTTTTTACCCATGAAATTGGCCAATTTGAAAGATACAGAATATCAGCACAAAGTATCAGCAGTCAGCAGCTTCCGTCTGAAACGCTCGGCATCGGTATCTTGCCTTTAAAAGTCCACTGAGCCCTAAGGCAGAGGAAGGTAAATGGGCAAAAAGGGGGGGGAGGGGGAGGGGGGGGGGGAGGGGGTGAGTTTGAAGAGGAGGGAGAGAGATGAGGCCAATTGGATTGCAGCGTGGGTTGTAGGAGTGGAAGCACGACCTGAGTGATGGGAGGAATTCCAGCGGTATAAAGGGGAGGATAAATTAAAAAGTGGAAATGTGGGCTGAATGGATGGATGGGATGAAGGGCAGATAGATGGCGGTTTAAATGGATGATTGGTGGCACGTGCATGGAGGGCGAAGAGTGTGTGTGTGTGTTGCAGGGGTGCAGATTAGATCACTGTTATGACTGCACAAGCCCTCAGGACACAGCAGATAAACATCAACTGATAACCTACACATTTATTCCCACCTCGGCGCCGTCCTCACTTCCTCCCTCCGTCTCATCCGTCTCTGCCCTCCTCCCGCGCGCACGCCTCCTCCACCTCCATCCAATTCGCCTCCTCTCCTCCGCCGCCCTCCTCTAAACTCCATCCCTCCTTCTTTTCCTTGCCCTCGCTAACTACATCTAAGAGTCCCGGGGCGGTGCACTAGATCACGATTCTCAATAAACCCGTCAAGCTCTCTCTCCTCGGCTCGCCCTCCCTCCCCACCGCCGCCGCCGCCGCCCCGTCTCCCCTCAGCTTTCCCAAACACAATAACAGCAACTCCGAACGCCCCTCCCTACAATACGCCCATCGATCACTCGGCTATCTGGAACACACACATCTATCACCGCGGTGGAGTTTACTGCAGGCTCGGCCTCGCCGCTCGGCTCTGCACGGCTCTGCAGATACTTTCACGTCACGGAGCTCGAATTTACAAACCTGAAACCCCGAAGATCCTAATTTTAGAGGATTCTGTCGAATCATAAGTGGAGGCTGTGTTGTGTTGTTCCCCGTCAGAGAAACGCGTAAGGAACCTGTATCCACCTGTATCCGTTTCAGTAAATCTTGGCCCCGGAACTTTCCTAAGCCAAAACGCCCTAGATTTCCCATGAGCAGCCCAAATTTGGTGCACATGGCTGCTAAACGTTTGATGGATCACATGTTAGATTCAGATGGGATTAGACAGATTTTTGTCAACCAACACTGGCTCAAAGCTGCTAACCAGCCCGGGTCCACACCTGCAAAACCAGCCCAATGCATACAACAAAGCTAAAACACAAAAAAAACCATAAACAGTGCAAAGATGACAGCGCCCCCTCACTCAGGTGGGTCATTATAGACCCGAGTCACGCCAGTTTACAGGTGTTCTCAATAAAAACGTAAACTCCCCATCAGTCACTTGGAAGCGAAGAAGCCACTTGAATGAGCAGCGAAACCTCAAGAAGCCTCCGGGTGTTTTCCATGACCTGGGTGGTCGAGAATCTTCACAAAGCCTGTATGAAACACTTCAAGCGCTCACCAGTGATGGAAACCTTAACGTTCGGTTTGAATCCACCGGGGCCTTTTCCGTGTGGATGTTCTCCCCACCGCCCAGAGACACGCCGGTGCGTTCACTGGTCATAGGTGAGCGTGTGGATGCTTGTCCGTCTCTCTGTGCGAGTGTTAACCCTGCATTCCACACCGCGCTTTAGCATCAGCATGCAACGCCGCGGGCTTTTCGGCGGCTACGCTGCAGCTGCCCGACCATCGTGGGTAATCTCTCGCATTTGGCTTTAAGACTCCCGAGAAGCGCTCGGCGAGCGGAGGTAAAGTGCTGTGGTCGAGCGGGAGGACGGAGGAGAAAACATAGCTGTTACACAGAGATTGTGCAGAGTCGGACTCCGCAGGGAAGAAAGACGCAGGTCGGCCGGAGACGAGCAGCAGCTCCCTGACATCCTGTTTGTGCCCCCCCCACCCTCCACCTTCCTCCTCTTTGCATTCCAATTCATTCTCTGCGCGAGTCAAGGTTAGACCTGACAGCTCTGCAACTGTGTATGGATATGTTTGCGTACGTGCGCTCATGTGTATGCTCCGCAGCGCCCATATGAAACAGATGGGGGAGATGGAAATGAAGGGAAGGAGAAGAGAGAGGACGGACGGACGGATTTACGGGAGGACGTACGGGCTCGGAGGTGTCGCCGATGCTCGGCCGCACCCCGAGGTCTGGACTGAGAACTGGGCTTAATCCCTCATGCATGGCTGGAGGTTTGATTCCTACTTAGACTCAATTATAAGGTCAAGCCGGAAGGTTTTTTCTTTTTTTCCCCCAAGGCTAATGGACTGGCCTAATAGTCATTCTTTAAAAGACTTCTGGAATATTTAACCTCAACAAAAAAAAAAAAAAAAAAAGGAGAAGCAACTGATATTTGTAGCAAAATATGTTTTTTTTTTTGCTTTTCACACAAGTGAACTGAGTCCAAGTCAAACAATCACCACTCGAGCAGCTGAGAGGCTCATTTTCCACCGGGCCGAGTCCATTTCCAGCGCCGCCCGATACGAGCCGTTTCGCGTCGGACAAACCTATCGGCAATCATTACAGCCCGTCCACTTACGCGCCAAATTAATCACCACATTTTAAAGGTTAGAAATGGCATATTAATGGAGCCCATAGAATACATTTCCTTTCCACGCGCTATCACAGAGATAACTAGGTCCCATTAAGGCCGACAAAATGGTAAGTAACTCCCCGCTCCTCCTGTCATCATCTGAGTTTTGTATTTGAGGAGTCAACCTGCCGCCCAGCCGGTCACGACAGCCATTTCATCCGCTGCCTTTTTTTTTTAAAACTTCAGCATCTCGTTTGAGCACGAAACACGATACGATTCTCCAATTATGATTTGTTTTGAACAGACAGAAGCAGACCTGGATTGCTACCATGCGCATGAGCAAACACATTAATGAGTGCCACCTAGCTGAAGTTAATCAAGCGTAACAGCAAGAAAAAAAAAAAAAGAAAAAAGGAAAAAAGGCTTCATGGCACCGGTCATGCTGTTTGTTTGACAAGTCAAAGATGCCACAGGAAATAACCAATTAGCGGCAAAGAGCGAAACCAAACCGAACGCGACGAGGACACGGAGCGCTGCCGCTTTAAAAAGGCAGGGACGGGAACCGGGATGTGATTTGTGCAGCGGGCAGAGTTTCGGCACGCAGATAGCAGGTGGTGCTGACCTTTCCGTGACCTTTGAATGCCACATGATCGGACCCTTGAAGTTTTCCGGTGCCGTCTAATGTCACCGGGGGCTGCGCCTCACGTGGTGCACGGGCTGCACTCATGCAAGCTAACCAGCCCAGCGACCGTGTGCATGAGACAGAATCCACAAGTCTGACGAGCAGCGGCCGAATATGAGACGGATTTCTAGGAAATAAGTTACTGCCTCTGTTCCTCGAAAGTATATTATACTGTAAAAGGTAAAATATGCAAACGCTATTCTCAACCCTGCTTAATTAGACATGCATGCCTCTATTACCTAATGAGATGAGCCCTGGCTGCAGAGCCCGAGGCAGCTGGCAAATCCTGATTTTGTAGACTTGATGGAATTGCTTACACCGATCAGGCATAACATTATGACCATTCTTTATACCTTGTGTCTTTATCCCTTGTGCCTCCGAAACAGCTGTGACTCATCAGAGAAAGGACAGGGTGTCTCACAGATCAGTTTGGGATCTTTAGCGGCACACTTTGTGCTCTTGAAGCCCCAGTTTGGGGGTTTGACGCCAACAGGTACTTCAGTAAATGTAGAGTTCATTAAAGGCCTAAAAGAACATTAAGGTCAAAGTGGCTGTTTTCTGATTCCATGACGATTACTCCCATAAAAACTTCTTGGATCAGACGCATTTAGAGCGTGAAGGGTGAAAAAGCGCACCTTAAAAACTCCCTTTGTCTAATCTTTAACAATCAAGGTATTGAAGTCTCAAAAATAAGCATCATCTTTGCACTTGAAGTGGTTATTGAAAGAAATTATGTGGATTATCTCACTTTTACCAAAATATAAAACTGGAAATCCCAGCATGCTAACATGCTAACAAGACAAAAGTGTCTCCTTATGAGGACAACAGGTCTAAACGAAGCGGAATAAGCTGCAACAAACCTAGAATATAATGTCCCCATATGAGGACGCCGGGTCTCGGGAGGATAACTGGATAAAGTTTTATGCGGGAAAAGTGAAGGAATAATTCCAAAGACCGCATTAAAACCCTCGGCCCTTTGTGATTAGCGAACGACAGAACGAGCTAACGCAGGTAAATCTATCCCCCTCTGTAACTCTGACGGCTCTTTTAGCCGAACAAGAGCCTCCGTCTACGAACGCTGCTCCTAATCCCAGACTCCTCCGCTCCTCTTCTCCACAATAATGAGCTCCTCTCAGACTCGAGAGTTGACAGAGGTAAAGCATTTAGCATGCTTGGATGGAGAGAAGAGGGAGAGAGTGGGAGTGCGTGAAGAAGGAAAGGGGGGAGATAGAGGCCAAAGAGGGATGAGGCGGAGGAATGGGGTGGAAATTCTACCGAGACGTGCATGAGGTAAGCTCTCCCTCTGGCAAGGCAGGGTTACGCCGCCGCACGCTACCAACGCAGCGGCCGGCTACTGAGCGTGATGAGAGGAGGAGAGGAAGCGTTGAAAAAGACGAGAGAAGAAGAAGGGACGGTGCAAAGAGGAAGAAAGCTCATCATTGTGCTTTCTCGGTCCCCTCTGTTATTTTTCTGCCCAGGGACATGGCGTGTCACATGTCGAGTATTCTGCGTATTTACGTGGGCGGAGATGTGCGTATGCAGCGCTGAGAACATGTGCACGCTTCATTTGTTTCAAGGCTGAAGTGATAAAAAAAAAAAAATAAATAAATAAATCAGTGAGCACCGACGGAACGCGACCTCACTCATACAACAACCTCTTAATACACAAAGTGACGAGTGCATCGGCGTGTGCAGCGTAAACGCTCGACTCGAACGAGCCGACCGACGCGCGACGCGGCGCAGAAAACAACAGTCGAGGCAGATCAATAGAGGGGAAAAAAAAAAGCTAACCAGCAGCTTCTCGAGGTGTCAAGTCAAACCAATCAGTGAAATGGTATCACGATGAAAGCAACGGAAAGACAAAAGAAACAGCAAGCTCTGCAGACAACATGGCTGACGGAGGGAAAAAGAAGTGATGAGACAATCGTGAGCGAATCAGCGGCTAGCAAACAAACGCAGATGACGCAAGACGCTTCTTTCACAATGAGCTTCATTTGACAGGGTTCAAATAAAACGACCCTCTGCTGCCGTGCTGCACCTAAAGCAACGCGTCAGAATTCCTGTGATTATTAGTCATCTCTCCTCATGCCTCCCTCTGTTCCACTAGCATTTTTTATGGGACTTTCTGGGGTTGTTCATATTCTAAGCTAAAAGTAAAGCAGGATAATCAACACTAGCTGATGGTAATGGGACATTTTGTTGAAATGTAGGATATGTTCTGAGCTTAATGCATGTCTACTACTGCACCTACTATAAAAGCTACAAACCACCTTGTCATTTAAACTAAAAAAATAACATTGTTTATTTTGCTATTCCTCAGCAAGCCTGAGTTAAAGCCATGAAGACACCGCTGTATCGGAGCCTGCCGGCGAGTTTAATGCGAGAAGTTGCTGATGCTCGGGAAGGAAGAGCAGAATTGCAGCACATTTCATTCTGAAGACTTCCATTAGTGATGCATGTAGTACACGGTGGTTTCAAATAAGCACTCATCAGAAACGACGCGCCAGCATTGATCCATCTGGCTGCAATACTGGCGCAGAACAGATTAAAACCAATAAAAGCTGCCAACAAACGGGGTATTTACAACCACGTCGGTGAAAGTGTTAAGTTGAGCAGCCATTAGCTTAGTGCAGCGTTAGCCTCGGTGGCTTCTAGACGGCTCCCCGCTGAGCGTTTTGTGTGCACAGCTTCCAAACGGCGTGCGACGGTGATGTTTGGAGACGAATGAACGATGCTAATGCTGCCATTTTTCCCCCCGTTTGTTTGCAAAGCCAACATGGCGACCGTTGGGGGGTGAGAGGAACTCATCACCGCTTGTTGCCAAACTTGTCAGTGTAAAGCAGCGACGGGGCGACTTTTTAAGGCTCAGTGGGTTTTAATGTTGAGGGTGAACTAATACATGTTGCACATCAGAAAAAAGAAAACAATGTCGGCTTTAGCAAAGGTGGTTAGTGTTTGGAATGCGCCCTCTAGTGGAAACAAGTGGAACACAAGGTTTTTTTGCAGGATAAAGGAGTAATGAATGCAGCCCTCTGCTGGCGTAAAAGCACTTATTCAATCAAAATAGCAACGGGTAAGTACAGAATTTAAGACAGTGTGGGTCCCTATGTTAGCTAGCTTACTCAGTATATCCCTATTACCATGCTACAAGCTGAGCTAACTTGCTAACTCAGATCTATTTACATGATTATGTAGAGAATCATGTCAGTATTTTAAAGTGCAATTACCAACATGATACAAACACACCTTCCCGGGCAGTTTGTGACCTATGAAGCCCCTCGTTGACCCCCACCATGCATCCATACACACCCCTGCCATGCACACACACACACACACACAAACACACACACACACGTACATCCGCACGGAGAACCTCAGACGCACGGCCGTGATACATCACCACCTACACCCAGCGGTGTCAGGCACAGACAACTGCTCCTGAGCCCCAGCAGAGAAAAGACATTCATCATTATGACACCACACACACACACACAAAAAGAGAAAGCAACATAAAACAACGCTGCAGCCGGTGATGCGTGAAGACGACTCCATCACACCATATATCACACATACTGTACATGTTTCCCGCCTAAACAACAGTATTACGAATGAAAACAGTCATGATAGAGAAGACGGAGGGCGGCGTCTTTCTCCTGCAGCTGATGCATTTCTTTCCTCTGTAACGTCTGTGTTTCTCACAACGGAAAAACATAAAGGCCTCTCCTCTCTTTGCGAAGGACGGGAGAGAAGGAAGAAAAACCATCATCCTCTCAGCCCATTCTCATTATTTCCTCATAATCTCCACATCAGATAATTCCAGCCCGACCAGACGTCCATCCAGGGAGTTGTGCACCGTCAAACTCTCTTTGTCACCTTTTCTCCCCGTACACGTCCTCTCCTGATCTTCCATCGTGTCTTTTTCACTTCTGAGATTAGTCTGATGTACAGGAGATGCAATTTTTGCTTAACTGCGCATTTAATCTGTAGTTGATCGATACACGATTGACACTCATCAGAACCTGCAAGATGTAATTTTTGTTGTTTGGAGGTTTGGGCGTTTGTGTAAAGCCGCAGTAGTTTGTGTGTAATTTGGAGCCTTGGACTAAAATCAAGTTTAAAATCACAAGCTATAAAGTGATACTGGTGCAAAAACAACAAAAAAAAATCTGCAGATTCCCATCCTGTGTGGTCACCGAAACGTTGCAGGGAACGCGTGATTTCTTGTGATCACCAGCTCGGAACAGGATGTGCACAACAGGGGTTTTGGGTTTCAACAGAATCAATTAAAATAAGTGGCGGTAACGGGCCAAGACAAGCTGTCTCTTCTCCCTCCTAAAACACCGTGCATCCCACCCACTCGTCTAAACACACACACACACACATATTCTCATGAGAACCTTATGTTGTGTGTCACAGGACCCTTTCAGCTGTTCGCCTCATGATTTGTGTCTTTTCAGACCGGGAAGCGGAGGGTCAGGAAGGGGGTGGGATGCGGGCGGTCGTACAGAGAATCTGCGTGCACGCTTGGCGGGAACGTGCCGTTTTCAAGCGTTTACTGCGACTCCTCGTTCCCTCGAACACACAGTGTACTTGTTGCAGTCAGAAGCCCTGTGTTCCTGTTTGGGTGACGTCAGCTCCGTGCTTGATCACCGCTTCGTAAAAACGCTCTACCTCCTGCAGCCCACGGGCGTTACAGATCCCAGGCGGAGCTGTACAGTTTCAGACCAGATGAGGATTCAACACACAGTTGAGGGAGGTGAGGGGGTCACATATTTCCCAGAGAAAGACCCCGGTCTAGGCTTCAAAGCCGGGGTAAGAGTGGAAAGGAAAGGGCAGAGGTCCTGTTCTCTCACTTTACCCCCACAGTTCCACTTAGTTCTCAAACGATTTCGGCTGAACCAGGAGAGGGAACGGGCCTTAACGGAGGGAGTCGCAAGGAATCACAGTCACAAGGAAAGAATGTAGAAAGCGTGTGATGCGGGAGGGGAAGGGAAGGCAAAGGAGCTGGCGCGAATGCAAATTTTCACCTTGCTTCTGGTGAAACGGGCCCTGTTAAACACGACGGAAGGTAAGAGCGAAATGAAAAGATCACAGCGAGCACCTCTCCGCGGCGAGATCGGCCCCGGCTTAAGAGGCGTGTTGGCGTAAATACAAAGTGTCATCTGCATAAGCGCTGCCTGGTTCAACCTGTCCGCCTCCTCGCCGGCTCGCTAAGAGGGCACGGATGGGTCTGTCGAACGCCGGCGACACGCATTATTCAGAAATCCTTCACCGTGGGGCAGATACGCCCGCAAAAAAAAAAAAAAAACGCGATGCAGAGCACATCAGAGGGAGAAAGAGAAGGGCTTCTGGAAGCGTGATGGCTTCCTCGTCCACCCCTGCCGGTTTGCAGACGGGTCCCACGCCGTCACAGCTGATGACACTGATTAATGAGAACGCCGCCTCGCCCGCTGCAGCGTGCAGGTAATAGACTACATTGGAGAGTCAATGGAGGGAGACTCCTCGGGGTAAAGAGCACGGCCCGGCCTTGATATCCCTGCGGTCCAAACGTTCGGGCACGCTTATGAAGCAATCGCCGCTGTTTCCGATCTCTAGCTTTCTGGTCAGTCCTTGTTTAAAAATAACCAGTACTTGTTGCAACTTTAACGTCTGCAAGTCATGACATGTTTCACCAAAACGATTTTCCAGAAGCCCAGAAACTAGAAAGTTTCAAAGATAACCCCTAACCCTAACCCTAGGGTTCTCTCATCCCAAGCCTCCAGGCTGCAAAACACCAACATACCAAATCTAATATGTGCGGACTTGTGTGGTGCAATATGACCTTTTTTATATATATGTATATATATAACAAACAAATCTATGGTCCATATTCTAAAGAAAGATTTCTCATGTGTACAACTAGATTGAAAACAATTGTGAGTTCACAGTTTTTAAATATGAAAATGCTCATTTTTAAATATAAAAACAATCTCGTAGATACAGAGAATAATAGAAATTATACATTTTTCCATTAGCCTCATGGCTCAGATTGTTCAACAATGCACCTATGTGTGTGTCCATTACAGATCTTTTAGCCGTGCAGGGTTGTTGAATGTACCTGTGAGGGGACATTCAGAAATAACAGCCACATGAACATAATCTCCACTTCATCCTTCTATTCTTTTCCATCTACAGCCACCAGCAGAAGTTAAGTGCAGCAACTGGACAAGTACACTCTAAACAGAGCATATAAGGTGATAGTACAGAACTACAGTTTTTTTTTCTCTCTCTCTGCTGGGGGAAAGAAAAGGAGAAAGAGAAAAAAAAAGAAAAAAGAACATGATCCATCAACAAATCAGCGCCCTGAGCTGAGGGGACATAAGTGGGACATGGCTGCGTGTGGAGGGAGAGGAGAAAAAAGGGAAATAACCACATGACCGTGATGTGGGGATGAAACCCTCCCATTGTCTGTTGCTGTCGAATTTCTGGAGTTTAACTGAATTACAGCAAATCCAATTGGAACACACGGGACAGCAGTCATCCGTGCATTCCTGTATGTATGTTCTCAAAAAAGCCTCTGTGCTGCTTCTCCTCCTGTTTTTTCTTTTTTTTCTGCTCTCCTTTCACTCCAAGTGTCCAAAGTGAGCAGAATAACGCGCGATCATGGCACAAAATAATAAAAGAAAAACGCGTCTGGAGGAGTTGGATCCGTCTCGTGTGACTGAGATCACTCCCTGTTCTTTCTTTATCTATTAATTTATTTTATTTTATTTTTTTGGAGCACGCAGAGCTCGCCCCTGTGCTCTTTATTGTGTCTCAGCGTGGTGCGCTCCCGTAGACCGGCTGCACGGTCCCGAGCGAAACGCGCCGCTTCCAGCGCCAGCGCCGAAGCCCCGGAGAGCTTCTCATGGGCGGCTGCCGCAAATCACAGCAACTTCCCCTCCTGCTCCGCGGAGCGAGATGCGGAGCCGAGGCACCGGTTGTCCTCGGAGTCCAGACCCGACAAGAATCTGACGACGCGCGGCGCACAAATAAATAAAAGGAGAAATAAAAGAAAAGAACACGGACGCGGTTTAATTCGCGGCGTTAATTCCCCGTAATGGCGTTCATTCATCACCATCCTGTCAGCGGCTCTGATAGCAGCCCCCGGGGCGCCCCTGCCGTCCCCGCAACAATTTTATCGACGGGTATTAATAAACAACAAGCCACAACTAACGCGGCAACACGCAGAGAAACAGTCTCGCCGGCTACGGTGCTCGCTCTGCCCCGCATTCTAGTCACATATCAGGCGAGAGGAGCCGCGTTTCCACATCGGACAGCTGCTTTTCAGGACAGCGAAGAGACAGGAAATCACACAAAAGCATAAAGAGGTGGAGGAATAACTCACATTCTGTCTCCGGGAACAAGCAGGCGGCTCTCCACCATCATATCGGGAAGAAAATCCAGATTGTAGGATGAAGTCATGTTGCCTGCCTGCCTGCCTGCCTGCCCTGTGTGTGTGTGCGCCTACGGTGCCGTGTCAGTGTGTGCGCCTCCGCCGCTGTGCGCCCTGCCTGATAAATAAAGGCGCGTCGCTCTCGCCCAAAACTGCGCCTGGCCGCGGAGACGGAGAGGGACAGGTGCAAGAGCCGAGGCCTCCCCCCCACCCCCCAAAAAAAGGCAGCGTATCCAGGCGCACACACTCTGTCCGCATCTAGCAGTTGTCACATTCTCCTCTTCCTCCTCTTCTCCGCGGTTTGATTTTTTCTTCTTCTTCTTTTTCTTTTTCTCTCTCGCTCTCGGTCTCTTTCCACCCTCTCCGGTTTTTCTTCCGCCGGTCCTGTCTGGAAGACCCGCTCTGCAACAGCGCTGCTGACGGACTGTTGGGGAGCCAGGTGTCGAGCCGGGGAGGCGTGGCGCGCAGCGCTGCAGCTGATCTTTAACTGTTAGGTCTCCTCAGCCGGAGATGCCTCTAACCGGAGCATGTCTCCGAGCATTAACCTGCATATCATTATTACAGCGGGCGGATTCATATTTACAGCTGGACACGAATAATCATAAATAACTGAAATAACCTTCATGAAACCTTAAACGAACAGTCCTGTCTTAAAGATTCTGTCTTTGTTGTTACTCACAACTTGCAAAACAGCAATGGGGGAGTTGAGAATTAATATTTAGTGTCTGGTTCCTTTCATCTGAAATTTTGTCAGTCTTATGACTGTGGAGAATGAAAAACGAGAAGAAAACCATGGCTTCTTCGGTTTCGGCCACTTAGATGAGTGGTGAAACATCTCCTCCTTCGTCTTAGCCTCGTTTCCAGTGACCTGAGCGACTCTCAGAGATTTTAGAGAGTTTGCACCACGAGTGAACGTAAAATAGAAAGTGTTACATATGGGGAGCTGTGGACTATGTAAAGTCCAAAATCTCTTGTTGAGAAGTAGGAGTTTACATGTTCTCCCTGTGTCCGATGCTCCGGCTTCCTCCTCATTCCAAAGACATGTTAGCTTAACTTGTGATTCTAAACTGACCGACTGATACAAGTGACTGGTTGTTTGTCTCGTTGTGTTTGTCCTGGGACGAAACGACGACCTACCCAACGTGCACCAGGGCTTTCACCCCTCCACAACCCCGACAGGATAATAGGTTGTCAACGCGCCATTGGGATTTCACTATGTTAGTCCAACAACCAACCAACCACCTGATAGTGTGCAGGCACATGCGCCTTAAAGCTGCACCATGTGATCACTACTCTTTGCCTTTATGAACACAAAGGTAACATTCTCAGAACCAGCTCCTTTGCCTCGGACGCACAAACTGATTCTGTAGCTATTTCTGCATCATCCGAACAACGAACCTTCATGTATTTAACCGTGTGTTAATGTGGAGTCATCTCCCGCTCAGGCCTGTGGTTTGCTCCTAAGGAAAGCGAGCGTCACCGGATTCATTGTCCGGAGCTGTAATGTTCTGTGTCATAAATTTAAAGTCTTAAAAGTCACGCGTCATTACTCAAACTGCTCTTCCTGGATCATATTTCATTTACCACATGAATATAAAACAGCCCACGCCGGCGCAGCCCTTCCTGCGTCGCTTTAATTCCGGCCCGACGTCCGGGTCGCTAGATCCAATTAAGAGGGCACATCATGGAGCCACTACTGTAACAATATACAGAGTAATGTAAATGTAAAACTCTGAAACTAAAAAAAAATAAATAAATAATGAAGCTAATTATATGTGATACACTAGTGCTAATGCCTTCGCCCAGTCACGAGCGCATAAACTGTGAGGAGGAGGACGTGCCGCATGTGTCCGTGTGTTGACTTAATAGCAGCGCGGCCAGTTAGGTGATTTACAATCGAATGAGCCAAATTTGGAATAACGAACCTGCTCGTAATTTGCCTCCAAATCTGCTGACTCCATTTTACGCCGCGTTAATTGCGTGGATCCACATGCCTCCCCGTGGAACCGGAGTGGGCTTGAACGCACCCCTGTGCGCCACCACTGCCGGGTTGCCCCACTTCCTTCCTCCTCCTCCTCCTCCTCCTCCTCCTCCGTAGGAGAAAAGAAGGGGAGGCACTCCAGTAAAATAATGAGCCTCTCTTTGACTGAGAGAGAGGGAGAGAGAGGAGGCGTCTCTCTGGGGGAAGAATATGAGTATCTGGGTCAATAGGAAAGGAAAAAAAAAAAAAAACGTGCTCAGTATGCACACGTACAGCGGGGTAAGTGTATGGCGTGGGTGGGACTTGGCCCGGGGCTCTGCTGGGGAGGGGCGCTGGGTTCGGGGTCATCTCGCATGCTCGCTTGCAGGGACTGAGGTCAGGAGTGTGGATGGGAAACGCTGATCCTACATCAGCGCCTCGGGGCTCGCAGCGTCCTGGGAGTGGGGACAACGCTGCACGTTTCACCGCACTTGACCCTTCTCAGAACAGGGGGCTTTACGGGACGTTATATAACCAAACCGCTGCATCATGATGGGACGCGTTCTCATCGGGCTCAGTCCCTGTGAAAGTTGTTTCGTGTGACGGTGGTTTCCTTTAGTCTGCACCAACTACATCCAAACCATCGTCCTGAAATATCATTCAAACGTCCCACAACGTAACATACATTTAAATACCATCAGTTTTCCACCTTTAAAGAATCAGTTACTGTTTTTGAATGGATATAAGTGCATCAACATCTACAGGAACATCTTAGAAGCTAATAACCATGTAAATGCCTGATGCCATAGGCTGTATATAAATATGGACTCACTCGTCCACTACACTCTGCTCTACCTCCACCAGTTACTAGGACATGTTGGATAATACACTTAACTTTAAATTTTAATTTACTTTCCAACACTTTACGGTTGTTATGGCAACCGGTGGTCGCCATCATGTCACATCACGTTTCTATTGTTGCAGATAACTAACGAAACTTATCCAAAGACACTTGAACATGCATCTACATTGTATTAACAGCCTAATTTTATTTGTTTTTTGTTTTAATTCAGCCAAGTCCCATGCACTAAGATGGAGGGGGCGGAGCTTATGACCTATACATGAGGGTTAGGGGTGGGGCTAGCTACCTCTGGCCCTTTGCCTTTCTTCGTAAACTTCAGGTGACGAGGTGGGAAAGAAACACAAAGGCATCAAAACAACCTGTTACAGCTGAAGCGTCTGAACTAAAGTGTTTCACTGTAACTCTACATCTAAACCCAGAGAATGAAAGCTTCCTCTCCGCCATGAGACAAAGTGAGGAAACACATGCTCGGTGTTTGTTGAGAGCTTAGGGTCGCCTGTCTCGCTCTCGTGTGCAGGTGCAGTCAGAACTACTCCGGGGTTCGACGCGAGGCCGACTGGATGCGGCTCCCGCGTACGTCTGGTAAACAATCATGCAATCAAATCTCCTCATTTGCTTTGAATACCTCAAACAAATCCTTCCCCCTCCTGTTCGCCCCGAACATAAAGCATCCATCCATTAATAAAACATGAACACTGGCGATGTTCGGCGTGCTCATGTGAAACCGACAGGAGAAAGAAAAAAAGAATGGCTTTGTTTTAATATGCAATTTGTGTTGCAGCTGTTTAATATTGCATCTAATATGATGCATAATCGCGTTAGCATGTACACAGCGCTGTTTGCACGACTCGGCTCCGTACTTCCAGGTGAAATAGATCAAAATGTTTTATAAATGACAACCCAGTATATAACATGATGCATAACGCACAGATTCACCCTCTACATATGGGCTATATATATATAAGACAGCGTGTACGTCGTGACTATAACGTTTCCACCCTGAATAACTGGATGTGTGCAGCGTCAAGTGAGTCTGAGCTCGACCCTGTGGCCTCAGCGCGATTATTTGAGCCTTGTATAGGTTGAGTTGTGTTTTGTTCCGCAGACCTTGGAGTGGCCTCACTAAATGTTCATGAGGCGGGCGACAAAGGCAGCGCAGTGAAAGAGGCGCTGCCCAAGGATCAGTGCGCAGGTTACTTTAGAAGACGTTTTAAAGAGGGCTGTCTGGTCTGGTCTAGGTGGGTGCTACATGTCTAAACATCCACATGAATGAACGTCAGGTCCAAACGTTTCCTGGCTCAACACTGAACTGTCAGCGGTCATAATGTTGTGCTTGATCGGTGTGTGTCCATCTAGTCTGACATTAGTACAACGCTTTCATTTCCTGAATTGCTTTTTTCAGAGCCGTCCCAGAGAAAGACGTGCGGCGAACGCGGTGATTAAGCCGGAAAGTGAGTTTGCGATTAAGCTCCCACAATATAAATAACGGAGTCTCTTGTTCGGGCTTTGACAGGTGGCGGGAACATAACTGCTACATCTGCTCAGTCACCTCAAACTGTCATCTTGAGTCGCTGCCAGGGTTTTTTTTTCCTGAGTGGATTTCTGAAACCGGCGCAAATGAGATCCATAAGATCCATCCTGCACCGTGTCTCTTCTCACCCAAATTAAGACTAAATAGGCCACCGTAGTTTGAGCGGAGAGGTCGAAGCGGTGCTGTGCGCCTGAAGAGGGGGGGAGTGTGTTGTGTTTTCACGTTTCCTCCGCTTGGAAAAGAATTCTGACACCTTAAAAGCATCCTTGAGCCTGTGTTTTCCTCGGGGCCAACGGTCAGATCCCACGAACACTCTGTACTCTGTTGTGCCTTATTTTCTACCTGCCATCGCTTGTTGTTCTTCTCCTCTCCCGCCGTCACCCATCACCTCCCCCTATCACTCCATTCCTTCACCCCCAGGACTCCGTGTTCTCCGAGACCCGGCTCGTGGCAAGGTCTGCGTCTGCCCGGCTCAGCTGCCCGAACAATACAAATCGATCACTTAGAAAGGAGGAGAGACGAGGGCAGAAGGGGGAGGAGACGGGGTGGGGTGAGATAAAAGGAAGAAACAAAGAGACGGCTCCAAAAATAGCTTCTCTCGCGGAGCAAATTAAAAAAAAAAGAAGAAGAAAAAAATAACAGTGGCGAAGCAGCCGCCGTGATGTCGAGCATAAACCATCATCCGGGCCTGTCTTCGCCTTCTGCCTCTATCTCGCCCAGAGGAGAGGATTGTGGGTAGGTGATGGCGCCGGCTTTTCACACGTGAATATTTAACGAAGGCTTCATGAATAATTCAGAGAAGCAAGCAGCTGCGTTTGAGCCTAAGTGGACATGTGAGGAGCCCGAACCAGACAGACCCTGACTGCTACCGTTCATCCTCGCCGCTCAAAAAGAAAAGGAAAAAACAAAAAAAAACAAAAACGCTGCGTGTTCAAACACACTGCACATGTGTGTGTGTGTGGATGAACCGCTTCCTAAATGAACAGGTGATCGAGGCGTTCCGGTCTAGTCTGGTATCTGCTACTTTCCCATTCTGTTAAGAGCAGATCCACGGACTGAAAACCAAATAAAATTGGTGCCGGAGTGGATGGATACTCCCCGACATCTCTCTCTAACACTCTCTCGCTGTCACTCACGGTTCAATCTTAAGATCTCATTCCCATATTTTCCTCCAGCCGCCTCCTCTCCTCCATTTTCATGCCGTCTCGCTCCCTCTCATCCGGCCCTCTCTCGGTTTGTTATTGGCCCCTTGCTGGACTCCGGTTAGGACACGGTGTTCCAGTTAACATGGATCCCAGCTCTACCTGTGGGGCTGCGGACTCTAAATGCTCGCTGACCCGTTTTGCACATGAACTGACACAACACACAGACGCGCCGCGGTTCGGACGGATGCATCCGCTCACTTCTTACCGTATTAAACGTCTATTCCCATTGGATCGAGAGCGGAATTCAGATTAAACATCCGAACGGTGCCATTCGATTGCTTTTCTTTCTCTTTATTCGCAGGCCTATGCCCCTGCCACTACGCGTCTTAGTCAGGCCTGTCATGTATTGTTATAGTCAAGATTGTTCAGAAAAGCTGCCATGTCATTCCAGGCTCAGACTACTATTCTGCTCCACAGAAATTCTCCTCAAACTTGCACACAGTATAAGATTTGGAGTAAAAAAAAAAACAACATAAAGAATATTATTTAGATTATTCTGACAGATTAGTGAGACCTGAATGGACCAACGTCACATGATCTTAGTAAGAAATGTGATCAAACTACGTTCTGTAAGTCCTCCTGTCCAGTAGGGGGCGGTAATGCATCTGCAACCTGGTTTGCCAAGTGTAAATGAATTATTCTGACGGATTAGGGAGTCTCAAATGTGTCACCACCTCGTGATTTTACGAAGAAATGGATGTAACTGCGATCAAACTACGTTCTGTAAGTCCTCCCGTCCACTAGGGGGCGGTGATGCACCTGCAACCTGCTTTGCCAAGTGTAAATTAATCAAACAAATAAGAAAGAAGGAGACAAAGTAGATAAAAAATGGGAAAAAATGGTAGGTCAACACGGGTTGTCTGGAGGTGAGATTATAACTGTCAGTTTGCATATCTGTCAGCGGTAGCACGCTAGCTCACGCTAACCTAGGGCTGAAATGTTTGCCGTCGCTTGGTACGGACGTATCCATCCAGATAAATCAAAACACATTCGATATTTAGGATTTGGGAGTCTGCGAGCAGCAAACGCGTCACACAAAACCAGACAGACGTGGACAGAACTCGTGCAGGAGCTAAGTCGGGGGAGGATTCCTCTGCAGGTTGTCAGTTGTAGCGAACCTGGGAATGATTCCAGTAACACGTCCAGTCGTCTAAGACAATTAGAAGCGGCACTGGAGACGGCATTTAACTCACATTCAAGGAGACAGGGAGGGTGCAGAGTTTCTTGAAGACGTTCTAAAAAGACTGGCAGCTGTGGCTCATCAGAAACGGGTAACAACTTTTTGTGTAAATACAGAAAGATTTGGTGCAGTTGTAAAGTCCAAACCTTTGGGAGAAATATTGGGGTCCAAACTTTTAGCTTTTTCCAAATGTTTGCATCACGCCTTCAGCCCAAGCTCGGCAACACAGCCACAGACTCAGAGGACTGATCTCAGTTCTGTGTGTGACATGTGTGTGAGGCTGTGGACATGCTTCCATTCTGCATTACAGGACACTGTGATCTGGTCCAACAGTGTCGAGCAAATACCTCCTGACCCTGTTCACTGACCCTCAGACACTAATATCTGCACTGGTGGTCTCGACATGACATATGTGTTGGTCTCTCTCTCTCTCTCTCTCTCTCTTCATCTGTCCACACACAAACACACTTGATGTCCTCTGCCCCTGAAGAGCCCCCCCGGCTACACTGCGCTGCTGTCTGCTGGTTTTAATAGTCTCCGCTACGCCGGACCGGACTGGACAACGCTCAGCCGCCGCACGCCGGGGTCAAAGAGGTAGAACTCCCACCTCTTTAGGTTAATCCTGTGGCATTATATCGAGTCGCCAGTTATTTACAACCACACAACAGAAGACAATGGGAAGCTCTGAAGCACGGCTCAAGCTGCAGCTTTAACCCAAAACTCCACGGAATAAAAGATTTTCACGATAAAGTACATTTTAAAGGCTTAAGGCTTAATTGAAGAGCCCTACTGTTGCTAAATTTTATTGACTTACAAAAGGTGGGGCTTACATTTTATCATCAGCAGATAAAGCGGATAAAAGCTGGATAAATGCATTAAATATGCTGTAAAATAAAAAGCAGAAACATATGAAACGGGGGACGTCCAAGGACATAAATAGTGCATTAAAGGTTGAACTGGTTCCATCTCATAAAAGCGTCTGTATGTGTCCTGAACTATTTATATGCACAGCGCATGAAGATGCAGAGAAAAGCTCTTAAATGGTTAAAGACTGTTCAGCTAGGCGCCCTCTTCTGGCCTGGAGAAACACTGCAGCAACGCTGACTCCGCCCCACTCAGTGACATCACAGTTTTTGTAAAATTTTTAGCCTATGTGGGAAAAACGTCACATGACACATTGGCAAAGTGTTTATATTCCTGACGTTTGCTAGCTTAGCACAACGTTCGCTAGCTACCAGCTAGCATAGCACAACCTCCACCATTCGTCCGACTTTCTAACTATGTGTAGGAGGAAACGTTGGGCTATGAAAACATCTCATTACGGATTAGAAGAAGAATAAAAAAAACTAAATGGAGCATATAACCATCGGAGACATAGCCGGGCTTAAGGTGAGGGATAAAAAATCAAAAATAAAATACACTCCTGACTCCGTTAAGGTGTCTGACATTAAACGTCCTACTGAATCACACGGTAAAGCCCCCTAAGCGGCTCCAGGTTGGACACCGCGCAGTGATTTCTCCTCTCAATGCAAATGGAGGATGGTGGGAGTGGGTGTGGGGTGGTGGGGGGGGGGGGGGGGGGGGGTTTCTCCGGCCACTCAAAACAGTGTCCGCTCCACCTGCGGTGCATCGGAGCGTGCTCCAACTGTAATTGGCCATCGCGCCGGCGACAGACAGAGAGAGGCCCCTCCATTCATCACCGTGCCCCCCCCCCTCCCCCACGCCGCCGCCACATTCTCCATCCGTCCCTCTCGGCCCCGTCGCTGCCAAACTTGCACCAATCTCTCCTTCGCTTTCCAGTTTCTCCTCCTCCTCCTTCTTCCCTGTCCTCTTCCGCCCTCCTCCACCTCTGTCCTCCCTCCTCCTCCCCCCTCCCTCCCCTCCCCCCCCTCCCTCTCTGCTCCTTCTCCTCATTAAAGTGGGACCCAGGCAGTAGCGGTCACTGCCTCTCATTTATTTTCATTTGAAACTGGTGCAGCTCCACTGATCCTCTGGGGCTGCAGGAGAGAGTAGGATGGTGTCATTCTGATAACAACCGACACACACACACACACACACACACACACACACACACACACACATGTGCTGCATGCACCCCCCCACCATAAAAAAAAAAAAAAACTCAGACAAATGGAGGAATATAACACATCTGCTGCACATGCACACGGCGGAAACACAAAGGGGCGTGTGCATATGCATCCGCCCGCAAATAGATGCACTTTCACACCCATTTCAATTCATTTCACGCACATATTCACACATTTCATGTACCTGCGAGCACCCGCGTGCTCCTCTGGCCCCTCCCTCCTCTCTCACATGTGCACCCGCTTCCCCCTCGAACCTCGCCTCCGCCTGCGCCTCCGCCTCCTCCTCTGATTGTGTGATTTGGGGAAGGCGATGATAGCGGGGTGTGAATCAGAAGAGGGACGGGTAAAAAAACCCCGCGCGCCCATCGTCTCCTGTGTGATGGCGAGTATTGATCTGGGGTTGTGCGGCGCACGTGTGTGCACGTGTGCGTGCGCGCTCGCATGAGAGGATTTGCCCCCCGCTCACCCTCACTTCCTGTACGTGTGTGTCCATGCATTGTATTAGAGTCGTGTCGAGAGCGGCCCTGCCTGACACTCTTTGATTGAAAAGGTGCTCGGCAGATTAAATCGTTGTAGCGGAGACGGGCTGCGCTCCCTTCGCCGAGGCTTCGACGGCTGGTTTAGCAGAATGGAGAAGACTCCAGGGAGGGAGGAGGGGGGGGAGAAGGGGGGAGGAAGTGGAGGAGGAGGAGGAGGAGAGGCCGTCTTTTATCGCCCATTGCCCTGACCCATCTGGGGAAATGGGAGCGAGAGGCAGTGACTCTAAACCAACGGTCATATCTCTTAATAGGAGAATAATATCCTCCACACCATTAGATAGACACACTGTGTGGGGTGAGTGGGAGGGGACGCTTGGTTTAACTGCCAGCACACCCAGCCAGAGGAGAGGAGGAAGACAGAATGGGAGGGGTGGAGCAAAAGGAGACTAACGCCGTCGCACAAAACTCATAGAAAAAAAAAAAGATATGCTGATCACTTCAGCTTCCACCAAAATTCCTGACACCACATCCTTCCCTGCTTCCTCGCACACAGCAGCCAGTCAGTCAGTCAGTCAGTCAGTCAGTCAGTCAGTCAGTCAGTCAATCAGTAAGCAAGTACGGCAAAGCGAAACGATGACTACGAAGTTCCAACTGTGAAAGAACGCTCCAAGTATTGCACCGTCACAAACTCGGGAGGCTCGCGAGAGACTGGCTTAAAATCAACAGCTAAAATCAATACTGCCGAGGCCCGACTTCTCCGGGTCTGCAGCTGCTGTGGGACGCGTCGCTTTCAGGGCTCAGCGGCGTCTCCCTCCTCCTCGAAATCCTCCCCGTTAAACAGCCTCATGTTTAACGAAACCAACAGCTCCGGCTCACGACGCGAGCCCAGAAAGCTGCCGAGCCGGAGCCGAGCTGCTGGAATGAAGCCCCATGAGAATTTATGTTAAGGCTGAACATAGAGAAAATCTCTCTTTAGAGCAACAAACAGCTGGTTTCACTGGCGGCCGCTGCAGCAGGTACTCAATCAGAACGGACCGGACGAATCAGAAGGAACCTCTGAGTAAATAGAGAGGGGAGGTGTAAACCTTTGATGAACCAGTCAGTAGGGAAACAGTAGCTGCTAATGACCCCTCGGTCTGACTGTCAGGGGCTCCGGTCTGGGATGCAACCTGGGATGCAGCACGAAATATGATCCTAAACATGCAGATATGGAGCCTTCAGAGGCCAAACTGTTCTTGAGTTGCCAAGAGAGCCAACAGATCTCAACATTACCGACGACGCTTTGCAACCAACCATCTGATCGGGTATATTCTACGTTTACATGTCCAACAAAGTGGTCAGGATACATGAATCCATCCATGGTGGCTCCACTATGGTCGTCTTCTTCTATTCAATGAATTCTTCTCTTCAGATTATACTCGACGTAGCAGTAGAACCACTTTGCCGGACGTGCAAACGTATATATCTGATCAGATCTTTTTATTTACCCGCGGGTGATTCAGTCTTTTGAGCTCAGATTGTCGTGAGCAGGGTTGATTTAATGCTGCATCCCAGGTTGGATGTTCACACTTGGAAATTAAAGCTAGAACGTTAACTTTGCAGCAACGGTTGCGTTACATATCCACTGTGCTCAGACAAGCTCAAAACACTCCAGGTTTCATAACCGCCCGACCGCGCTCTACATTCTGGATGCTGTTTAACGGCTAATGCATTAGTCATCCGATGTAAACACGACCTCCACCCGACGTCCTGCACGTCCTCCAACCCTCTGTATAATTTCCCGCGTGCGTTTCTCGCTCGGAGAGGCGCCGCCTGACGCAGAAAGCGCTCAAAGTCATTTTTTTTTTTTTTTTTTCTCAACAGGAAATTGCAAATGAAGTGCATGCCTCAAAAAGCAGTTTCATTTGTCACCCAATGAAGCATTCACCGATTCCGTCGGCAAATTACGGTGCAATAAATTACTACCTGCAAACATCAATGAAATATGTCGACTCGCCACAAAAACAAGTCAACCCCAGCATGACTGTTTTTCATGATCAGGTGGGAGCGCGGCGGAAGCTCGTCTCAATCTTTTATGCAACGGGAGGCGAGTTCAGACGCAGCGCGACTTGGCGGGGCATCGGCGGAGAAATCCACCGGTAATGGGAAGTTTAAAAATAAAAACCTGTAATTTGGAGAAAAGGTGGCGCGGAGCGGGGACGGGAAGCGTTGACAGAGAGTAGCTGAGTATCTCTATTGTTTGGCGCTCCCGTCCTCCTCCTCCTCCACCTCCTCCACCTCCTCCTCCACCTCCTCCACCTCCTCTCCCATCTCACCCAGTAGTCAGTCATTTCCTCCATCATCCCTCCATTTCTGCGTAAAGCAGACTTGAAAAAAAAAATAAAGGAAAATGAAATAAATAAATAAAAGACAAACTTGGGCTTCATTAGCTGGAAAATGTCAAATCCTGCTTCGATTGAGCGGATGCCTTCGGTCTTAATACGAGGGAGATGCTCCGGCCTTTCTGCACACAGTCTCTGATCCTATTACACAGCAAATGCCACAAAAGAAATTTCGAAAATCCACTGATGGCGATAAATCAGCTCCTTAACTCGGACTATTTTGATGCCAAGCAAGATTTTCTAGACGTTTTCTTTATGTTTTTCCATTAATAAAGAAGAACTTTTAAGACTAAACGTTAGCTGCTGGACTCCCAACCTTCAAAAGAGGCCAACAGGAGAAGACTGGGGGAAATGAATCCATGTTTTCCCAATTACAGAAGATAATAGTGTCCAATTAAGTTCATTTTATGGCTGAAAGTTGTCGCTTTTGGGGCCATTGATTCTGGCAGATTATTGGTCCCTTCATCAATATGCCTTCCACAAAGGTAACAAGCTTCATGAAAACAGCTGACTGAGTTCCTCCAGGTCATTTAGGCCTCACATTTATTGGGGTAAAAATCTCCTGAAACGCCGGATTCCCACTGTAACTCCATCCAAAATATAAAAATGGACGCCCTCATCGAACAAGGGGCGAGAGCCTTGAGTAAATGAATCCACATTTTCCCAATTACAGCAGATAACGGTGCCTTTGTTAAGTGTGTCCAATTAAGTTTTTTTTTTTTTTTTTTTTCCATGGCTGGAAACTGTGTCACTTTGCAACTTCAGGACATCAGAACTTTATTAGCAGGAGCCCGAGAAATCGACGGCGGAAAGCGTGAAAACGCTGCGACTCCTTGACACCGAGGGAAGGAGTTAAAGAAAATAAATCATCCATATTCATGCATGCGTGGGCGGAATAATACGGGGAATGTAAATTAGCCGAAAGGCAAACACAGCGACTCGCATGATAAATGCTGTGTACAAATACAAAATAACTGCAATGCGCGCGGGAGTCAAAGGTGAAGCGGCCCGATATTTCGTTTTAAAAAAAAAGAAATGAATAAAAAAAGCTGTGAGCTGGCGTCGGCCTGTCTCTGTTTTCTAATGTTTCGACTTTAACCGCTTGTCCCGGACACACAAACACAGCGTGAGGAGGAGGAGGAGGGGAGGCTGGGAATGAAAGAGGAGAAGTACAAGCACTGGAGGCTATGCCTGACTGGGCAAACAGTTGCAGGGAAGCGTCGAGGAAACTCCTGCTTCTTTAACAACGCCGTGTCAGGGGCGTCCAGGTAGGAGACCTGTCAAATCTAAAAGGAAGTAACAAGCCAGCACCTGTGCAACTGTACAACTGTTTAGCTCCTCCTCCTCCTCCTCCTTGCACGTGGGAAGCTGAGGAAAAGTATGAACGGAGGCAGCATCTAGGTCAGAAAAATAAATAAGTGTGTGTGTGTGTGTGTGTGTGTGTGTGTGTGTGTTTGTGTGTGTGTACCTCAGCAGCAGCAGCTCGTCCGTCCTCGTGGATCCTGCACCGGCGGCTGCAGGAGGAGGAGGAGGGGGGGGGAAGCACGCGGTATCATCAGCGCACACCGCCCTCCCCACAAAGCCCAGTTCGGACGAGTGCTCCAACATCACAAAAAACCGAACAGATGCACCGTATCAAGCCACGAGCTCTAACCGCTTCCTCTCAGGTTTTCTCTTTTTTTTTTTTTCAAACAAGCCGCCTCTCTCTCTGCTTCTCCGTCTCCCGCCTTGTTCCTCTCAGTCTGTTGTTCTGCTCTTGTTCCTCTCTCTCTTTCTCTCTCTCACAGAAACCCCCTCCCTCCTCCCCCTTCTTCTCCATCCCTACCTCCCACCCTCCTCCTCCAAACCCCTCCACTCTTTCCCTCTCTCCGTCTCTGGTAGAGCAGCAGAGCAGTGGAGACCCCGCTGGCTTGCCTAGCTGAAGTAATCCCCTGTGACAGCTCAGCTCATGTTGTTATGTTGTGGGCCTATTTGAGTCTAATACTACAGCTCTGGAACAACCCAGTCTCAGCGAGTCCAGCTCTGGACCGACCGCCCGCCCGCCCGGTGGCCGGCGGGCATGGCCCCGGTCCGGCACCTCGTCGCCACGCCAACGATGCCCCGCTATTCGCGTTCGCAGCACATCACAGCTGAGGTCTGGTTAGTTATTTTGGCACCGAGCCCGAGTGAAAAAAAAAAATAAAAAAAACGAAGTCAAGCCGTCGTCTTTTCATGAGACAAACAAACCGGGGACGTTGTAGTAGGAGAGTCGCAGCCGATAGAAAGTTCAACATCCAGGCAACATGAACCGGATTCTTCACAACAAAGTGCATCACAACGAGATGTAAAATCTGCGCCATACGGCCGCTATCGCATTGTGTTTAAACCGACTGGAGGTGCTGGTTTGAGTCTTGACAAAGTTAAAATAAAAATGTGGTCCTCTTATAATCAGCTATGCCCTTGAGTATAAAGCCATTATTCCTGGAGTAGAGCCCAGACAGAAAGAACGAGTTCTGGAAAGGAGAGTTTCACAAAAGCATTTTTATTTAGTTGAGATTTTGACATTAAATGTCCTCAGCAACCTATGAGGACCTTTCTTGACGCGCTTTCCAGAAAGGTACGATGAATGTCTGGGCCCAGACTGTTGGTTTTCCAAAGAAAACGATTGAATGGATGAAGAAATAAGCCAGCTGAAGCCAGTTGTATAACTCATCTTTAGTGTCCCCCCCCTTTTTTTTAGCTAAGCTTTTGTGGAAATGTAGGACAATTGGCTGAACCTGAGCTCCTCTCCAGGGAAAAGTGTCTCATGGGAGGAAAAGCAGTTATGAATTAGTGTTGCCAGAAAACTAAAAAAATAAACCTCGTCCTCGTCCTGAAAGGACTAAAACTAAATATTCAGGGATAAAATACGATATAAATCGTAAGTTTAATGTATGTTCATAATCATCTCCCCCTCCTCCTCCCGCTCTGACTGGATCTCAGCCTTCGTTTTTTTTTTTCGGGCCCGAACCCGGACGGATCGTGAGTCCCGGCGAGTCTCGGCAGTGAGTCGCCGTCCCGAAGGAGGCGCTGCCAGATCGGGCGCCCGTATACCTGGCACCTCCCCGCCTCTCGTACCCCATAGGGGCAGGCCGGGGCTGAAGACACAAGCAGGGAGCTGCTGATTAAAAATTCATCCCTGTGTTTATTATGATTTATGCATGTTTCACTGAGCCAGGAACGAAAAAGAGAGGAGAGGAGAACAGCTTCATTAGTGCACATTGTGTGTGTGTGTGTGTGTGTGTGTGTGTGTGTGTGTGTGTGTGTGTGTGTGTGTGTGTGTGTGTGTGTGTGGCTAGCTGGCAGGTGGGGGATAGTTAAAATTATGGATCGTACGTGAGCTTCATTAGAATGTTTGGCATCCAGGGCAAAATCGTCAGTCTTCACCAAACACCTGCATTTCACCGAGACAAAAAAAAACAAAACAACAACAACAACAAAAAAACAACAACAATTGAAATCCTAAATTGCCCAACGTGCACGAGCCGCCGGCATCAAAATGCAGCCGGCGGACACTTTTGGCTAACTTCTAACTAAATTAGCTCTGTTCCCGCCTCCGTCGTTTGCCGCTCAAATCTGATCGGCCTCTCGCCGCCAAAAATCGGACGGCGGCGGTAAAACGTTGACGCGCGAACGACGAGGAGGAGGAGGAAAAAAAAACAAACAAGTGACGTAAAAGTGCGTTTAAAAGAGGCCGCGCAGCACTCTGATACAATCACCTCCTCCACATGCAACAGATGCTGCAGCCGCTGATCGTGCGCCGCACGCCGAGCGTTACAGCGGATGTAAAGAGCATAATGAACTTAATAGGAGCTCACGACGAGGACGGCCATGTATTCAGATTGCAATGTACAAGCGTTGACAATGACGACTGATTATTTGTCATTTATGCGACTAATAGCTCACACTCACGCTGGTCGCGTCGACGCATAGAGGCTGCAGCAGCCATTCAGTAAAGAACTGGAAGCGACTCTGGAAGCGAAGGCCATGAACTGTGCCCTTGATTCAGTCTGTTTATCGTGTCCAGTGTGTCATAGGACAGGATGCCGAGTGACACACCGCACGCTCTTCGCCTTATTCTTTGCTCCACTAGTCAGGTTAGTAGTAAAGACGGATATGATCACGTCTGAGTTCTGGCTGCTGTTGACCCACTATCCTGGACATTTCATCTTCAACTCGATCATAGGGTGGGAGAAATCTTGGGGTTGCATTTTAACGCTCCTTGGGGCCAAGTTTGTGATCTTTCAACATGTTTCACGAGCCCCAAAGTTGTCTGAGATGTCTTACCCGAGATTTTTCTGTGGACCCCCCATGCCCAGAGGCTAAACCTCAGGACTTAGGACTTAATCGACCCATTGATCCTAGGGTTTAATCGACCCATTGATCCTAGGACTTAATTGATCCTAGGACTTAATTGATCCTAGGGTTTAATCAACCCATTGATCCTAGGACTTAATTTATCCTAGGGCTTAATCAATCCATTGATCCTAGGGCTTAATTGATCCTAAGACTTAATTGATCCTAGGATTTAATTGATCCTAGGGCTCAATCAATCCATTGATCCTAAGGTCCAATCGACCCATTGATCCTAGGACTTAATCGACCCATTGATCCTAGGGCTTAATTGATCCTAGGACTCAATCGACCCATTGATCCTAGGACTTAATTGCTCCTTGGACTTAACTGATCCTAGGATTTATTGATCCTAGGGCTCAATCAATCCATTGATCCTAGGGTTTAATCGACCCATTGATCCTAGAACTTAATCGATTCATTGATCCTAAGTTGAAAAGACAGGTTATCCATTCATAAAGTCAGCAAGATGCATCCACATGACCCAAGACCCACCGTTGTGACAACTCGAGGAAATCCATATACAAAACCTGACAACTAGAGGTAAAACATCGTGAAAATGTCACAAAGCACTGAATCCCACCACAAAAAAAAATAGTTTTAAGTAAATGAAGCAATCAAGCGAAGCCCGTGTCCACGTCTCTAAACCAGAAAAGGGTCTTTGTGGAGAGCAGGAGTTAGGGTTAGAGTTAGGGTCCAGAGGCAGAAGCTGGGAGATCCAGGGAGAGAGGAGATGAGATGGGCAGATCATGATATGTCGAATGTAGCCCTACTTAAAGGCTCGTTTCCACGTCTTATCGCAGGACGTTCCCCCTTTGCTGAGCAGAGACATCATGATGCCTCCTGAAGACCAACATCTTGTTTCCGTCATTCGTGAGTCGGGGTGACTGGAGGCCACGGCCCGAAACCGAGGCGACCTCCGTCTCTTTTAAATTGTGTTTACATTTTAATGACCTATCTGTGTTTGTTGTTGCTGCTGAGCTCCTGCCCCCCCATCTGCCCCCCCCACGCCCCATGCCTCCCCACACGCCTCACCCATCTCTCTCTTTGCGTCTCCCGCTCCCTAACACGCTCTGACAGCGAAAGGTCAATGCCCATTGGCTACATGGGGGGCACTGAGTGATGTAAAGGGGGGGGGGGGGGGTTGTCATGGTAACGTGCAGGGCATGGTAGCGGTGACGATGCATTTGCGCCATAAAAACAAACAAACAGAAAAAGAAAAAAAAAAAAGGGCGAGGACCGGATCAAAAGACTTTTAAGAGCTGCACTCACTGGGGCGGAAGCGCAGCGGACTGAACGCCGCTTTAATTCTCTGGCGATTTACTCGCCTGGCAAACGGGGTGGGACTCGGACGGTCGTGCCAGTGAAGCAGATCTGCATGTGAGAGGACGGACAGACAGACAGACAGACAGAGAAACGGTGGGGCCTAAAGACAGTCAGTTGTGAGCAGAGCTGTTATGTCTGTGAGCCTGCATTCTGCTGAGCTTGGCTTCACATTAATAAAAGAGGGATTACTAAAGTCTGCAGGCTCCTCTTAGGCCCCTCTCCAGCCGACAGCAGAGCAGAGCAGAGCGAGGGTTCACCCCCCCCTCCGCCCCTCCGCCTCCTTCCTTCCTGCCGTCCTCCACTCTCTTTTCTTGCCCTCCTCGGCATGCCGCTCACGTTCATCCCATTCAGAAAAAAAAAAATACTCTCATCTGCTTTTCCTCCTGTCTGTCTCCATTCCATCTCTCTCTATCTCTAAGTACAGGAGGAGGGAAAGAAAATGCACCAAAACACAGATAAATTATTTAGATTTTTTCTTTCCCCCCCTGAAGAGAGGGAGTAGAGACAGAGAAAAAAAAAAGCTTGACTCTGCAGTTTGAAAGAAAAAGGGGGGGGGGAAAGGAGAAAGAAGAGGGGTGAGAAATAAAAACTGCATTAGATACAAGATTCCGCAATCAGCCGGGGCGATGCGAGGAATTAAATCTTATCTTACGCCAGCACACGCGGCCCGAGCAGGAGGAGCGCCTCCAAAGGCTCGGAGATGACAACGGGACAAATTCGTCCTTTCCATTACGCCGCCATTCATCCATTGTGACGGCAGACACCTCGCGATAAGCGCGACGCTTTGTTGCCGCTGACAATGTCATTATGGGACAGTAAACAAGTGGAGCAGCGGAGGGTCGGGATGAACTGGGGCGGGGCCACGAGGTCACCAAGACAATCTGGAATGAAAGGAACGCGAGACCCCATGGGAGAGATAAGACTCCTCTTCTTCTTCTCCTTCTTCTATCTCGTTTCTCTTTCTCTCAGAAAGCCAAGGACGGGCGTGCGCTTAGAACAAAGCCCCGGCGCTGCCGCGTAATCAACTCCTCTGTACTCCAGCGGCGGCAACACAATCTTCCCTGGAGGTCATCCACGGGAAGAGGCTTAGGAGGCAGAACGGCGGCAGGATCATGGGCTATTAAGATGGGAAAATAGGATGACATTCAACCCCCGGCCTCCCACCCACATCTTCCTCCGCAAAACACAGCGCGTACGTACAAACGTGAGCAGAGGCCGATTGAAGCTCAGGTGTTTGAGTAAAAGCAGTATTTTTTTTTTTTTTTAAGTTGTTTACCGTTCGTGGTCCATTTTAACTTTGCTACAGGGATTTCAGATCTGATCCTACATAATCTGTCAAAAGACACACAGGCAAAGCAATCCACCGCTAATTAGTAGGTATTAGTATTAGTCATTAGCCTCTGCTGCTGCTGCTGCTAATGAGTTAATATTGTGCACGTCTTCTATCGCAAAACTACACACAAGGACACATTTTCAAGGACATGTCCAGGTCAAAGGTCTCAGGTTAAACTCAAAGGAAGTGGATGCAAGTCTCAAGTTATATGTTGAAATGTAAGGTCTCCGGTCTCAGGTCGTATGTCCGATTCTAAGGTCCTGGGTCTTATCCCTAGGTCTAAGGTCTTAGGTTGTTCTCCCGAGTTTAAAGACTTAAGTCGTAGATTGGGTCTCAGGTTGGGTCTCAGGTCCAAGTCTAAGGTCTTGGATCTTATTCCCAAGTCTTAAGTGTCAGGTTCTATGTCCAAGTCTAAGGTCTTAGGTCATACGTCCAAGTCTAAGGTTCTGGGTCTTATCCTTAAGTCTAAGGTCTTAGGTCCTAGGACCTATGTCCAAGTTTAAGGTCTTAGACAAACTGTGCAAGTCTGGGGTTTCAGGTCATACGTCCAAGTCTAAGCTTCTGGGTCTTATCCTTATGTCTAAGGTCTTAGGTTTTACATCTTAGTCAAAGATTTAGGACCCAGGCCTCACATTCAAGTCTCATGACGCTCTGGTGCAAGTCTCAGGTCTTAGTCCAAGTGTAAAGCCCAGTTCTTCATAAGCAACATGGAAGAAATCTGTTGTTTATCTTTATTTATCTCACCAAGTGATTGACAAGCAGCCCCTTGATAATCAGAGTGTAGTCTCACTTATTTTACCTCTCCTGTGGAACACTGTGAACCCACTGCACACCTTACGGTCCTCTAAATGGGGCCAGCGCCATAAAACAGCCGTAATGAGCATCCTAAATGCACTTAATGATGCTTTAAAAGGATGAACCGTGCACCTTGAAGGCTCAGCGGAAGCTTTTACATCTGACCTCAACTCCCTAGTGACTTAAAAAAACCTTGGCCTGGATCATTTTAAATTTCTTTCCTGAAATCAGAATCAGAGAAAGAGAGAACGTATCTGAGTGTCCTACCATTTCTAAAAACCAAACTAGCCGCGTCACATCCATCATCCGAGCTGCCTGGAGCCGCTTCACGTCCTCCTCAACCTGACACGCTCGCTCAATCGCACTCAACTCCCGGCAGGTTGCGCGAGCATGGAGGTGGCAGGAGTGGTCCTGTTCCATTTGCTGACATTAGCACGGGGAGATTAATTTGTCCCCTTCCATTAGGCGGGAAAGCAGCCGCCGCCGCCGTCGCCGCTCAATTATCGCTTAACAAATAGAAAAATACACAAAACGCGCGGGCGCCGCGGAAATAATACGCTGGGCGTAAGTGAGTGTCGCATCATATGGATTGCATATTGTTCGCCTGTAGAAGGAGATGAGGAGGAGGAGGAGGAGGAGGAGGAGGGCCCGGGGTCAGATGTGGCTGTTTACCACAGCGCCTGACGGCTAATTAACAGCAGAATCTGCATTTCCCCCTACGTCTAATATTCAGCTATTCTGCAGCGAGATGACTCGAGAGGAAAAAGAGGGATGGAAAAGACGGGGATGAAGAGGGGAAAGGGAGATAAAGGTTTTCTGCTGCTGCTGCTGCTGCTGCTGCTGTTGTGTTAGGACTTGCTGCCTTCCTGCCGCGGCTCTCTCGTCTTTTGTGAGGATTTCGACTTCATTAGAATTATAATGAACATCAGTGCGGCGTGGCGAAATATTTCTTTCTTTTTTTTTTTTTTTTTGGAGGGGGGTGTGGGGGCTCCTTGAAAAACAAATGAACACACAAGCAAATCAATTCAAATCTGCCCATTATCCCTCCGTTTCTCCCGGTTGTGTAAAACGTGCGTGATGGTGCGCGCTACGTCGCGATAATAAGCTAAAATTAGAGGATCGTTTGTCATCGAAAATGTCGCCGCGTATCGTGAAAATCAATTTGGCGTCCGTGGCGAAGTTCGGCGGAGCCGGGAGACCCATCAGAACGTTACGGCGGGAACGCTAACACCACGGCACAGTCATGTGGAGGGCTGGTATGTTTGGTGTGTGTGTGTTTTTTTTTGTGTGTGTGTGTGTTTGGCTGTCGTGCTCCGCCGGTGTGGTGATGTTGCCGTGTAGTGAGACTTGCTAATTGGCTCACCTGTCTCTCAGCCATCTGGAGCCTCTCACAGAAAAAAAAAAAAAAAAAAAGACGGAAAGAAAAGAAACGTCACACAGAGTTCCCCCAACACACACAAACACACTCGCACACAGAAGTGTGTGCAAAAGGGAAAAAGACAAATGTGGAAACGGGAACGATCTAAAGACGCGATCCATGTCACAGGAGGAAAGACTTTGTGATTAATTACTTCGACCGTCGTGTTTCTGCCGGGGAGCAAGAGCGAACATGTGATCGCAAATACTGAGTCTGTTCATTATTACTGCGTTAGGGAATCACTGGAACGCAAAGACGACACACCCATGACTCCGGCAGCAGCTTCTCCCCACCACGAGAGCATCAGCTGGAAAAAAGAAACAAAAAAAACTAAACAAAAAAAAAAAAAAAAAAAAACACTCCAGTATCTCAGAAAACCCTGGGGCCCAACGTCTCTGTCTCTGCTCGTTGGTGTGTGAATCTGCTCGGGCAGGAAGATGGAAGACGGGGTCCACATGTGCGCGTTTGTGGTTTGATGTGGACGGGAACAAAAAGGGGGTCAGAGTGTGAGGTTGGCCGGTCGCCATGGTAACGGCTTCGAAATAAATAAATAACACAAAAAATAAAATAAATAGTCCTATAAGATAACCTTAAACGAAACATTTAAATAAGAAAACTTAAATTATAATTAATAATTTATTAAAAAAAATTAAACTGCATAAAAATATTTAGCAATATCATTAATAAAGTATTAAAATAAAAAATATATCATGCAAAAATACATTATATAATATATTTAAAAAATTATAAATAAAACACTAAAATTATATGTAATAAAATGAATAAATACTGCATATAATATATAAATAAATAATAACACTTCAAACTGATTTTTTTTAAATGAGGAAATAAAAAAAATAAAACCGCTTAGACTAATAAATATGAAATTATCATTGTTATCACCTTTATGGAAAGTAATAAATTGTGTGTGTGAGTGTGTGTGTAGTTTTTTTTTTTTTTTTTTTATTCTCCCAGCACCCAATGTGTTCCAGGTCAATGATCTGCATCGACACACACAGAAGCCAGCGCCTCCTGGGCCACTGTATGTTCACCTGCCACCCAGTGTGTGTGTGTGTGTGTGTGTGTGTGTGTGTGTGTGTGCGTTTTCCACAAATTGAACTCCTGTGTCACTCAAGGATGGAGAGCGAAAACACTCGGGAGAGACAGAGTGAGAGAACTGTGTGAGGAAGTGGAGGAAGGCGAAGGCGTCCGTCCATGGCTCCCGACGCCCTCGCCTTCCTCTGCCCCTCCCCGTCATTAGCAGCTCTTCATAATTCATGTGTTTACATGAAAAATGGATGAACACTGAGGATGACACCGGCACAGACTCCCACACACTCGACGAGGATCCGAAGCCCACTGTCCTGCTGTGACAGATTCAGCGCAACACAAAGAGAGATGAAGCGGTACGAGGGCTTCTGTATTTGAGGCTGGTTATAATCAGTGTTGGGCAAGTTACTTCAAAAACATTACTTATTATTTGTTACTTTTTAAGTTACTTTCACCTAAAACAACTGGAAATATGGATTTTGCTTTCTCAATACATCTTATTACATTCAGTGTAGCTCGTTTCACCATCCAGTAGAAGGTGATGTGGAATGACGTAATGCTTAAGCTAGGCTAACGCTAACAACAGTACAATATAATGGCTGCACTTATGGCTCATGGCGCGATACGTGTTGTGATAGATTTACTGTAAATTTAAGTGTATTCATATTGAAATCAATATAGCTAGAAGCTACTGCTGCACTATACAGAGGGTATGCATTAAGGTCACTGCCGCCCTGAGGGGCAAAAACATGGTGAAACGCATCAATAAATACAACAAGGCCGGGAAAAATGTGGATTATCAAATCAAATTAAGGACAACTGGACTCGGCAATGATCCATATGAACTAGTATGAGTTTGAAAAGTGGATTAGCCTCAGTTTCATTTAGTTTAAGTTAATTTAAACTGTAGCTAAATAAAAGATGCTAACGCCAAGAACTTCACTGAGAACTAACGTTAGCCTTATCTGACAGCCCTCCAGAAAATATCTGGAAAATATATCTCTGACTTTTCAAATCTGTTGGTTCAGTCAATCACACAACAGCTCTTCACCTTTTTTTTAAAAAAAAAAAAAATATTTTACAATTTAGACGCAATTAAAGCCTATGATTCAAGCTAATGCTGCTAATCTCCATGATCAACTGTCACTTTCTGTCACTCAGTGGCCGTAACCATGGAGACTTCGGCTAGCTGTGACGTCACGCTCATACCCTCTATTGTAACCGAACACCTAAAGAAAGCTGGCACCCTACACGTTTCCTTAAATTACTTTACTGCAGATCTTTAATCTTCCCAAATATCTGTTCTCTAGCACTAACAGGAAGTTAACATTTGTTTTTCCTTCTCCTCTGCTAATCTCCAATTTGTATATAAACACACAACTTAATTAATTTAATTAATCTCGGGTTTAAAATCCACTGTAACTTTTTATTACTGCGTTACAGCAGAAAGTAATGCTCCCAACACTGGTTATAAGGCGACCAGACAACCCCAAAATGAAAGAGGTTTTAAATTCCTTCAGTGGTTTTTGTGTCTCATGGGAAATAAATATAAACCAAAAAAAAAAAAAAAAAAACTAAAAGAAATCCTCCAGAGCAGCTCAGGTCGGACAATTTCTCGCTGGGGGATCGATTACCGATCAGGAAGGAGCCTTTAACGCCGATAACTGTCCGTCTTAAGAGAGAATACTCACTGCACTGAGACGCATAAATATTCAGAAGTGAGGATGCTGAAGGGGCGAGGAGGGGGGTGTGGAGGGGGGGGCAGAAGCGGGCGGCACATCAGGCAGCCACCGTAGCGAGGGGGACCGGCGTTGTCATGTGGCAACCGGGGAGGCAATAACGGACGCAGCGTACCGGGACGCCGCATTGTGCGAATCATTGTAATTACAGTCTCGGCTGTCTTGTGCGGGTCTGACTCCGTAAACAGGAAGTAGTGCATCCGCACACACACACACGCGCACACACACCTGCAGCAGCAGCAGCAGCAGCAGCATCAGACTCGCCCCCCGTGCAAAAAGAGGAACTTTGAATCCGTGGACTCTCCTTTTAAGAGTCCACGTGGTGCGGTGCCGCGTGCGCGCTCGCCGCTTCGGGAGGTCGTGTCAGAGCCGATAGCAGGTTTGCGGCTCATAATGACCGACGCCGAGAGGCGACCGCGAAGCCTCGCTTTGCTAATTATCAGCTGTGCGCCTTCAAAGAACATTATCAGGACAAAGACCTGCAATTATACACAGAATCCCTCCAAACCCTTCATCACCCCTTGTTTCCGGCATCAACTCTTCCTCCTCCCCAACTGTCTTCCTCTCTCTTGATTGCTGTTGTCCTCCTCCTCCCTCCATCCCTACTCCAGCCCTGTTCATTTCCTGTCTTCCCTCCATCTATCCCCAGTCCTCCTGATTCCTATCCACTCTTTCAGCTCCCCTGTTTCCACTTTCTATCCCCCGCTCCCCTTCCTCCTCCTCCTCCTCCTCCTCCTCCTCCTCCTCCTCCTCAAGCTCCTCTTCTTCCTCCCGGCCCAAAACAGACACTTAAATAACGAGCCGGGTGTCAGTCAAACCGCCAGAGAGCTTCATTAGAGGAGGAGAGTGCACAGGATCAAATTATACGCCCAGTTCTCTTTTGTGCGATTGTGTGTGCTGTTGGGGGGGGGGTCGTCGGTGGCGACGGTGGGAAAGGCAGAGAGGAAGTAAACACACCATCCAGGATGACGCAGCTGTGCGGAGGATTAGCGTGTAACACACAGCGTCGGTTTGCGTTGTGTGTGCGAGAGCTCGTGCCACAGCCACGGCCTCGACTGTTTTCTCCAATCAGGGAGGGAAAAAAATAAAAGAAACAACAACAAAAAAACAAAAAAAAACAAGAGCAAACTACTTTGTCTAATTATTCAGAGCCACAGTCTCGGCTGCCGGCATCTCGTTCTGTGCAGGATCCCGTTTTGGATCTGAGCCCATTTACCTGCAGAGAATAGCATCATCAGGTGTAACCCTAAGCGTGGCGCATGCTCCGATGGACGACAAAAGGCACTTTTCTTACTATTTTTTGGATATCGACAAGTGGTTTTGACCATTCAATTCAATTCAATGCAACTTTATTTGTCCCGAAGGCGATTCAATTTGACAGCAACAGGCAGTGCACAAACGGCAACCAACAGTCAACCTTCAACAATAACACAAACCACACTGTCAGTGATAACGTGCACGTGCCCTCCTATGTCTCCCAAGAATGCAGAAAAAGAATATAAAAATCACTTATTAAAAGTAAATATTAAAAGTGCTTCTATAAGAAATCAGGGGTTCATTCCCACGTGGATGGATTTAGATTTAAAAGTCTAACAGGAGAGGGGATAAAAGACCTGGAATAACGATTTGTTTTCCTAGATGGAGCTTTGCCTTCCTGAGGGTTAGGATGAGCTGAAAGTTTGCAGCTAGGATGTGGTCATGTTGCGCAATAATAGCCCTAGCTTTCTTGACCGCCCTTTGGCCCCAGAGGGACGAGCAAGTCTTCCTGCTGCACCCCAAGTATTTTGGAACACGCCTTCACAATTTAGTGAGTTTTTGTCTTTTGCACCCATGCCAAGAAACGATGCACCAAGAAATGGCAAATAAAAGACTTGCTACTTACATTAAAAGAGTTCCGCTTTCTGAGAAGATGAATCATTTGTTGTCCTTTGTTTTGGCAACCACCTCTGTGCTGACATCAAATTTTAGTTGAGTCAAAGACGGTTCCCAAGCATTTGTAGGAATCTACAATGTCCACCTCCATGCAGTGGATGAAGCTAGCATATTAGCATGTGGGAGGACATAGAGTGGCTGCTAGCCTTTCCACTTTTCTGCACATTAACCACGCCCACTTCGAATTTGTTGCACTCCAGTTATTTTGGAACACGCCCTCACAGTTTTGAGTTTTTGTCTTTTGCACCCATGCCAAGAAACAATGTACCAAGAAATGGCAAATAAAAGACTTCCTACTTACATTAAAATAGTTCAGCTTTCTGAGAACATGAATCATTTGTTGTCCTTTGTTTTGGCAACCACCACTTTTCTGCACGTTAACCACACCCACTTCCAATTTGTGACCAATCACATTTTAGTTTCCGGACCCCACATGAGAAAAAAGTGTTGAGTACAAAATTGTGTTTTGAGAAAAGGTTGTGATTTGCACTTGGCACGTACTCAACCCTATTTAAACTCATGCAAAAACGCTTCAACATTAACTTTATAGAGCAACCGAGTTACTTAAGGAACTCCATCAGCGACCGGACGTGATCCAGCCCATTACAGTAGCATATTCTTTCCTTTTTCTTCTTTTTTTTCTCCCCCAAAATACACTGCCAAGCTTTTTAAATGGATTTCTTAACTTTCCGGGGAGCCATTAGATTCAGTTCATTTCACAACAGAACGTCCCGTAAACAAAAGCTCACATAGACTTAAAACTCGCTCGAGATGGGTAATCCATCACAGTGAACGTTTCATCACCTTCCGTCTTGTTTTGTTTTGCCACTGTAGTGCAGAAAGAAATAACTGCTTTTAAGGAGACTAAATGTACAATTTAATCCACACAACACTCCTCCCTCTTCAGTGTTTGTCTGATAAATTGCTCATAACTTGGGTGAGGTACTTTCTAGTGAGTGGTCCACTAATGCGGCCAGACCTGAAGTAACATCTGCTGATGCATTCGGATCCTAGAAATGTTAAATAAGTCTTCTACTATTAGAGCCTTGTGGGATAACCAGCCACCAACCCTTGTAGTTCATACCATATCTATTAATACTACAACAGTAGACATCATGTGTCATTATTATTCAGATCATTACAGCCGAATTACAAAATGGATCACACACATCAAACATGTGAAAGTTCCATTGTTCATACTAGTTTTTTTTTTCTTCCCCTTATCTCCACGTTGCAAGAAAATGTGATGGTTTTCAGGTCAGGATATTCATCCTTTTCCTGTTAACTATGCCTCAGATGAGGAATAGGTACAGCTATTTTAAGATTGGGCCTTATTTAAACCCCCTCCCCCCCTCTTCTCCTCTCCCCTCGCTTGATCCGTCGCTCTGTCGCCGAAGGGTTTAGTTTAATGACCCTCCTTGGCCATAGATCTGAGGAGCGTCACATCTCTCCTTTCCAATTTCCCCCCCTTCCCTCTCCCCTTTATTTCTCCATCTCCCTAACCGTGACCTCGCCTTGTCTTCCTTCCTGCCTTTCTTTGGGACCTAAACTTCCCCAACAAGCACCGCGGCGTTGGTGCAGTCAGTGTCTGGCCCAAAAAGCCCGGAGGCCGTACGCTTCGATGCTTCAGATGAGGTCAAAGTGAAGAAGGAGCGAGGGTAAAGGGAAAGTAGAAGAGTATAAGATGAATTACGGTACCTTTGTATCGGCCCAGAGAGGTCACTGGCGTCCTGCCTGTAAGACAAGAAGAAAAACAACATATTAAAAACTAATCTAAAGACTCACTGTGACGATTATTCTCTCATTATACGCAGATGACACTCAACCATTAGCATGATAAGAAATTTCCTGCATTGCATAAGCCTAACACCATGCCACCATCTTTACAACCCTGCTGCCCATGGAGACACTGCAATCACCTCCTTTATTTCACAAACGAGTTACTGCAAAACCAAAAAACACTGGCGTTTACAGCTGAAAAACTGGACGAAAAAACGAAATGACAACTCGTCAAAAGTGAAGCCAAAGCATGTGGGTACATGGCTGCAGTATAAGTCATGGAAGCCACACCCCGGTGGATGTGACTTTTGCAGAAAATAAAACCTCTTAAGTACAAATATATATATATTTTTAAGGATAGTTTCTGTCATTTTAAGTTGTTAAATATAATGCTGCCATTTGTTTAAGAGTACAGTTTTTTCTGAGATGTTTTGTGTTAGTTATAAGGATGTGAACAACTGAAGTACATAACCAGTCTCCATTCCACATAGCCTTTCTGTAAATGTCCTTTGACCACAACAGCATCGTTTTGTAGATGAAGCTCACTGCTGCCTGTTTCCAAACTGGAATATATAGCACCGTCGAAGAAGTTTCACCACTTTGAACAGTGGGAGTGAAGCAGTTGGGCACCGATGAAGGTAGCGTTTCTGGAAACGACATAAGACGCCGGTGAACACATACACACTCGGGCCAGTCTAAACTCTCCGTCCTTGGGAAGAAGTCGAGAAACTTGGTTCGTTCCACTGGGTTTTCTCCATAATTCTCCACCGTTTCCTCTTTCTCTCTCCTTCACCCTTTTCCTTTCTTTTTTTTGTTTTATCCCTTCCTCTCTGTTCCACTTCCACTGCATGTAAATAAATTGGTCCCCAGGCCCCAACAGTAGACACTTTGGTGTGTGTGTGTGTGTGTGTGTGTGTGTGTGTGTGGAAAAAAAGCCAAAGAAACACACACACACACACACACACACACACACACACACACAAACAGAGGCAAGACTCCTGAGCTCAGAGCGCCGCCAAATTAGCCAGAGATTTATGTCACAGAGGTAAATAAAATAATAATGAACCAACAATGCTATCGTTAATAACCAGTGTGTGTGAGTGTGTGTGTGTGGGTGGAGGAGTCGGTGGGGGGAGGGGGGCCGGAGCAAGTGTGTATTATGATGAAATGCTGGGAAAAAACTCGTGGCTCCTCCTCAACGCAGCGGCCAATCATTGCTATCAGCGCTCTTTGCATTTCAAAGACGTACTCTTGTCTGTTTCATCTCCGCGAAACGCTCATCTTGTTATCCAACGCGCACACACACAGACACACAGACACACACACACACACACATGCACGATAGCCACCTCTGCTTCGGTCCATTTTCCCCCAACGCCATGAATTATGAAAAAGGGTAAACGGAACATCAGACACACACTTCTTGCGCTCGGAGGTTTACATACAGAACGCACACACTTGCAAATGAGACACAGCGAAGCTGCTACGCGCAAAAAAAAAAATCTTCCCTCATATTTTCAAATCTACATTTAACTTAAAAATTTACTCGTGCACATTCATGTTACACAGGAGTTAATCACAATGGCTCGCAATGAGAGTTTGACGACACTGAAGGTTTCTACAGACATAAGGATAATGTCTCGTGAAGCCAGAGCACATGCACTTTTTTACATTTTTCAAATTTATAGGTTTGTTTTGGAGGTTGGAAACACTCACAGTTTGTGTCTATGCCTCTAATAACTCTTGTTTTGAGTTTGTTTCTCAAAATGCACGTTCTTACAGAGGTTATGATGGAGAAAGTGCTCTTATTTCACTTGAATTCACAATTTAAAGTAGAATTGTGCCAGAAATGGCTTTTTAATTTGCACTTTAATAATCAATAATTTGTTTATAAAAAGTGCATCTCATCTGTATTTTTAGTGTTTGCTCACTGTTTGTGGTTTGTTTTCTCTCTGCTGTTCCCGCCGTCGACCTGTCAGTCAAACGGTGTGGCCCCTGCTGTGGGAATTTCTGCGACAGCGTGAGTCCAAGTGACAAAATAATCCTGTTTCCCTTAGTAAAAAATAATAATAAAATTAGTAAAGTTATTCTAGAGCCAGAAAGTACAAGGGAGGAGCACGGGTTGGATGGATGGGTCAACAAAACATTAATACTGTTAAAGCTGTGGGCATGTTTTTTGGAGGATTTGACGCATGAGGCTTGAAATCTGCTTTTTTTTTTTTTTGCATGGGTAGCTGTTTTAGTTCTAGACACTACTTACTTTCCCTTGTACTTATTCAAGGGTCAAGGTCATAAAATGTCTCAACACAAAGCTTCTTACAATAAAAAAGGAGGCTGGTGGAGATTTTGTGCTTTGGTGTGATTTCTAGTTGTTGTTCCGCCTAGGTCATGGCGACAGGATTTGGGTCAGACTTGATCACTGAGATGGAAACAGATGGGGGAACAGTGTCCAGGTGGAAACAGGCCAGGCTCACGCCTAATGACAGACAGCTTTTTGGCTGTCTGTGCGCGGGCCCGACGTGCAAACTCCTGCCGGCCTCGGGTCGCCGCGGGCCTGGCAGAGACGTAAAACGAAGCTGAAAACGTGAGGGGCTCTTCGAGCGGCGGTGCCAGAGCCGACGCGAAAGGCAGAGCAGGTGGCCGGACCCGGCGAGCACCGCGGGAAGATTTGGGGACATTGTGACGAACAAAAGATCTGACAAAAAACACACACATGTATATGCGCACACACAGACACACACACAGACTGCACTGGTAGGACGTTCAGGGAGGGACTGTGAGCCAGCTGTCACAAATGAACACGATGGAGGCTTCCAATATTGCAGAATTTAAAGTGATCGCCTGTCTTTTATATTTTTATGTTGTATCTTTCCACCTTAACCCCCTGAGACCTGGCGTCCTCATATGGGGACATGACGTTTTAGGTTTGTTGCAGCTTATTTTGATTCATTTAGACCTTTTATCTGCCATGTACTGGTAGTAAAAGGGTGAAGAAACCTGTTTATTTCTGCTTATTAACTTTTCAAGTTTGATATGACATGAAAATTTAACAAATTCACAGGTACTCGTTTGGGGACGTTGGGATTTCATCGTTTCAAATTCTACTTTTGCATTAAAATTAAGAGTTTTATTGTTTTGTTACGCAATGGTGACTTGAATTGTAAAATGCAGTGAAATAATCCCTGTGTCCACATCATTTATTTCAGAAATACTTCTTAGGTCCAACTAATCCCAAATACGTAAAGATCTTACTCATATCTTAAAGAAATTAAGATGATTTCTAACCAAATGCTTGGGTCTCAGGAGGTTAAATAGTAAACCTTTCAAATGCACTGATCTGGGCGAGGCTGGGGCGAGTACACGGGGTACGATCTCCAAGCAAATTGGTGTACGGTTTCTTCACCACACGTCAAAGTACATGGTGCATTTTTAAACGGCCTACTTTAAGTGCTATAAGCAGAGCGTGTGCGTGCGAGGAAAACGTACAACTCCTCGCAGCTTTTGCGCATAAATAATGAAAAAAAAATCGCCCGACCCATCGCCAAGAGCGGTGAGAGTGCAGCTGATTACTGCTACCGAGGACGCAAAGCCCTGCAGCAGGGGACGGGCGTAACAAGCTTTCAACTGCACGGAGCGACGAGGAGGAGGAGGAGGAAGTGTGCAGGGAAGCAGCGGAGGCGGAAACAGGTCGGGGTTGCTAACCGAGCTAAAGGCTAACACCACCAGGTTTTTATTCCTTCGCTTTGTCGGACTTTAAATATGACCTGCATAAGGTCATGGATTTCATGGGAAGTTGTGCACAAACTGTTCTCCGGTTAGTGTTGCGTTAACATTTGTACAAGAATATAGGTTGCAGGAAAAGAAATACGACATCTTTCTGATTCTAGTGGTGCACAGAAGTTGGGTTAGGGTTAGAGACGGATGCATATGCTCAAATTTTCTGAAATCTGTCAGATTTCTGGAGACTATAATTTATTTTCACCACTGAAAATGTGCTTCTGTAAATAAAATCGCACTCATAGAAATCAGCACCCATGAGAAGAATCGAGAAGATTGGCCTCCCCCGTGAGCACCGGATTATTTAAATGACATTTAATAAATCAGGTTAAATGACTCACGTGCATGTAAAGGCACTAGATGTTCCTGGTTTTAATAAACACATCAAAGCTGAGAATCAAATAGATGATTCGGCTGAATTTAGGGATCCAACATTTTTTTTTTTTTTGGAAGATATCTTCATATTGCTTGGTTTGACAGCCAGTTCAAAATTTAAATTAATTTTAAGTAGCGTAAATGTCAGAAAATCTGCAAATTCAGACATTTAAGAAGCTACAAGACACTAAATTATTAATCTATCGTCACGACTTCTGTGCTGAATTGTTTGATTAATAGTTGCAGGACTAACTTTTCTATTTGACTATCACTTCCCTATTTGATTGTTCTCAAAGCCCTGTGAGCATCTCTACATCTTTTTATATTTTTTCGTGCCTCCTCCTCCTCCTCCTCTCGACAGCCCATCTGTGTCGTTCTCACACTTCCCGTTTTTTTAACGCTTCCCTCCTTCTCACCTGCCATCCTGTGTTTCACATGCAGACAACCCGCGACACATTCACACAGCCCGAAAAACTGCGCCCACAATCCCTCCCGACCAATCAACACGGCCCGACGCGCATCTTTAAACACTGATAAATACATTCACACGCGCTTCGCTTTCACACCTTCGCTTCCCACTCTCCCTTCTCCTCCGTCTCGATCTCGTCTCAGTCACAGGTGTATCGCGCACAAGTGTGTTCGCACGCATGAGTGAGCGTGCGCGTCGACGGCCCGTGTCATTCTGACAAAACTGTGCCGGGTCTTAGGATGATGTCAGATGTGAGCTGCTGGCCCGCCTCCACATGGATCTAAATATCCCCATTGGAGGATGAGGCTTGAGGACGGCGCTGCTAATATGCAGCACGTTTACATGCACATGAAAAAACTAATTATTGCCTTAATCCGACTTTAACTGGACAACTTAAATGCATGGAAACGTGTTACTTCGACTAAAAATCTGAGAGAACTACTAGACATCACTTGTGCACAAAAAACATCCAAGAAAGCCGATCGCACATCTTATCCGCAGCGCACATTACGTATGAGATTAAAATGCTGCACTATTGTCCATCTTGGTATTGTTTGAAATGCCAGTCCTCTGCATGAACAAGTTGCATGATCTAGTTGTTAATTAGATGATGTAATCATGTAATTATTCTTGTTGTCCAACCAATTATAAAATGTCACCATCTTGGATAGAGCAGATCTGGTACCTACAGCGGAAAGGTAAATATCGCCACCTAGTGTGAAGGAGGAGGACATGTTCCCGTCAGTTATTCCATTTTCTCCGTTACATTCCCCAAAGCCGAATTTTGAGCATAGCTCCATTAAAGCTGCACATGTAAACGCACTGAGCGCCTACGCTGGTACATCAGGAAAGACTCAACTCAGAGCGACTCGACGATTAATAAAAGCCCCGACTCAGACGGGTGCATAAGTGCGCAAACAGTTTGGATCAAATGGATTTTCCACCAAAAACTGTAGCCACGAAAAAACGCCCGCAAAGACGTTTGTTGCTTCTTAAATGACGGAACGTGAGGTAATTAAAATGGATTTGACCAATCCGCAGTAGGACAAAAACAAAGGGACTTAAATGTCCATAGAAACACTGGAAACGACTCCTGCTGCCTAATCCACTTCTCTGCCATCCATCTGTACCCTCAGTACGTTCCAAGGAAATCATAGTTTTGGCTAATGCGCCGCTTCTCAGTCATGCTATCAAGCTCTTGACATCTCTTAAACACACTGCAAGATGCAGTTAACTCAGCCACATTTTGGTAGCGGCGTGACTGGTTGGAACATCCGGAGCGGGTGCACGGACGCCGTAGAAGTTAGTGAAGCAGCAGGAGTGGCTGGAGGAGTGTGTACGGTTATTTCACAGCTGATGTGAGTTGAGGCTTAAACCGCAGACTCCGAATCTAACAATGAGGAAACAATAACGGTTTTACAGGTAACAAGGCTCAGTTTAACAAGTCTGACTGCAGCCACAGAAAAAAAAAACATCTGTGTTAGAAAACATGACTAGAATTTAGCTTGGGTGACTTCAAACTGTTCCAGTTCAGTCTATTTAATCCAACAGAAACTGAAAATCTAGAGATGTTATATCAAGAAATATCAGCTGAACATCCAAACGACAGCTTTTAGGCTTTTAGTAAATGCAATTTGAAGGAATGCAACACGGAAACCAAAATACCAATAATAAAAATGATATCCAGTCTTGTAGGTGCACTTAAGCGCCTGAAATTCATTCCATTCTTAATTAATTCTCTAATTACACGTATAGTCGTGTCAGTGCAAAACAATTTGCTCTTCTTAAATTTTCTTAAATTTTCCCTGTTGCATTTCCTGCAACCAATCAGAGCCGTTTTGTTGCAAACAACTCCAATGGTGTTTTATTAATCTGGCCATCTACACTTAAACGCACCCAATTTTTGTCCATACGCAGAAGCATAAACAGCCTATTACTGTTTTGTTGAAGAGTAATTTTGTTGAGGAGTAATGTCATGAACTGATTAATTCGATCTTTGCCAAAACACAGGTCGATACCACTGATTTCCTTTAAGATCCATCATCCTCCTCATCATAAATGATTCATATTCTGTGTTATGGTTTAACAACTCAATAGTTTAGTTACTTCCCACTGTGTTTCTACATCTCCTCCAATGACTGAAGCATCGAAAGTATCGATATTTTCATTTGAGAATCGATTTTAGAGCATAAAGGCCTGGTATCGGAAGTATCGATATTTCAGTATCGATTTGGGAAGTTCATCTCGTTATCCCCAACATTTCTGTATCGGTGTCTGTGGTAACAACATAAACATCAGTTAGTGACTAGGCAGCTTTGTGGCTTTAAATCACAGAAGCCTCCTCACATAGGACCAGCATTTCAGCCTCTGTCCATGTTTTCCACATTGTCCTCCTCCAAATCTGATTTACACGATCAGATAGTCTGTATAAATCTGACTTTATAAAAATCAATGTGGACACGATAATAATGCGAGAGATTAATCGACTGAGCTAATGTCAGATTACACTAAGCTCACGCAGCATTGACGTATGATAATAAAATTATACTACCAGGATTGTTGATTTCAGTGGCGAAGTCGTACAAGATTACTGCAGTAGCAAACATTATTTTATGGTCTGGTATATCAGCAGCTCAAATGGAACAACTCTACTGTGCGATGCTGAAATTGCTGCGAGACGGCCATTACGCCGCGGCACACGGCAGTAAAACCGTGCATGTGTGAGTCATTAAAAAGAGGGTCTGGAACAAGTGGCCCGGGCGCACTTCATTTACACGTGTGGGTTTGTGCGTGCGCGCGCGCGCGAAGCCGCGGCGGCGGCGTTAGCGCGCGCTCAGGCGTGCATGTGTGACATATTGCGGACATTTAAATGCAGCGAGAGAAGCGACCTGAGCGGCAAAGGGTGAACAAAGGCAGCGGCGCGTTAGGCCTCATTTACCTCGTGATATCAAAAAGGGGTGCGCAGGTTTGGCTGGAGCGCGATAACACAACCACACACGCATGTGCAAAACTGCACGCGTGCTGTAGGTGTTTCTCGGAGTCAAATTGTACAACAACCCGAAGTCAGTGAAGGCGAAATGATCATCCATCATGCTTCTGCTGTGGGAAGAGAGCAGTCCTCCCCTCGGTTTTTCTTTTTTTTTTTTTATCTCCCCCTACACCTCTTTAATAATAACCCCCTTCCTCCCCTTCTCTTTCCCCATTTAATAACAGCACAAGAGATCAGCTCCATTAGCCCAGACCTCCTCACACATGCAAATGAAGTCGGCGTTATGGAGGCACGCGTCACGCATTACTGATGCCACCCTCCCCGACTCCCTGGCACTGCTCAAAACAGAACACACTCTATGAGGAAGGAGAGAAGGAAAGAGAGAGAGGGGGGAGTGGGGGTGGGGGTGGGGGTGCATGTCTGTTACAACAGTGGTTAAATTGAGATGCATTAAGGTTGTGATTGGAGCGACGGCCGTGGTGCCGGTGTGTGTGCCGAGCCGAGAGCGAGGCCATTACCGAGGTGGCCGGGTGATAAGATGGTGCAAAGTGAACACGGGGAGGAAGAAGGCTGACGAAGGTTCCAGGGGACGGGATCGAGGGAGAAATTAGGCGCGAGGAGTGGGCGCCACGTGAAGAATATTCGATGCTGAGCGGCCGTCAGTTAATCCGTCCGTTTTCCTCCCGCGCTATTTCTTCGCCAGCGTAAAGGGTTTTCAGTTCAGACCCAAGATATTTAGACACGCCAAAGATATACGTCACCATTTCTATGTCCCTATCTGACGTTCAGAGGTCCCAGCATCAATTTTACTTTTACTCATCCTCAGGTCACTTGAGGTATGTCCACCCATGCGGTCTCCCGCTGCCTGGCCCTGCTTCTAACATCTATAATAGAAGGAGTCCGGTCCAGACTCCACTCTAGCACTTATCCAGCAGCGCTCAGATCCAGCCCATGTGATCATAACAAGAGTGTGCTAAGGTGCTAACAAAGTAGCAAGGAGTAGGAGTGCCATGTCATGCCGATGTAGCTACACTGCAAAAAAGGAGCGTCTAAAAACAAGATAAAAAAACTAAATCTGAGGGTAAAGGTACTAAAAGTAAGGGAATTTATCTGTCCATGCGACAAGATAATTTTACTTGACAAGAGATCTAGAAATAAGCAAGTTAAACACTTGAAATAAGAAATTAACTCTTAAGACAAATTATCTTACACTTCTAAAAGTTTTTCTTTATTGGTAAGAACCAAATAATTTGCAGTGTGTGCAACTGCCCAAACAACCGAAACACCTCGGACACTGTTTTGCCAACCAGTTTTTGTATATAATGCTAATTTACACAGTTTATTTTTATTTCATTGAATCATTTTTTTTTTAATCTTTCTTGTGGTTTTTATGAGTGTTTACTTTTATGTGCAACAAAGTTACGGTGACAAAATAATTTCCTTTGTGGATCATTAAAGTCCATCTAAGTCTAAGTAAAGTCCAAAAAAGGCCAAATGCAAAAATTGGTGGCACTTATTTGTTATAAATTGTAGAATATTTCTGTGTTTAAGGTTAAAATGTGTGTAACATATTGGTTAATAATACATTTGTCATTTTTTTCATGCCTGCTGTCACTGATTATTGTTCTCTTTTTTATATAATATCACTTGAGTAAGTAAAAGTAATAAAAGTTAGTTTGATTCGTCCTGATATCGTATTGGATCGATATCGGCCAATGCTCGAGGCTGCAATATCGGTATTGTCCCAGAAGTGAAGAAGTTTCCTCTGGATAACCAAGCTCAACCTGCAGAGGTCACTACCACAACTGTTCGATCGAAGGTGTTTTCTTCCATAAAGCTGCTACCACCTCAAACAGCCTGATCGTTCCCTTTTTTTATTATCACCAGTGGGAATAGCAACGCCCTCAGGTGCCGTGAAAGCTGGACATCAGGCAAAAGTGGGGCCCTAGGTTTCGCAAACTGGCTCCAGGCATCAACATCTCATATATCACCTACTATTCATCTAAAAGCTTTGTGATTCACAGTGTTTTTAATAAATAGTTCCTGTCCTGCCTTCACCTTAAAGAAGTACTTTTTGTTCTCTATACCCCCTGCGTTTGTCAGCATATATTGTGCTGCAGATGCACAGTGTTTAATACAATCCACCGAAGACAGCCTGGGTCTGTATGTGAGTCTCCCTTGTCCATCATATTGCAAAAGAAGACACATAATGAGGTCTGTTACGGTGATTGGACCACTTAGCAGGTTTTAAAAACAATTACCCATTATTTAAATGTCTGTTCACTTTAACTCTCAGTTAGTTGGTTGATTAAAACGCATAGTGTTTAGGTTTTCATTGCTGTTGATTCATCCAGATGTGCGACTTTAACACACCAGGCGGCCAATCGGAAAAGCTGTAGCTGCCAACTGTGACTGTTGAGATGGTTCCTGGGAATACCTGTACATTCACTTGCCGTGGCATCCCACTGATCAGAGGTGGTGTAGAGGTGGAGGGATTTAAGTGAAAGGAAATGGATGCAGAACAGTCGGAATGGAAAGAAATGAAAGAATCTGCTTTCTACAAATGTTCTCCCTTTGATCCGAGCCCCGCGGCGCTGCTTTCGTAAAAAGGTGTTGACAGAGAAGCTAATAGGGAACCCCGATCACGTCCAGCTACCTTGTTAGCCTTAACCAGTGTGAAAGCATAATTGAGCCGAAATGATGGTTTGTCGTAATTGGAAATAATTAACGCCCTTTTGTGGCTCCATCTGAAGCTTTCATTAGCAGGTTCAACACCGAGGCCTCGCTGTTTGAGGGAGTCCGCCGTCGCGTCGCTGCTCTTTCAAAACTCGGAAGATTTTGCTGAATAAACTTCACAATCGTCGCCGGCGGTCGGTCGGTCGGTCGGTCGGCAGCTACTTAACGCCAGGGCCCCCGGTGACAAGCTGCCTCATAAAAGGCCACCATATCAGATCCGCCGTCGTCCATGTGAACGCGGACCAATAAAAGAGGCCGGGGAATAAATCAATATCATGAATGCCAGTTCATCAGATTGGTGGGGTAGCTCAGACGGTGAAATGTCAAACACTAATCTCTTTAATAGTCTGATATTACATTTTAATCCCAGTCTGATTCCTTCACTCTTTGGTTCAGGCTGTGTGCCGACGCCTGTCAAGGAGCGAGGGGAGGAAGACAGTAAATAGTGAAGGAGAGGTATCAAAATATCGAGTGGAAATTTTGGCGGATTAAAGCGAGGGAAAGAGCCCGGCAGAAGAGAGGGGGAAGGAAAAGTGGCGGCGGTGGCGGCGGCGGAAAGAGAAATGGTTGGTTTATGGAGCGTCGTGGCACGCTGCCATTTCAGGTCTGAATTTACAGTGCTGGGTGATGGACTGTGAGAGACGGAGAGGCAATAAAGTGATGTCGATGAGTGCCGAGGACAAATTGATATGATCATAACATGTCACATTAAAGACAGGCCTGCCATCCATCAACATGATAAAAGGCCTCCTTCATTCTAACACCAACACCACCGCTAAGTGAAGCATTGATCGCGATGCTTCACTTAGCCGACCGCTAACCATTCATGATAACTATCATTATGCTGTTATGAGGACGGCGGCGATCTATCGCGGAGGGGGGAGGGGCTAGCGCGGCCGCGCGATCCACAACGAAATGATAACCCTCGCTAATTAGTTGCACTGATAAGAAGAGAAATTAGGTGGAAAATTGTGGAAATAATATGACAGAACGATTGTGGGTGCGGACGGTTGAGAAGGATTCAAGGGGAGAACTTTTTCCTTTTTCCTTCACACTTTATTTATTTTTTTACCAGAAGGACGGAAGCGCTAATGCCTTCAGAGAGACACGGCGAGAGGAAAAGAGAGGAAAAGCAGCACTGACGATAACAGCAAACATGCTTTTAAATCACCCCTGAGCAAATCAGTAAATCAATATCAATTAGGCTGTGAAAGAGCCCAAATGGACAACTGGCTTTGTTTTAACTAATGAAGTCTGTGGAGAATCCAATCAGTCCTGCTCTCAGCCTACCTCACTCTCCGCTGACAACCCCACTTCTCATTACCAACCATGACAATATGAATGAAAAAAAAAAAAAAAACGTACACAGACTGATGCACAAACTCCGAGGCGCTGATGGATTTAAAGCTGTAATTTGTCAACATTAATGTTTTTCTTAAAAATCTCACACGGGCCAGAAACAACCATTGATCTATTATGCATTATGAAGTTTGATTGAATATCGATCCGCACAACAAAACACTTCACCGTCTCGTTTGAATCATTTCTGCAAACAGGTTTTTAGTTTTTAATAGTGCAGAAAAGTAATGTGGCGTCTAAAATTAGCGGATGTTTACTGGGGATGATGAATGTATTGACTTCAGGAGGACGATCCCACACTTTGGTAGCTTGAGAGTTTTTATTAATTTATTTTAGACTAGCTAAGCTAAGCTAACGGACTAGTGGTCATGGTTAAATGTTTACTGGAGAGACAGGATATCATCTCGTCTAAGCATATGAGGCAGTGGACAATATGTAACTTTGAAAATGCTACTGTTTCTGGGGTTTTGGACTTCCGGTCAGACTAAATTAACCAAAATGATTTGTTTTATGACATTTATGACATAATTTTGGCGACCATGTCAGCTGATAAGATCTCAAAACATGGCGACACCTCTGCAAAGAGCTGAGGAAACTCTCAGATAAGTCTGGAGAGATCATCCAAATCACTGTATTTGGTAGCAACGCTTAACAAAGTGGATCGAAACCGAACAAAGAAATTAATTTAACTCTACAAAGAGAAAAATTGTGGTTTGATATCAGACTGGGCCATTACTTTTACACAAAATTAACAGATTATCAATGGCTTTGTCCTGTGTAGAGCCAACTCACAGACTGTATAAATGTGGAGGGCAGAACTGCTCCTAAAAAGTGAAGCTAAACCAAGTGGAGCTCCCCCTGGTGGCTGGAGGCTACAGTATAGGTCATATGCTCCGCCTACTCCATGTTAGCGGATGGGATTTTGGTAATAAAATGGTTTCACTCATTTGAGGTAGTTAATATAACTTCTGGATAAGTTTTGTTTTAGTTAGTTATTTGATGATCTAGAAACGGGCCACTAGTTGTGACAGGTAGTCCATATTTATATACAGTCTATGAACCCACCTGTCGCCTTATGTTTTATCTCTTTAACCACAGATAATGGACGGATTGTGCCTTTTATGACTGTTACTTTCTGTCTTTCTTTACTTTCTGTTAGGCAGCTTAAACCTTTTTCTTTAAAAAGAAAACCTTGTAGTTTGGGTAAAACAAGTTAAACCCGTCCCATCAGGGTGACGAGTCCCCGGCCTCGCTCTCCCCAGCGGCACCACTCATTTCAATCACCTTAAAAACCCATCGCTGCTGCTCTACTTCTTGTGAGGACGGTTTAAATGACGACTTCTCAGCAACCTTCTCTTCCTGAGTAAAGGTAAAGCTGAGTGAAGCCGCTGATTTGTGTGATATTTCTCCCGAGGCTGCCCTCCCCATCCTCCTCCTCCTCCCCCTCCTCCCAACCTCCTTTCACTCCGTCTTCACATTTGATTTATCGCTGATGTGAAATATTGGTTATAGCCACTTAAATGTGCAACTAAACGAATGGAAGCTGTCGTAAGTTTGAGAGCATGCATCATCATTGCCGCCGTGGTTGTGGATACAGTTTTTTTTCTTTCGTTGAGTGACACACACACACACACACACACACACACACACACACACACACAAACCACCACCATTTCCCAAACACACACCATCCCTGGCAGGCTGCTCAGGGTTGCCATATCATTTTAAACATCCATCAGCTCAGCAGAGATATCATATTAGCTCCTCATCTGCATACGGCGCAGACAGAATGACAAACGAGAGAGAGGGGGCTCCTTCCCTTCATTGCATCTCTTACATGGCTGCCTTCCACCCCTCTTTGCTCCCTCTATCTCCTTATCCCTACCTTCCAACCCTCTAAATTGGATCACCACCGCCGAGTGCAGAGTGTGCGCAAAAGTGTGTGTGTGTGTGCGCTCTGTTGCGGTGTAATCACATCTTTTAAATGGAAAAAAAAAAAGAAGGGTGGGGGGTGAATCTCAAGAGGAACGATGACCACTGGACCCATATCTGACTCCCAAGTCCCATCCATTGGCGCTCTTTGTATCTCTGTATTCTCAATCACAGCGGGCAATCTGAGAGTCCTGCAACCTTTTCTACCTTTCTCTTCCAACACACATATATATATTTCTTTTTACTTCACAACTTTCTGTCCACAACTTTTTAATTAAAACATTCACCCTATCACCCCTGTTTAATATTAAGGTTCCAAAGGCTGGCTAACACGTGCAAAGACCAGGCATAACATTATGACCACCTTCCTAATATCGTGTAGGTTTCCCCTCGTACCTCCGTAAAAAGTTGTGACTGATCAGAGAACGGACTTGGTCCTTTTTGAGTTGTTCCTAAAGTGTTTTTGTGTGTGTGTCACATGTGTCTTCGCTATGCCTGGTCTGGTCTAGGTGGGGGCTACATGTCTGAGTGAATGCCTGGTGCAAAACTTTCCCAGCAGAACAAGGAATTCTCATAAGACTGCCAACGTGATTTACGCCTCTTGTGGGTGGTCATAATGTTGTGGCTGATCGGTATATGTTCCTTCATAAGGGTTAGGGTTGGGGATAAGAAAATGTCTCTTCATCGAAGCTGGTGGCTGGGTATAATGGGAAACTGGATGGGAAACTGGAAAAAGAACCGTCCTGATCACTGCGGTTTAAACTTCATCCCTTCGAGATGATCGTGCTGTTGTGAACATATTTGTGTATTTAAATGTTCTCCACAGGCGTGGTTGGGCCTATTTTAGGAGGGCTGGAGTCTCCCTAATATATTCGTAAGCCCCCCGTAAATAATTTGGTGTGTATTATTTTTTTTTCCAAAAGAGTGCAGACGAATTCAATGTAAAGTGGCCAGAATATGAGTTTAAATGAATAATTTATGTATGATAATTAAATATGATCATAAATCTGTCTGTGTTTCTTCTCTTATCCAGTCTGTTCCATTTGTTCCTATAGAGTGCGCCCACATCACTGAACACACACCTGGTTTGCTGTAGAGGTGGTAACAAACAATTATTGTGTTGTGAGCGAAAGTCACGGCATCAGCCTCTTTGCTGTTGTTGCAACAAGAAACAATTGAAATAATAATTATAACAAATAGATTTCGCGCTATGTTCGCTTACATCCCGTGCACCTCCTGGGCCTCAGCCTCCCCACTCCTTAAAAACCTAGCGACGCCCCTGCTGTTCCTCCGTCACGGACGGTCCAGCACCGGCAGATAATTGTGTAATGTCTTCAAGACGTAAAAAACCAAAAAAAAACATATTTTTCAATAACTTACCACGCAGGTTTCACATTTCTGTGTTTAATCTGTTCATCTCTAATGTAATTTTCCTCCAAACAAATGAACCTCCCAGAAAAACAGTTCATTCTAAGTGGCGTAAACATCATTTCTAACCAATAAACCCATCACAAATTAAGTCTACACACACGCCTGCGCTGATCCTACAATATGGAGAATCCCCCCCCCCAACACACACACACACACACACTTTAACTCCCCTTTTATTGGTTTACGCTGTAGCATCGTTCCTCACTGTGTTGCGTCCTCTTCTCAAATCCAATTACGCTGCAGTGAAAGAGTGAACGGGCCTTTTCTTTTCCCGTCATCTTTAGGGGCTTTTGCTTTTTTTTTTGTATTTGTTTTTTGGTAACTTTCCGAGTTTCAGTCGTGCCGGATATAAACGACCTGTGCATCTCGCCCCGAGATTACGACCCAAAAATAGCCTCAGAATTGATATTAAAGGCCTCGTTAGGAGCTCGACAAAGACTCGCAAGAGGCCGAGCTGCTGCTCGCGGTGGCTTCTTCTCCCAGAATGAAGCATTTTCTATACATACGCAGCCTCTTTATTTCTCTGGGACAAACTGTTACTTTCTAAAGTATATTTTAAAAAAAGCATTTTCACCTGGTTTAGTTTAACGTCTTCTATTCGTCTACTCATGTTTCCATTTTGTTTTTATCGATTTCTTGTGCGGAAAAAACTCAACAACACTCAACCCTGTCCTCAACTTCCCCACATGTTGATCTGAGGAGAGGGGTGAGGACTTGTGTCGTTTGTCACCCTCCCCCCTCCCCTCCCCACACACACACACCTCCTCACCCCCCCTTTCCTCCGAGTCACAGACATAAAAACCACTTGCGAGTGGAACGGCGATATCACAGAAAACTAGAACAATACTCAGAAACACACGGGTACACAACACCGTGACAAAGGCTCGGAATGCTGCAACACAACAGGGAGATGGGGAGAAAGGAGGGGGAGAAAGAAAAGGGGGGAGAGGGATGAATGCAGTAGTATCCTCAGATCTGAAGGCAAATCCCCCTCGGTGTTAGTTCTGCTCGAGCGGCTGGCACTGACACATGAATATTTCATACTGTTGATGTTTAAATCCCATCATTTGTGATGTGCCGTGTGAGCGTGCGTGGAGATTCATTGAAATGAGGAAGAAGGGGAACGTTGCGTGCGTGTATGCATGCATACGTGTATGTGTGTGTGTGTGTGTTGATCTATAATGCATAGTTTCAGTAAGTTCACTTGTGATATGGTGTATTGCAGCTGTATTTCAGCGTTGGGTTGGGTGGAGGGGGGGGGGGGGGGGGGGGGGGAGTAGTGGACGTGCTCGCGAGCGTTGGAGTGCATGCGTGTGCCTTGAAGCTCAGATTACCCCGTGTTAGCTCATCCATATGCAACTAAGGCCGTGACACACGACAGCGCGGCGGTGACACGCGCCACGCGGCTTGTGCAACACGCCGGCCTTGTGTATCGTCCGCGAAGGCCGGCGAGCGGAGGAGCCCGAGCACAGCTGCACGCCTTCTCCGCTCAGGTCAAGCTAAACAATGTGAGGCAATTAGTCGACCGCTTTTAGAAACTAGTTCACGGTTTCTGGAGCAAAGAACTAGAACACAAAGGCCCCGTTTTTCGCCGGGAAGCGAGGCGGTAACGCGACGAGACATTGACATGTGGATCGGCCACAGGCTCCAGCGCCGGTTTGTCCGGTTATCAGCAGTCGAGTCAGTGTTTTCAATCTGTCAAACGTGTCAGACTTTTATATAAAAAATAAACCTCGACTGCTAAAAAATCAAGCCGGTCATTGCTGGTGATCGATACTGAAATATCGATACTTCTGATACCAGCTCTTTATGTTCTAAAATCGATTCTCAAATCAAAATATCGATACTTTCCATACTTCAGTCACTGGAAAGTAACTAAACTATTGAGTTGTGGCAACACCTCAGCTTAAACCACGACACAGAATACGAGTTTTCATTTTAGAGCATTTAATGGCCTCATTATTGTACTTATATTTAGGTTTACCAGACACGTTAGGGTGTATTGGATCGGTATCGCCGATAGCAGCCTGAATTTTACTCGATGTCTAGATTCTTTCAGTAGACTCTACCTGAATTTTAAATTTGATGCATCGGCATCAGCAGGTTTTACATCAACAGCAGTGATGGCTGATCAGCTTTGCCAGGGACACTGTTGTAGAATACTAGCGCTCCATAAGTTGTACTTATGCTCGTATTCAGCACAGCTTTGAGTCCGAAGAGACGAGCAAACGTACGAACAGACAGAGATTAGGCTTCAGAAACGGCATCGGAGAAACCAGAGTTACAAATGTAACCAAGGTTAGATTTTTTTTAGAAAATTAATCTCTCATGATTAAGAAGAATTTTATATAATTAAATTATTAGTTTAATAATGTGTTTTTTTGCTTTTACTATTTTACATTATTTTATTTATTTTTTAATCTGTCTTTATTTTTTATTTGACTACAAGAGTATTTTTTTTATTATTATTATTATTTTAGTGTTTTTTTTTATGTGTAACTGAGCTACTGTGACCAGACAATTTCCCTTGTGGATCATTAAAGTCAATCCAAGTCAAAGCCTAGTTTTCGTGTAATTACTCTCACTCCTGCTCCTTAATACAGGTTTAAACTGGTGTCGTATGTGCAGCATCTTAATCCATCTAACTTTCAACTACTTTGAGGTTTAATTTTGTTCTTCTCTTTGGGATATTCCCAGTGGTAAATAAGTCTTGGAAATGAACTCATAGTTTTATGAATCTGACAAAGGGTAAGTTTTTTTTTCTTCTTTTATGACAAACTGCATGAGAATTAGTTTTATTTGTCTTGTTTTAGCCAAATCACTCACAGTGTCCTCACCAATTAGCGAATCAGTTTGATTCTATCAGTAGATTCCGACTTTATTAATGGATCAATTCATCTTTCCGACGCATCTCTGAGCTTCAGTCACAGCGGACGAGATCATCTTTCCTCCATCCCTCCTCCTCACCAGGTGTCTATTTTTTTTTTTTTTTTTTTGGTTCCACCCCAGGTAAGCAAGGCACAACCCCCCAAACACACACACACACACACAACCCCCCAACTCTTGACTTCCAAATGCACAATTTCCTGGCTAATAGAGTGTACTCAGAAATGACTAATCGAATTGGAGCTACCTGGAAAATTAATTTACCATTATGTTCTTCCAAAATTGTAACAGGGAGGGCCGGCAACCTTGTGTAGTACCGCCGCAGGGGAAAGTAAACAATTAGAGACTCGGTGACTAATGAATTCCGTGATTAACGAGTGTGTCGGAGGTAAATCTCTACAAGACCGACGCGCGCCCGCGCTCTCCGAGCACGTGCGGTTACACACTCGGAGCGAGGAGCCCTTATCTATACGCAGCATTCACGGATGAAGTGAAATATTCAGCGTCTCTTCCAAATTCTCTCCCCTCCCCTCCCCCATCCTCCCATCCACCCATCCACCCATCAATCCTCAACCGCTAGCATTCCTACCCGGCATGGTTAAGTGAAATAGCTGGCATATCCACTCACAGATCGAGGCTGATAGCTTGTGTAAGCCCAGGCTCTGTGTGTGTGTGTGTGTGTGTGTGTGTTTACATGTAGTAAGGAGAATAAGGCCTGGCTGGAGTGTGTGTGTGTGTGTGTGTGTGTGTGTGTGTGTGCTGAGAGAACCGAGATAAGGCCAATCTGGTTTGTATTACAGTCTCAGATAAAGAAAGAGAGCGTTGAGGGAAAAGATAGCGGAGCACTGTGTGAGCAGGGACGGCACCTAGGTGGCAACAAACACACACACACACATACACACACACACGGAGAAAACCCAACAACGTGAACCAAAAAAGGAGGACACAATCTTTCCATAAACAACACGATTCAGGGGGGATAACGGTTCTATACGCTCTGCTTCTATCAGAGAGGCTTTATTATATATAAAACCCAATGGACCGAGTCCCATCTGGGGAGCAGCTAATGACAAATATAGAGGGAACATTAGGATTAGATGACTGTGTGTGTGTGTGTGCGTGTGTGTGTGCGTGTGTGTGTGTGCATCAAATGCCCAAAGCGAAAGCCACAGGCTTAATTGAAGGATGTAGTGGCATGGTGATAGATAGAAAGAGACAGAGGAGACACGGTGTGTGAGAGACTCCCACAGTGGTGTAATGACTCCCCAAGGGAGCAGGACCCGGGGCTGAGACTCCCCACTGGCGACCCCCCCCCGACCACACTACTCCCACCACCATCCACCATCAACAGAGAGGAGGGATGAAGAAGGACGTGGAGGAAAAAGTGATGGCGGAGGGGATGGGGGGTGTGGGGGGAGAAAAAGGCGACGGTGGCGACAGCTGTCGGCTCCTCAGGACAATAATTGGTTGGCTGAGAGAATGAGCGCACACACACCGACACAATCACACACACACACGCATGCACCTAGGGCTGCACATACGCTGAACCCCGCCACCCGAAAATCGACTGTGGCACCCCGAGATGGCCATTAGCCACATCCCACCTGGCACAAGCCACCCAGGCCGTACCCATGGAGGGGGGAGGGGGGTGGCACAGAGTGATGCCTTTAGGGTGAGAGGGTGGGTGGGTGGGGGGGGCTTATTCAGCGTGACACCTCCAGTCTCAAATCAGTAAACAAGCCATCGGATACCCCACCTCCCCACCTCCATCCCACCCAAACCACCCGAAAACCAAGAGCATGAGTGACAGCTCTAAATCACACTTGACAGCTTGACTGACAGGTCGGTATGGGCAAAGGGAGGGATGGAAATATGAAAAATAATAAGCTGTTATATTATCCAGACAGGAGAGGATGGGAGGGGGGGGAGAAACGGGAGGGAGGGAGGAGGGGGAGGAGGAGGAGGAGGAGGAGGGTGGCTGCAGAAAATACTACCAAACCTTGAAGCCACAACAGTTTTCTTCCTACTTGAGACTTGTGAGATGGAATTAAGGCGAAGGACTGACACGTCTGATTGTGACGGTTTCAAATAATCTTCTCTTCATTGGTATAGTAGAGATTTAAAAAAAAAAAAAATGTTGAGTGCATTTTTGCACATTTAGAGGCAGAATCAGGAGAAGATGCATTTTGTGGAAACAAGTATCAACCTTTTTCTCCATTAAGAGACGCTTAAAAGTTCATTGAAAGCTGGCTTTTATATATGTGAATATAATGCATATATAAGTGTAACATGAGTCATGCAGGTGTACTAGTCTATGAACTATAGACCTCTTCATGGTTTGTAAACAATGTAACATTTTTTGGGGGGGCGGGGCTTAGCTGGAGGCAAAACATCTCCGACACTATAGCCTGTAAACGCCGGTTAGCATATTACAACAGACTGTTTTGGCAAGAATGGACGAGGAAAACGCGTATTTTAGAGAATATACTAACACACTTACTCCCCGAGACCGTGAGTGTTATTTTAAAAAGCTGATATTCTCATTGATGTAACTATATTCACAGACGCCTACACTCTCACTCACTGGATGGACGATTTGACCAAAGGAGGACACAGAGGGGACAAAGTCTGGTCTGTCTTTATCATGTGAAGCTTCTCCAACAAAGATATTACAAGAAGGAAGTGGAACCACTGTGGAGGGTAAATGTAGCTTCTGCTGGGACACCACTGAAACATACAACTAATATTGCGTTAGCTAGCCTAGCAGTTAGCATTAGTATGTAACAAGAATCTGCTAAATAATGATTAACTTAACATTTCAGTCACATCTTTCTTTTAACGGCTAAAGCCAAACCAAAAAATACAGCAAGACAACATTTTCATGGTTGATAGTGACAGTGTTTGCCTCCAGCTTCCCTCTGTTTTGCCTCCAGCTAACGTTGTGACGTCACATTGACGTAGGCCATGAAGGGGTTTGTAGCACTTCAGTGGAAGATCAGGGATGCATTGGTGTTGTTGTATATAGTTTACCAAAATATGAGAAAATCTACTTTAAATGACATTTTTTTTTTATCATATACTGACTTTTTGAATGTCTTGCAGAAGCATCTGTAGCAGAAGAAATATCGGCTAGCATGTCATGAATGAACTACTTCGTTGGAAGGCCAGTGATTGTGAACTGACATGCCCGTTTTAATAAAGCGGCTGGAAAAAGGAATTAGTCCTTTGTGGAGGTGCAGGTGATGGCGAAGGCAAAAAAAAAAAAAAGAGAAAGAAAAAAAGAGGCCTGAGGAGGAAGAAGAAGAAGAAGAAGAAGTGGCAAGAGGTGGAGCGTGAGGGGTTAAGAACGTGAGGAGAGCAGGGGGAAAAGAATTCAATATATTTTTAATCTAGCGGATGTAATCAGATTATGCGTCTGCCAGGAGCGACGTATTTCATAAGGAATAACCGGTTTTCGGGGAGGGCGAGCGGTAGTGGCGAAGGAGGCGCGGCAGAGACGGGCACTTTGGCTGGCCGATCTACATCGACACTGACAGATTCTAATAAATGCGCTGGGAGGCGCCCGGAGAAACACAATGCCGTGTAATCATTTTATCATGACAAACCGGAATTCCAATGCTGTCCCATGTGAGCCCAGCCGAGGGAAAATTGAATTAACTGTGAATTGCTCATGCTTGGGGAATGGGGAAGAGGAAAACAGGGGACGTGTGGGGTTGGTGGTGGTGGTGGTGGTGGGGGGGGGGGTTGGATTCGGGGGGTAAGTGGAAGGAAGGGAAAGAAAAGTGGAGGATTTGGCCCGCTTCGGTTTTTGGCAGGGTTTCTGGTCTCCGCGGGCTCCCGAGAGTTTCATAGAGGTTCTCCGGTTTCGGCATCTGCTAGCTAACGACGCTAACCCATAGATCGAGTGTTCGATGCAGCGGAGCCCCGTACGGCTGAGCTGCACAGAAAACACATTACGCACTTGTTAAATGAGACGCAGACGCCCTCGAGTATCCGAGCAGCAGGACTGTAAAAACAGTCCCACACATCTGCTCCCACATGTTCAACCACACTTGTGGTTCACCTCCTAAACATGTGGTGCAGCTAGAACCCCGTCGGAAATCACCCGGTTTGAGGGGGAAAGTGATCTTCGTGGCTGTGGGATATTACTGCGTTAAGCTAGCTCATGTTTAATTGTATAAGAAATGAAACTTGGTTTAAATCGTAGCTGTGAGCCCCAGAGAGCAAACCTCTAAACGAAGCATGAGCCCTCTGACCATGTGTGCACCAACTAGTAAATGACCCTGTTAAACGGTGGAAGTCCTCAAACGTCTCTACAAGAGTCTCCGTGTTTGGGCATATTACTTCTTTCATTTCTAATTTCAAGATAAGAGTCAAATGCGACTCTTTTATTTGGCATTTGAGACGAATCCGGCCGCATCCCTCTGGATTTTTCTTGGTTAAATGAGGGTTGACACCATTTCAGCCCAGAGGCAACGTGGTAAAACACCTGAAACTGTGAAAAAAAAAAACAAAAAAAAACTGAGGGACATAGCAGCAGCTCAGTTTCATGACAGCAGGTCAGCTAGCTAGGCAACGGCTAACACTAAACTAGCAGAAACACATGCATGACCTGCTGACATGAACTGTTTTTTTTTCATGCTTGTTTACTAAATGTTTGTTACTAAATGAATATGGCTCCATCCAAACCGAGGAAAGCGGTTACTCAAAGTTGTGTTTCAGTCAAAGACAAAAAGGGTTTAAGACGGATTAATCCTCCTTTTAGCTTATTTTGCTGTGCAGAAAATATTCGGCTACTAAATTAAGGGCTAATAATTCCCCCACTTTAAAGACAGAAGGTTCCCACAATTAAAAGGCTAAAATAATTTTTGGCCTGAATCTCATACAATTTCACACATTTATTCTAAAATCCGAGCTCCAGCTGGACGTTGCGTATACGTCTCTCCATCTGACGGAATGTCCTCTCCTCCTCCTCCTCCTCCTCTGTATCCCTGTGGAGTTATTTGTTCCTCTGGAGGACAGACAGCAGTAAAAAGATCACGCACACGCACGGAGAGGGAACAGAATCGTCCCCCCCTCCCTCCTCCGACGCGGCCTGCGACTTCAGATTAGGGCCTGTCAGGGTTCCGGGGTCGCTACGGATACAACCCAGATGCTGCAGCTATGCAGCAGCGTGTCGCTGTGGAAACGGGAAGTGTTGACTGCTGAGAGATAAAGGGCTTGATTCTTCCTCCCGCTGAACACATCCCAGAAAGGAAAGAGCACGGAAAGGCTGAAGAGCAAAAACGGGAGCACACACACACACACACCAAACCCGTTCGCTTTTTCTGCAAATCCTTCACACATCCACCTCGTCCCTCTCTTCGTCCTCCTCCTCCTCCTCCTCCTCCTACTCCTTCTGCTGTCACTCAATTGCTCCTTAATCATTAATATCACAGCTTTGACCCGGGCCAATGGGGATGAGGGAGGGATTTGCATAATTAGCCCCACTCGGTGGACAAGTCCCACTCCAGGCCGCATGAGAGCGTCTCTAGTGGGCTTGCTCAATTTCACATGTAGGAGACTGCGTACAGTTAGATAACCGGAGCTGAGAGGAGGGAAAGTGCCAGACAAATAGATAAATGAGTGCATGTTGTGTGGGGGGTTTGCGAGAAAAGGAGCGTTGCCCCGGGATAAAAAAGAAAAGACGGCGTAATGGTGCTTTTGACACGCGGCTTTGTTTCACCCAGGACGTCGAGTGGATGAGATAACTTTTGAAACTCTGAGATATGAGAATTGCACGAGCTGAATTTTCTAAGGCGCTAAACATTTGTTGTTGTTACTGTTGTAGTGACAGTGCACGCTTTATCTGGTCACGCTTCCTAAGCCGGGAAATTACACTGCAGGATATTGGAAGAATTTTACTTAAAAAGCAGCAAAAATCTTCAAAATTTTACGTCACAGTTGATGCATATCACATCGAAGTGAAATTTTACAAGCTTCAGCGACAACTGCATTGCACTTTATAAGCGGTTGCGGAATTTTTTGGAATCTCAGCCATAAAACCCCTTTTGCACTCACGCCTCTAAAGTCTGCGTTGCTTATTTTGACTATAAAAAGGGTCAGAAAATGTCCTGTGAGCGTAAGTGCTTTCGCCCATTTGTCCAGAATACCTGGAACTTAAATATCTGAGTCACATAAAGTTCACTGCAGGCAGGAGAGGCGCCGGTGAAATTACCGTAATGACGCCATACTGGCTGTGAAGTGCGACGTCTCAGCTTTCAGAAACGGTTACGGATTTTTTCGGATTGCGCAAAGCGTGATGTGATTATGGAAATCCAAAGTGCGCTTGCACAAACGGGCTAAACAATCCTCGAGTAGCAAAGTTAAAGGAGGAGTAATGGCCTATAATAAACTGGGATTCATGGTGGTGCATGATGAATTAAGAGTTCAAAGGGGCACATTTAATACAGGATTTATTTTTTTTTGTTCTGGGCACAAGGCTAGCATGATGCATGCATGAACCGCTGCAAAGTAAGAAAGTTTCCTTTAATAAATCTAACGGCTAAATCTAGACCCCTCGTCCTGTCGCTGTAAAACACACCACAGCATTTCTGGGAGGTTGCAGTGTGACTGTCATTTCACCGAGAGCCCCTTGGCTCAAAACGTTATTGCATCATTTACTTGACAAATGTTGTTCCCTTGACATTCATTACAAAAAAAACGAAAAAAACACATTTACTGGACTTGTTTTAGTGTGGGGTAAGTTTTCTAAAAAAGAACAAAGCACCAACTATTAAAAAAAGAAAAAAACAGCCTCTAATTCATGCATTAGAATTCAATACATAATTCCTAAAGGAGCATTTTGGAAAAAGAAAAGCAGCTCTTGTCACTGCAGGTAAAGAGGCAGCGCCGGCCAGGACTCCTGGATTGATTACGGCTGCCAACCCAACAAAGTCGGTGTGCTTAAAGCGGGGCAGAGCGGAGAGGATGAAGAAGGGGGACAAATGTAGGGATAAAAGGATGGATGGATGTGACGGGGAGTGGATGTGCGGAGGAATACCATTAAAGAAGACAGCGCTGCAAGAGCACGTCCAGACAGAGTGGTCTGAAGCCCAGGGGACGGCAGCCTTTATCACACACACACACAGAAACACACACTCAAAGTGAAGCACCTCTCGTCCCCTTGACAATCCCCCACAGCATTAGCTCTTGTAAAGATTTCTTTATTGGTATATGTCCTACTCAGAGATTTCCTAGAAAACAGCAGAGCCTAGTTATGAAGTAACAGCCTTAATCAGCGGCTGGCTCCCTGCCTCAACCTGGCCTTGTGGCTTAATCATCACTGTTTGGTTTTCTCTATGGATACGGCGAAGGCGGTGGGCCCAGCGCACTCCCACTTTATGACAACATGCCCCAAAAGCAAGGAAAAATGAGCCCCGGTGTTGTTTGAGAGGAATTAAGCCGTTACGTAAGGCGAAAGCAGCCAAGACAAGAGAGTCCGCAGCTACACGAGAATCACATTAGGCTGATCACATCTTGTTTCGCTCCGTCCTGATGCGGCCGGCGTGCAGGCGACGAAGAAGGACGGCCTTAGAAAGCAGAGCTGAGTGTGAGAGGCAAGTGAAAGAAAAAAAAAAATCAAACAACAATAAAAATAAAAGCAAAAGTCTGGCAAGCCAAGGTTATTTCCGCTGTCGAGAGCGGCGCCGAACAAAAGTCGTTTCTAAGAAGGAGCATCTCCAACAACGTCCCAGCAAATGGTACAAAGCTGAAAGGAGAGCCTTCTGGAAAGTTCAGAGAGGGAAGGTAATCTGTGGCGAGGCATAAAGGGAATTTTTATGCGGGTGCTCGGTCCAGCTGCGCTGCCTGTCTCTTTGTGTCTGTAGCAGATCTTAACAGCAGGAAGCCGTGCGCACGCAGGCCTGCGTTGCATGCACGTTAAGCTAGCGCCGCCGCCGCTAACCGACCGACATGAAACGAGGATTAAACAGAGCGCCGTCCCTGCTCTGCTCTAATAGGGTTCAAGAGAAAGAGACTCAGAGAGCTGCAATTGACCCGTGATAACCCGAGCACTTCATGGTCTTTCTCCTCGTCTCAAGGATGCACTTGATTAACCTCAGAGGGCCAAAATAGTGTATGTAGCTGTATATATATATAGTTTAACTGTATTAAAAACTGTGAAAGTCCGTCGATGAGAACATGCAAGAGTCTTTTACAGGACCGGGGAGTATAAGGTTGCAAACATTCGGAGCGCTGATTTATAGTTGCTCTTAGGGCGAGGGTGGTATGTTTAACAGTAAAACCGTAGATTTATGAAGCTGGCAAACACGACGAGAAGGACGCGAACATTTGAGACTCAACACCTGCCATCGCCGAACCGCTTTAAGATGGGGGGGAGGCCGTGTGCAGGGTTGGCTAATTCAGTGCTTTAGTCATAACATTTTATGCAAAAAAAAGAAAAAAAAAGAAAGGCATCCAGCCAGACACTGGAAAGCTCACAGATGGTCACAACTGCAGCACTCTGGCATCCCTGGGAATCTGATATACGTGGAGAAAAAATGATGTGGCGCAAGACGTGCAATGTCCATGTAGGGGTAAGGCTTGTTGTTTCGCACCCTGTGACAATGGTTCACCCCAAACCCAGACAGGATTTCATCCAAATGGTGACCACTGACTCAGCCACAACATTAAAACCACTGACAGGAGAAGTAAATGACTTTGGCATCATGTGGCAATTCAACGTTCTGCAGGGAACAATCGTGTGGATGTTACTTAGACATGTGGCACCCACCTAGACCAGACCAGCAATGACGCTCCTTGATGGTAGCAGCCATCACCAGCAGGATGCAGCCACAAAAACGCTTTAGGAACAACTCAAAAGATCATAAAGAACTGCTCTGGAGGCGCAAAGGAGACCTGCACAATATGAGGAAGGTGGTCATGATGTTAGGTTTGATTTGTGCACATGCAGAGAGAGAAGTCTGGACAGTATTACAGTGTTAGAGAGCTAGTTGTTGAATTAATCCAAAATGAAACCAGAATCCAGACGACCTTTTGCTTCAGCATCCCACGCAAAATAACTTTTCATTTGGTTTCTCAAAAAAAATAAAAACGTTACGCTGTGCATGCCCTCTTACGCACAAAGGCTTTTATATTTGACTTCTTTTTTTTTTTTTTTTTTTCTTTAGATGTAGCACACGTTTTGTTATTCATGATCCGGTCACAGGTGTTTCACGTCCAACCCAAGGCCTCAGTAGTGATCCACCTAGCAGCTACCTCATCGCGCCGTCTACACTAATTAACTTGCTTCTGTATTTCCGAGACATTCAGGGTTACTTTTTGTAACCCCGGGATGCTTGAAATACCTCAGCCCATTCATACCGAGTCGGTGAAACATCTGTGACTCTCTCAGCTACACATCCATCACAGCAGCAGCAGCAGCCACAGTCTCAGGTTGAGAGACTGCCGAGGATCAAACGTGGAAGCGGAGCGTGAATGGCGGAGAGCTTGAGGGTAAAGTCCTCGCCGCCTCTGCCTCTCCTCTCCGTCTCATTGTCTTTCCGCCGGAGTCATTTTGAGACGATCAACCTGCGAAAAGGGTGTGAAATAGCGGCCCTGGGATCTCATCCATCAAATCCACACAGAAGACCCTGCAGGGGCCTTGTCTGGGAAAAAAGTAACCACATCCCAAACAATAGAACGACAATGAGAGATCCGGGCTTCCATTTTTGCGGAGATACGATCAAATTAAATATGTCCATCATGGATCACTTCACTGGCTACCAATGTGCTTTGACAGATCACTGTGGAGTGCTGCCATCAGCATGAATCCATTTGGGAGATTAATGACAATGAGTTCGACAACAAGGCCTGAAATTCGTCCGAGGCTGGTTTGTCTGTTTAATGCTGCTGCATTGAGCTCGTAGTGCTAGTCTCCTCCACAGCCCTCTCCATCCCAAAGAGCTTTAATCTCCCAGTGGGCCTCTGGGCGACCCATCCAACACACATTTGCATACATCTGCATATTTCCCATTAGGCTCCACTTGTTGCCTTTTCATGGAAAACTCAGATATGGTGATGATCACTCTCAACGGTAATGGTCCTATCTTTCTCTGCCTCTTTCTTTCTTCCTTTTTCTCCCTAATTTTTCTCCCCCCACACACTCCCCCTCTTGATGCCTTGTTTCCCCTCTTCCCCTGTCTATCTCTGTCAAAGTCGTGATCAGAGTGCAGCGGGGAAGCCTGATCCAGAGACAAAGGGAAAAAAGCTCTCGGTTAAATCAGCGGCGCTAGCTGTGGTAAACCATCTGGGGCCGACGACAGCCTGTGGCCTGAGAGAACACAATAACAAGACAGAAGAAATGAATTCAGCGCACAATGACCACGACTGAACCAGACTAATTAGATTAATATGTGATCAACTATTCAATTAGGCCCATTCAGCGGCAGAGCTCAAGAGGTATGGATACATGCAAATGAGATGTGTGAGTACAAATTGACGGCAGGAAAAAAAAAAAAAATGCAATCACGAGAGACGGAATGAATGGAAAACAAAGAGTGTTAACATCTGCATATACGCGGAGCCGTCCACTTTGTAGCGTTTGTACACACACACACTGAGGAGTGGTTTACCATACATGTGCCAAGAGGCGAACGACTCCAGATATGCTGCACGTGTTTGGACTCTACATACAGATGACTCAAGGTCCTTTTTTGGAACAGGATGCCATGAAACTGGCAGCAGATGCTTAAAGTCCTGAACGCTGCGAGCTGAGGTGTCACTCACTTCCTGTCTAATGTACCACTTACCTTGAAAGGAAGCGGGATTCTCGTGATATTTGCAAAATTTTACAACAATACAAGGCCTCAAACTATGTCCTCGTTGTGCCGAACAGTTGGCATCGTGCAGGGAACTACTGGAATCAGTGGGCATGTCGACATAGCTACTGTAGCTTCAATGGCTAGTTCTCAAAGGTCCTAAGACGACATCCTGTTGTGTTTCCTCCGTCGGTTGAACTTAAGACAGTGATAGACACGTGACTCATCGAATAACCTGCCAAGCACTGGCCTTTTCCTAACTGTTTCCAATCATCGCGCAGATGGTTCTGCGTAACGGGCCATCTGGCTCGTCAGGTTAATGTATCACTCACGCAACATGTTCTTCGCTTCATCTATGAGTGGTCACAATGTTTTGGCTGAGGCCACGTCACCGTCGAGCTTTCAGAAAACGCCACGGATGTCTCAGTGGTGTTTTTCTGCCTGGCAGATGGCAAATCTGAGCAACACTCGCAGGGTCGTCCCAATTATCACACACGCACACACAAAAAAAAATTATTTTTCTGCTGGTCGTAGAATTGAGACATCAGACTTTGAGGTTTTGGTTGGTCCAGGTTTGGGTTATGAATGGACAGTGTCAGTGTTTTCTAGTAGAACAACTATCTGGTGAAGAAATTGTTCCTAGTGAGATGTGTTTAACAACCAGAGCGACCGTGACATCGATTCTGAAACGGCAGATAGCATAAAATGTCATTTCAATTCATTTCACTCCCATTATAAAGTACTGACATGGCTTCACCAGAGGTAAATGAAACTCTGTTTGTCTTGTTTGTGTTGTGAACTAATCATTTTAAATGAATTAAATTAATGCGTAAGTGAATATTTTCTGAAAATCGCGTTTAGCACAACCTACTGGAGAATGATTAGTCACATTTTCGATACAAAACACGACTGAAGATGCTTTATTAGCTTCCTATAACAGGATGAGTGCCATGCTATCAAAAAGGGAAAGCGCGCTAAAGAAGGTGCCATTCATCAAAAAAAAAAAAAAAAAAAAAAAAGCATCACCTTCCCCCGGCTGCTTCGTTTTCCGCAGGGCGCTAATCAAGCGTCTGTCTCCTCTCATGAATTTAGAGGGAAACCTCCAGCATTTAAATGTGCATTTAATTGCGTTGGTTCTGGAAGCGCCGTTAAGTAAGAGCTGCGAAATACATTTCTTAATGCGACTTAGTGATGCCCGGCAAATCAAAGACCATCAAGCGAATTAATGAGGGTGAGCGGTGAGCGCATTAAGAGCAGAGACGGAGCGCCTCCATAAACAAATACATATCTCTCAACGAGACGGCGAGGACAGAGGTCTAATGCGGAAGACGCAATAAATAAGACTTTGCTGTCAATAGGCAGCGTGCGCTATCCATTCCTGCACAATGTTCCTCACTTTAATGGTCTACACACAAAGACACAAAGACACGCTTCCCTTCTGCTGTGTTTTTAAAAGACAGATGGAAGCTTCTTTGGCGGCGTTCCTTTGCTACTGAATAGCGTCTACAGAAGAAGAGAGGAGCGGGAGGCGGGAGGAGGGAGGAGGGAGGAGGGGGTAGGTAGGAGGTAGGTGCGGCGGGGTGAGGAGGCGGAGGTGGTGGGGACGAGGTTGAGATGAAAAAGAGAAGAACTAGAAATATGAAACCTTCCTGGTTATTAAAAGCCGCCTTGCGAGGGCAACGCTCCCGTCGTTAAGTACTCTTTCAATTATTAACGGCGCCGACGCTTTCATCCGCTGGCGTGCGAATGCCAATAGAGCGCCCCGACGCACACTTTCACAGCTCGCCTTCTTTTTCCTTTTTCTGCTCGGCTACAGGCGCAAACACACACGAGCACTTGAGGTATCCAGCCGTAATTGTTGCGGAGCTGGTGAGAGGACAGGTCAGCGGTGAGCACGATTATATAAAGCTGGATGTTTTGAGACCGTCTGAGAGCTCGGCGGCGCGAACAGAAGCCCTGAGACAAAAGAAAATAACTTCTACCACCATCATCATCATCATCATCACCACCGTCGGGGAGATATTCAGAGATCCAGCTCGGGCCGGCTTCTGGCGGCGAGCTGCAGGTAAAAACCGACGACTGCCAGCGCCCCGAGGGGTCAGGCCCCAATTTGGGGTCATTATTTTATTCCTCCCCCCCTCACGCCCTCCGTCAACCAGCCAAACGTCCGTCAAGCTTTCCGGGCAACAAAGGAGAGGAGATAAGAAAAGAGATGGGAGATAGCCAGGACTGAGCCGTGGGCAATAAGAGAGGGACGGGGAGCTTTTAGGGTGTTATCCAGGCTCTCTGTTTGTCCATGCGGCTCTGCTGAGACGGGCTCATATGACAGATTAGCAGCGTGAACACTCGCTCGAGGGAAAGTTGGCACAGGAAGAGATCCAAACACACCACTGTCGGATATTTAACTGTGTTTGTCGGACAGTCGCCGGAGTCTGAAAGCGCCCGAATCCTATTTATTGCGAGGTTGTGCCCTTGCAACCATGACTCTGCAGGCTTTTTGCACTCATCACCAACCATTACAATGTTCTGGTTGTGAGAATGTCGCCTCTGGCTGACAAATATGCTCATTAAACTCTTCAGGATTTTTACAGAGTGGCATTATTTGTCTGTTACTCGGCTGACAGGGATTACATATACTAATTAAGCAAAAAGTTGATGAGATCCCATCTGATTACATCCTTATGTACATAACTTTTCCTCAAGTTGTTTTTTTTTTTTAATCTGTAATTGAATCTTATTTTCACCTCGGCGGAAAAAAACAAAACCTATTCCCAGGCACGCTGCAGAAACCTGCCGGAGCCTTGGTTACGTTGCGATGCAGAGGCTGATTTTCTAAACATCTCAAACACATGATCTCGTTCCAGGTTTGAAATAAGCAACAGCGTCTCAGATGGAATAACACCAGTCGCTCAAAACGAGAAAAAATCTAACTTGATTCCAGGAAATTCCCTTAAACAAATCGCACTGGAACAGGCGTGAGGGGGGGCGGGGGGCGAAATATTTTTCCTGCAGATTTACTCAGCTCGTGAGGTGACTTGATAAGATGGAATCGTTTGTGTTGAGTCTTCCGTGAGGCCGGGGGGGGGGGGGTTTCCAGCGTCGACGTTGCTTCGGACTCTTAGGGGACACTTGTTTTAAAGCGAGGCCCGGGCATGCCACCCATTGAAAGTTAGCAGAGGGGAGGGAATGTCGGACTGATGGGGAGCGGTGCTTATCGACCATGGCCGGGTGCGTTTCTACTCCTGAGACGCGGCGCGAGGCGCTGGGGCGTGCTGACGAACATCCCCCGGGACCCCTGTCCAATTACAGCTCAAAATGAGGCAGGAGAGCGCCGAGATTGGGCTGGGCGCACCAAGGTGATGATGGAAGGAGGGGAGGTGGCCGGGAGATGGAGAATAAGGGGGCCGAGGATATGAGTAGCACTTGAAATTAATGGGGCAGGGCGAAGCGGGGCTCCCAAGGGCAAGTGCAGGGAGGGCGGGAGGGAGGGGGGCGTTGATAACATTAACTCCACCCTCAGGCTGCCATTAGGGGGCGAGAGGTTCCAGTAATCTCAGGACGTAGAGAAGACGAGGTTCGCGAGGTTGCCCTCCAGATTGCGGCACTTCTCCCGGGCTAAGCCGGCGCCGGTGAACCCGCCACGGTGAACGTAACCGGCGACTCAACCGTGCGTGACACCATTAGGAGGAAGCCAGACGCTCCTGAAACCGTGATCGCATAACTAAGCTGAGAATTTCTGGTTGCAATCTAGATTTCACTCCGACCCCCATCAAATGAAAACCGACAAATTGAAAGACTTCTGCAAAGATTTTAATAGACGCCGGGTTTTTCGCAGGGCCTTCATTTGAAATGTCATATCTGGACGACTGCGCTCCGAGAGCTATTAAGCAGAAATGTGTTCGTCTATAAAGGAGCTCTTCTGTGTGTGATTGCCATTTAATAGCCGGCCATACGTTCACGCTCCAGTCTCGCTTTAATGTTGCGGCGGTGGCGGCGGCGCACCGGGGGAGCGTCGGCGAGGGAGGGGAGAGACAACCCAGGGCCTCGAAACATCTCGTCCAAATTACCGTCATCTTCCAGAGCGCGGCGTCGAGGGGGCCGACGGGATGAAATGTTGTCATGATGCCGCTGCCGAGCTCATCGCCCTCGGTGTGTGCGTCCGCGAGACGCCGAGCCGACGAGGATGAGAGCGGCGCGCACACGAGCTGGCACACACTGGGATTACAGAGATAAATCTGTTATGATTACACATCTAGTGCTCATTCAATTAATATTTTAAACAAACACCCTGAATTGATTCTGGAGTCTGATGCATCAGACCACTGGCTGCACCACTTCCACCGCCGCCAAACGGAAAGAGCTCTTTTCAGAAAACACTACTTCATAGCGCAACGAGATATCGGTTGCAATCCAGAAATAACCCGCTACCACCGGCTAAATCCTCTCTCAGCGACGGGGCTGCACGCACAAGTGCTCTCGTGCTCTCTGTGTGACGCACAAAGGAAACACGAGCGTCGCCGATTTGGGGGAGGTGGTGGCTGCGGTGGAGGTGGCTGTGGTGATGACTGTGGCTGAGGTGTTGGTGGATGGGGAGGGGAGGGGAGGGAGACACAGACACACATTTAAAGTTTCGCCAGGAGTCAGCGTCGTTTTTTAATATGTACAGTCACATCAATGGCGCATTAAGGCGGCGTAACCACGGCAACGGATGCCGGGATTATGTCAAATAGAGGTGCACAAAAGACGCAGAAGACACTTTGTTTGAAACTGCATAAAAAAGAAGAAAAGAGAATGTAAAAAAATAAAATGGAATGAAATTATGGACATGCAACGAGGTGCATGTGCATGATTATTATCTCCCAGTGTGTGTGTGTGTGTGTGTGTGTGTGTGTGTGTGTTCTTGTACAGCTATCTTTCACCATCTGATTGAGGACGTGTGCAAAGTGAGGATATTTTGGTCAGTGTTCACTTCTATATGAGGCCGTTTGAGAAGGTTACAGCTATGTTAGGGTTAGGGTTAGGGTTAGTCGAAGCGGAAAATAATTATGTCACTGAATGTCCTTACAAAGATAGCCATACAAACATGTGTGTGTTTGCATATTTGCACGCATATTTGTTGTATTTTGGGGAATTCAACTCATGTGAGAGTTTAACTAATTTGCATGGGGTCTGGTTAGGGTTAGGGTTAGGGTTGGGTTTCATTACGTTTCCACAGCGCTCACATCACACGCATAACAACATCCTACTACGTCCACTTTCTCTCCATCACCACATGAATCCACGGCCAAACCGACCGGATCGGTCCCGGCAGATCTTTGCTGGAGCGGAGAACGAGTCCTGAACTCCAGACCAAAGTTCCTGCAGTTTGTTTTTCCACAAACTTTGGGGGCGGGTGGGGCGGGGGAAATTGTTCTGGCTTCCCAGATAATGAAAGGCATTTTTTTTTTGTCTGTCCACAAAAACACAACTATGGACTAATGCGAGCTGAGTAAATGACCGACCCAACGGAGCGACTCCCCCTTGTGGGAGGGGGCGAAAAGCATCGACATTTCAGAAGCAGTGTCTGATGTACTGTACATAGTTGGCATGTTGGACATAAGTAAGAAGCATTTAAAATACCTATTGTGCTTTATAATCAATGCTGTGTACGTGCCAGTTTATTAGGTACCCTGAAGAAAATATTCTAATAAATCTTGTTTGTTTAACATAACCTCATAAGCAAGTAACGACCAAAACTGCTGCGGAGAAAATCTCGATTTAAAATCTTCTTCAAGCCGGCGGTGAATTCCAGGGGGTTCGGGCCTTTCACCGACAACGCAGCTTGCGCTAAAGTCTCCAGAGAATGAATGTAGGTCGTACGTTGCATCTCGTACTGTATCTACAGCGTATCTGACACTGAACTCAACGGGGGGGAAATACTACATAAGCATCTCTCCCTCACACACACACACAGAGAGAGAAAGAGCATGAGATGTAATGACGCGGATGGCTCTGGGCCTCGACTGTGAGCAGAACATTAAGCAACAGTCCACTGCAATAAAACACTGTTTCTGCAGCTGCAGCATCGAGCGCCTATCTGCCCTCGTCTCTTTATCCAGTGTTTCGAGCCCGATTCGTTCGGGTCAAGCAGAAGTGCTCGATGCTCCGAGAACCGGGCTCTTTTGAAGCTACACAGCTTTGAATTTAGTGACACTGAAATCCAACACTGTCATGCAGAAAATGCGAAGCTTTCTTCAGCTCCGCGCTCGTTTTTAAAGCCGCCGATCGTAGCTGTAAGGAGTTTTATTATTTCGCTCTCCGCTGTGTAAAAGTTTATTCTGGTAAAAACGTCTTTCGGTGCATTAAACAGCACAGAGACACTCAGCAGGCATAAATAGCCAAGTCAGGTCGACATAAACCGGCTAATCTAACAGAGCTGTGACACAATGCAAAATGTTGTAATGGTGTTTCACTTCCTTTTTTGGCTAAAAATGGGTTTTGCTGACTCAAAACTGTTGGTTGTGAAAGGCTGAAGTCTCCACATTTGTAAAGTATAGGCTTTATCAAAACAGTCATTTTAAGATTTACAAGACTGATAATGAGTCAGCTCAGTGCATGTGCTGTAAAAGTTCCATAATTTCAATTAGGTGTCAACTCATATAAAGATCAAATTCATCTGTTATCGTCATTATTGGCGATAAATTTTAAGAAATTCCCATCAATTCAGAGACAGAATATCAAAAGACAACCAGCTCCACAGTTAAACCATTTTCAATAAGAAGAAAACGAGTCAAACTTTAACTTTAAAAACTTCCAAAAGTAAATAAAAAATGATGTGTTCATAAGAGGGAACAGTTTGTACATCTCATTTAATTGAGGCAGTTCAGTCCTAGTTCAGTGCGTTCATGGCTGTAAAAGCAGGTAAGGGGCGTTCGTGCAGAGAGACGAGTGCAAAGAGGCAGAAGCGCATGAGGAGCCTGTGCAATACTGTGCAAAAGGGAAAGAAGAACTGTCTCCGCTGCCTCCACCTCAAACTCCTGCAAGTTTAGACGTGAAATCTGCACTAAAGAGTTTGTAGAAATGATGCTCCAACTGCAAATAAACTACAAATCCCCAGAGTTGCTTCAAAGGGTTAGAGTCAGGGTTAGAGAAGGTCAGGAAGGAACTATCAGGGAGTTTGTATTTGCAAGAAAACTGGTTTCTTTTTCACACCGACTCCAACCATTTACGGAAAGCGGTTGTAGTCAGAGTTGCCGGATCACCACAGTGACTGTGTCGTGGGGACGGGGTTGCAGACGTGGACAGAATGTTAGCACCAAGCTCCACACGTATGAACACTCAAACACTCCTGATAAACGAGCAGCGTGAATGGAGTCGCCGATGCAAACATATTAAAGTTTCTTCTCCAGGGACCCGTTCTGGAAAGGAGTCAATGAGTGAATTTCTTTAAAAACAAAAAGACACTTGGTCTGAATTAGACGCCGATCCCAACGGGTTCATTGGGAACAAGTTGGGCCCGACTTGTCTCAGGCTCCCAGGTCTTTGAAATTAAGAATGAATAAGACTCTTAGAAATATCTGAGACTGCCACTACACTCCATGTCTTAAGAGTCATGGCTAAAGCTATAATCATACAACTCCAGCGCTTCCAGACTTTCTAAAATCAAGAGTATTCTTGCACAAGATGCAATCCATGCTCTCAGGGTTTTGACGAGGACAACGATACCCGAACGCAAAGAGGATGGAACCTCAGATTGGCCTTGTGCAAATCTTTAAATAACAGTCAGTGTTCATTTATGTATTTATACCAAAGATGAGCAGACATCTTGACTTGGAAAGATCAGATTAGATACTGGGTTAGGGTTAGGGTTACTAATCTGCACCCATCGACAAACTGGGGTTTTCTTTTCTTTGGAGTCTGTAGAGAATCATCTCCGGTTGTTGTATCGTACAGGTTTCCTGTTATATGGGCTCCACTCTGCACTGACACTGCATCAAGTTGAAGAAGGAAATTAAAAGAAAAAAGTAGATTTGTTTGCAGAGGTGCAGGTTTGATTCCAGCCACAACCATCACCTTGGTTCTCAACTCCCGATGTCTTCCCTCCCAAAATAAAGACAAAAAAAACTTTTCATGCATTTGCTGTAGCGTTTTAGTAAACAGTGGTTGGTAAAAGGGAGACCCTGGCTGTGTGTGACTTCCTCTCTCTACACTGTCAAAATAAAAGCATGGAAATAAGAAGTGTCTTAATGAACAAACAGCAGCAGCTGGTTAAACGGCGGGATTTTCCTTTCTTTCCCAAAGACGTCACAGGCGACTCTGGAGTCTGGAGCGAATCAGCTCTGGCTGTTACATCATACAATATTCCCGCTGCACGGACTCCACCCTGCAGCGCTGCTCCCATTTCAACACCATGTGTGAGCGTGTGATCTGGTTAATGGAATTCACTGCATGCGAGACTTGTGTAAGGCCCCAATTTCTCATTCCTCAGCGTAACTGTCAACTCTGGAGCCTTGCTCAGTTAAAGGAGAAAGACAGAGGTTCCTTCAGCCTGCGCCGCCGCTGTTTGATGAGCGCCGGTTATCTGAGGCCAAGCTCGGTCATTAAAGCTGCCCGTCGACCGTCTGCAGTCAATCAGCTTCACTTCCTGTTTTCTTCTATCGAACAGAAAAAAAATACAAAAGAATACAACGCTTCTCATCTAGCTCCGTCTCCAGCTTCCTCTGCTTTTAATTCCTTCCTTTTTCTTCTTCTTCTTCCGTCTTGCAACACTCCAGGGTCACCATCTGCATGGCAACACTCACAGCGTGACACTTCCATAACCCAGGAGGAAGAAAAGAGCGACAGAGCGCTGACTTCCCTCTCTGTCTATTCACAGGCCACCCATAATTCATTAGCTCTCCTTCTCCTCATCCTCTCTACATATTTTCTGTCTCTGCAGTGTGACCATCGCAGGTTTTCTTAAAGCGTGCTCGGTTATTTCTCGAAGCGGAGCTGCTGACGGTCGATTATATATATTCTTTTTTTTTTTTCCTTCTGCTGCGCCATTAAGCGTGTTTTAAATTTGACCTTTTTTCATGCCAAAAAAATATGTTTTTTTTTTTTTTTTTTTTAGAGGAGCACGGAACAATAAAAATCCCCCCTTCCTGCGACTGCAGCAGAAATCGACCACATGATCCTCATTTTAATGGTTTTATCTCTATCATCAACATTTGGAGCTTTTTTTTTTTTTTTTTTAAGTCCATCTACAAGCGAGGTAACGATTTCCTTTGCAGAGCGCCTCTGGTGCCGCACAGTTTCAGCCTGACCTCTTGGTGCAAACTAACTCCCCAGGACTGGTCCCTCTTTTACTCGGCCTCCCTGGTCACGCATTGTCTGCACTTTTTATCCCTCGTTTTTTTTTTTTTGTTGTTTTTTTGGCTTTCACTCCATCCATCTATCAGTCACACACACACACACACACACACAAAGAGGTCGTTTCCTTTTTTTTTTCCACTTTAAACCAGGCAGCCTGCCAATGTTATTCTTTCCTTCGCTGACTCTCACCTTCTCCACTGTCCTCCCTGCCTCTTCCACCACTCCTCCTCCGCTCGCTAAGCTTTTTTTTTTTTTTGGGGGGGGGTTTGGTTTGCAGGGAAGAGGTGTTTATTTATTCAGACAACATATACTCCCCCCATCCACTCACTTTCTATCCCTCGTCGTCTTCCTCTTCTTCTTTCCTGTGAAGTTTTTATATATATAAGAGTAAAAAAAAAAGAAAGAAAAGGAAAAAGGCGGGGGGAGTCTACTTCCTGTGTCTCTTTCCCTCTCAGGGAGACAGTTGTGTGTCGCTTGGGGGGGGGGGATACTCGGGCACAGGTTTAAAGCTTCTTTATGGGCCCGGCCGTGGAGCACATGGAAGCGGCACCTTTGAGAATAAGACTGTAACAAAGTACGGCACTAAAACACAGCCTGAGGGAATGATTAGAGAGAGTGTGAGCCTGCGAAGGAGAAGAGGAGGAGGAGGAGGGGGAGAAGGAGGTGGTGGCGGTGGTGGTGAAAGAGAGAGAGATGTGCTCCAGGTGGCGCATTATTAAACAGATTTGTCACTTTGGGCCTGTGTTGCTAAGTGCGTTGTTTTTATGAAGTTGTGGGGGCCAATTTTTCACTGAATACCAACAATGTGGGGCCCTTATTGAAGATTAACGCTGGGGCTGTGAAAATGAACACGTTTCAGTGTCCTCTCAAAAATTAACTCATTACAGCCCCACACAAACAAAAACGTTTTTGGCGTCGTGACATCGGCTCCGCCCGGTGGGGTTTGGAGAGACTGATCGAAGCGGCAGCAGGAGTAAACGCTGGGAGTCACCGAGATGCCTGGTTAACGATATTCTGTTTGTCCTTGTTTTGGTTTGGTGCAGCAGTAATAACATATATTTGAACATTATGTGATTATTTCGCATTAATCAACATATTATTTCAAATCATGCGATTAATCGCGATTAATTCGATTAATCTATTGAGAAGTTAAAACCTGTCAAGACTTAATTTTAAGGTAAAGTTTATGACGAGGCCAGCCGAGATGATAAGAAACAAAGGAACAGTGGAGCTTCCTAAGGTGGGGGTGGGGGGGGGCAAAGACATACATATGTATCCCTAAAGCCTAAACTAGTGAAATCTGTCACAGGTTAGGTAGAAGGAGGCCCTTAACCTCCTGAGACCTGAGCTTTTGTTCGTATGCATTTTTAATTTCTCCATTTCTCTTTGGGATCAGTAGAACCTAAGAACTATAAAAACTCAGCATTATCTTTGAACAGGAAGTCGTTTTTGGAAATTTTTTTTGTTATCATATTTACACGGGGATTATTTCACTCATTATTATTTCACTTACTATAATAAAGTTGCTGATACGTAACAACACATAAAACAGTTCGTTTTCATGTCTGAACACTGCTGTGCAAAAGCAGAATTGCAAATAATGAAGTCCCAACGTCCTCAATCCAGTTCTTGCTAATTAGCGAAGTTATAGCTCGTTACCACTGATAGAATTTGCCTGTAATATTAAACTAGAAAAGTTAATGATCATAAATAAATTAGTTTCAACTGTACAATTTGATGAGGTTTTTTTGTTCCTTGTTCACTTTTGTCACGTTATCGGCTGCAGAATGAATCAGCTGAAACGAACGCTATCATGTTTTCACACCAACTAGTATCGTTAGTTTTGAGGACAAAAGTCCACATATGAGGACGCAGGGTCTCGGGAGGTGAATGCAGCTGCACCGTGAGGCCTTCACGGGTTTAACCGGGTTTGTGAGTGTCACTGCAAATTACACCATCTCCACGGGGCCCCAAACATTTGCTTGTTGTGCCTGTTCTGACAGTGCACCCCTGCAAGGAATGCATTATGTCAACGTAGGGTCCTGGCAAAGACAGAAACACGTCTTTGTGTGTGCGTGCATGCATCGGTGCAGAAGCTGCAACAGTAAAATTAACGCAAATCGAACTAAAAAGAAAAAGAGAAGAAAGGCAGCTGTATATAAAAAAACAAGACGTTAGAAATAAAAGGAAGGACGAGAGATATGGACGAGAGATATTGGTTCATGCTGGCTGATTACGTGTTATCTGCAAACACACACACACACACACACACACACACACACACACACACACACACACACACACACACACACACACACACACAAAGCCGTCTCTCCATCACTTGAGAAGATTTCCATCGATCCTCATCAGCCGTGAACCGTCACCACCATCGCCTGAACCAGCCTCACATTATTTAAGCGCTGGAAAACCGTCCTCGCAACACGAAAACAACGCAAGCAACACGAGGCGCGCGTCATGTGAGGTGTGTGTTACAGTTGTGATTTAAATCCCTGCGGCTGCTGTTGACTAAGCTGATCTTTGTCGGGAGGAAACAAAAATAAAAACAAAAAAAAAAAAAAAAAAGGAAAAGAAAAAAGAAGCAGGCTCCTGCATATTCCATGACAGGCAGCGACACTTGTTTTAGTCAAAAATAACATTAAAGGTGCAGGCATTGTTGTCCTCTGTGTGTGTGTGTGTTTGTGTGTTTCTGTGTGTGTGTGTGTGTGTGATCTGCAAGCCTGCGGTAGGTAATCTTACTTTAGGAAGGAATCAAACGAGGCGTACGCCTTGCACGAATCCGCCAACAAATGCAGAGGACGGGACGGGAACAGAGAGTCAACACACACACACACACACACACACACACACACAAGGACGCACAAACACACACACACACACACAGACACACACACACTGTGTAACCTGTGAACACGCTGTTTAAAAGCCTCAGAGTGATGCAGCCTTGTAAAAGCAGAACAATGCTCGGGCTCTGGCGGCGGGAGGACGCACGGGAGCAACTCTTACATGTTTTGATGCTTTTTAAATGTTTAATCCGTCCAGTTACTGCGGAAAACACAGTGTGTGTGTGTGTGTGTTAAAAAAATAACAACAACAAAAAAAAAAACATAAGGGAGAACATTTTGCAACTTAAATTCTCTGATTTTTTTTTTTTTTTTTTAATGAAATGTACAACATTTCTCTAACACACACCCAGAAGGAGCGACTCTTTGGTTCATTTCGTTGCTGCAGCTTTTTCCACTAAAACGACACAATTATCTAGAGGAAGAAGAGAACGTTTGACCGCGAATTCCACAGCGGGGACCGAGATCACATCGTCAACGTTCTGCATCCGAAATTGCCGGATTTATCCGTCGCCTACAGGAGCTTTTTTTTTCTTTTTTTTTTTCCCAGTCACCTTCCCTCTCTCTGTCATCCTTCCTCCTGCGTCTCAACTGTGTAATTATCTCGAGGAAAGCTCATTTCTTTGGCCACAAATTCCTCCGCCGCGGCCGAGATTATGAGCGTTTTAGCATCTTAAATTCCAGGATGTTTCAGCTAAAAGTGAAAAGACACTGAGTCTCGTCTGCTCCCGTTTCCAGACCTTCCTCTCAGTCACCTTCTCCCCTCTCTGTCCTCTCTCCTCCATCTCTTTTGTGTTTCTGGTGACGCACTCCTGTCTCCACTGTGTAATTATCTCTTGCTGATTCCGGGGAACATGGAGGAGGAGGGGGAGGAGGGGGAGGTGGGGGAGGTGGGGGGGGGGGGGGGGGGGGGGGTGTGAAGGAGCTCGACTCTCCCTCCCTTCCTTCTTTCCTTCTTTCCTTCTCCCTTTCCGATCGCCTCCGTCACTCCACTGTATTGTTTTTCCGCGCCGCGACAAAGCCTTGATTGACAGTGCAGAGGCCCCGCCCCCCTACGGCACGTCGAGCCCCCCCCCCGTCCTCCCCGCTTTTATTTGAACTTGACGCGACGTCGTCTCCGCTTCATTTTTTTGGCAAAAAATTACAAAAAAACGACGGAAGCTCAAAAAAAGTGTCTTTACGTCACAAATAAAAATATGAAAGCGCGACTCGACCCGATCGACGAGCTCCGACCCCCATCTACGTCAAGGGTAGGGAGGCCCTGGACGTGTCTCGTTAGGACGTCACGTGACCGAAAACGGCGGCGGCGTCGCTTCGACGCACCTCGAACTCCGGGGGAGGAGGCTGATGCTGCTGCCGCCGCCGTCACCTCGACGGAACGGAAGCGACGCTCGATTCCCCCGGTTTCCGCTCCCGTTTAAAAATATCTGCTGCCGCTTTGCGAAATGCGACGCTTCAGCTGAAACCGGTTCTAATCCTGAACGCTGGAGAGGGTATAGATGGAACACACACACACACACACACACACACACACACACACACACTCTATCAGAGGGGATTTAGAGACTCAAACAGCGGTCTTGGTAATTAGGCAGATGGATTTGCGCCTCTCCTCCGGGTCCGGCGGGACACAAAGCGATGCGTAATGCAAGCGGAGCGACTCTTTAAGTGGATTAATTAAAACCAACACAGAGGGGTCAAAGGTCAAGACGCCGCCACCACCACCACCACCACCACCATTTAACTCACTCTCTGCCCTCCTCGCCTCACACACCTGTGCGAGAACTCGCTCAGTTTTCAAATCAGCGCCGGAAACAAACTTTAAAACGTGTCTCTGAGTTCTCGTCCGCGAGTATCGACGGTTTACCCAGATGTTAATAGAATAAAAACCCAAGTTCTCCCCCCTCCTCGTAATTGAATACAGAACACACCTCGCCTTTGCGTGTGTGTGTGTGTGTGTGTGGTAGCTGGATATAATCAGATGGAATTAATATGCATGCTGTTTCTCATTATGGAACAACTGAACTGCACTTCAGATATATGACGTGCACAGTGAGAGGCACGGACGGGTTTCTAGCATCATCCATGGAGTGTGTGTGTGTGTGTGTGTGTGTGTGTGTGCTGACACAGTGTATATGATGTCGAGGGAGATAGTGGATGCAGCGGAGCAGACACGCCCTGCTGATGATCAGATAACACCGTGCACACACACACACACACATACACTTACCACTCGCCTTAACCCCGTATTGAATTTAAGCGAAATCAAATTCCTTAGACCCGCATTAATCAGCTAATTGTGCTAATGTGCACATCGTGCTGTCTGACTGTGTCACGGCTCCGAGGTCTATCTGCTCCAGCAGCTCCAGCTCTTCCAGACGCGACAGCTTCGGCGCCGTGGCAGAGTTAGGAAGAACCAGCCGAAAGCTGAGCGGGTGTGTGCTTGTTTGCGACCAAAGGAGGCGAGTCTCATTAGGGGGGCGCAGAGAGGACGCCGGCCGAGGTGCTTCATTATCGCGCCCGGGTTTCGACGAGAGCGCCTCCTCGGCCGCTGGCGAGCAAGCGAGCGAAAGTGTGCGAGACCCCGAGAGAGAGCGTGAGTGACGGGTCTTTATTAAGACGCGGCTTCTTCGGAGAGGGACAGCTGCTCCTGCCGCTAATCTGGAAGAACAAAGGTTTAATAAAGGGAAGAGTCAGGAGACGGGGGGGGGGGCGCTCCTCTTCCTTCCTTCTTTTCCTCACTCGGTGAAAATGAAATGTCCTTGTTTGCGTGATAATATTCAGCCGTATTGAAAATTAACACCCGCCGCCGACCTTCGACTCTTCACCTGTTGAGCAAACATGGCCGCCGGGGCCGGGGACGAGGCCGGGGGCCGTCGGTTGATAACTCGGGCGAGCTAAATGCGCCGCCCGGAGATCTGTCCCCGTTCAGGAAGTAGACCGAGCCGAGAGGAGGGAGCGCGTCCGCAGGGAAACTCTATTTATGAGTGAGTGTCAGGTCAGCCGCGTGCCCCATTTCTCCGTCTGAACGGTCATCACCGCCTGTTTGGGAATGACATCATTTACCCCCCCCCCTCCATCCCACTTCGTCCATCAGCAGTTCACCGAAATACGCCTGCTCTACATTACTCCACTCATTTTCTATTTTGGATTTGGGGATAATGATGGTGGGATGGAGGGCAGCGGGGGGATAGAGATGATAAAAGAGGGGAGAGGCAGCATTAAAAGAATAATTTGAGGGTCTTGAGGGTTCTGTCTCCTCTCTCCGGCTCCAAAATAGAATTTGCGATAGTCCCCGCTGCTGCAGTCTGTCGAGGGAATAATGACTTATTTATCAAATGGCTGAAATATTCAGGGACAAGGCCTTTTAAATTCCAGCCTTTAAATTCATAGGCTTTTCTGGCGAGATGCTTAATGACAGTGAATGTATTCATAGTGATTTGCAGGTCTGAGATAGAGCCCCGTGTCCTGCCTGTGAGTCTAATAGCTGTTTGACAAAAAAAGGGGGGAGAGCGCTCCGTCAAGTCGAGGGAAAGGTGGAGAAGTGTGACCTTTGACCCCACCGGAGGCTCCGGTCAATCAAATTTGTATCGGGAGAAGAGGGGGGGGGGCGCCTCCCGAGAAATAAGCAGCCGTGTTGCTGGAGCGGCGCCGGAGGAAAACATGTTTTGCAGCTCTTGAGATAAAATTTAATGTTCTCTAAAAGCGGCGCTGGAGCAGGCAATCAGCCATGAGTAAATGTTTCAAGATAAATTCCTGGAGGGGCGGACTTCTCCTGGCAGCGGCAGGCGAGTCAGCGTTTGGAGGGGCCAAATCAGCATGTGTGTGTATGGGGGGGGAGAGGGGGGAGGGTTAAGAAGAGGGGAGGGCGGGGTGATAGTGGTAGTGATGGTGTGTGTGTGTGTGTGTGTGTGTGTGTTTGAGGGGGGCGGGGGGGGGCAGATATATGAGTGTTATTCTTACTTCCAGGCTGGAACGGACGAAGTTTGGGAGTGATGGCGGTGGTGATGAGGCGCCGCGCGGGGCAGCACCAGAGGTTAATGAGATGTACGCGGACACAGCAGCTCGCATGCGTCAGCCTCATGACAGAGCGGAGAAGAGGAAGAGGAGCTCAGAAAGTCGAGAGAGCGCCGCGCTCGCAGCCTGCGAGCCGATCAGAGCCGAGAGGCGAAAAAACCGTGCGTAATTACGCACCGCGGCGCCGCTAGTGCGGCGACCCTCCTGCCTGCGCCGCGTCCCACCCTTATTCCCCTTTAAAAAACAAAAAAAACGACAACAACAACAAACAAACCAAAAAAAAAAAAAAAAAAAAAACGCACTTCTGTCTCCGCTCCCCTTCTCTCTCTCTCTCTCGCTCTCTCTGCTATCACTCCCCCCCTCGTTCACAACAGCGAGGCTGTGGAGAAACGGACCGGGCGCTTCTTACCTTAACACGTTCCAGCTTTTCAGAGGGTCCAGGTCTGAAATTATAGAAACCATGGTCGACTGGCTGGGCAGCACCGGGAGAGGGAGGGGGTGCGGCAGAAAAAGATCGAAAGAAAAAGCGGCGCAAAGGCTGTAAACTCCGTCTGCGAATGACAGCGATTGCTCGGATGCAACCCGTCCTGGTTGTTCAGTGGGTGATGAGCGCTGTCACAGCTCTCTCTCTCTCTCTCCCCTTCTCTCTCTCTCTCTCCCTCTCTCTCTCTCTCTCTCTCGTTCTCTCTCTCCGCCCCCTCCTGTACAAAGCCTGCGCTCTGCAGACGCGTCTCACAGCTTCCTCCGTTCCTTCCTTCACAGACAGGCTGCTGCTGGAAATGCAGAGATGTACAGTAGAGGAGGGAATCAATCAGCCGTGATTAGTTCTTTTGTTGTTTTTATGTATTCTTTTATTAAAAAAAAGGGTCAGACTTTTTTTTCTTTTTTTTGGGGGGGGGGGGGGGGGGGGGGTGTTAAAACCTAAGAACAAATAAAATAAAAGTTGATTTTTAAACAAATACAACGCGTCCGTTGAGGCAAATCCCCAGCGACAAATCCCACTTCTGCACTTGTTGCTTTAAGAGCACGTGAAATCATTCACCTGCTGCCTCTAAAAAAAAAGAAAAGAAAAAAAAAAGTAGTTGATCCTGTTTTTTTTTTTTACATTCACTTGCAACTGAGCCTTAAAGAAATGATGTTATTTCCTACGAAGCGACCAGATGCCAGATCTTCTGCAGCTGAGATCTAATTGACAGAGGAGTGTTGTGAAATGTGTTGGAGGCATCAGCGCACCCCTGCAGAGCATCTCGATCTCTGCGCCCCCCTCCCCCTCCTCCCTCCCCCTCCCTCTCTCCCCCCTCTGTCAGCGCTGACTTCCTGTCTGACACCACCACCACATCCTGTTGATAACTGTTGTTTCTCTCTTTCTCCCCTCCCCTCCCCTCCGACATGGCAGCAGATGCGTCATCCGTGCCGAAGAATGACAAGGCAACGGGCTCCCAAGTCCCAGCTATGTGTTTGCTCGCCGGGGAAGGAACACATGAGTCCCCCGATGACGAAACAGTAGAAGAAGAAGGGGAGGAAGCAGAGGAAAGCGGTGTTAGGGCTGTTACAGATAATTGTCTGGGTGGGGGGGGGGAGCAGCAGAACAGAGTGGGACACGACCTGGTTTGTCGTTTTCAGGGGTTTGTGATCACAGATAACGGCCAGTTTGACAGGAAGCCGCCGCGCTGCTTTAATTTTAGACACTTTCGGTGTGAGACGCGGCCTCCGCCTGGTTTCAGCCTCATCTCGGCTCCTTTTGGGTTCTGAGAGAAAGTTGGGCTCCGGCGGCAACGTCGAGCTCCGAGGTCACGTCCACAAGCCGAAGCGAACGCAGACAATTCGAGCTGCGGTGTTCAGTGACGCTGTCGGTACGACGGAGCAGCAACGCGGCGCTGCAGCCGGGCGCTCTCGGCTTCAGCAGCTATACTGCACTGGCTTTAAATAGACTCAATTGGACATCTGCTTCACAGAGGAGGAGGAGGAGGAGGAGGATGGAGAGAGACTTGACAGCATCTCGCTCCTCTTCCTCTGTCTCTATTTCCGTCCCTCATGCTCATATAGACACACAGGCTCACATATAAACCAGAGACAGATCAAATAGAGCTTACGTTCTCCTCTGCATAGTTCTAATTTCTGCAGGGTGATCAGGCCCGGCGCCTCCGAGGAGGCGTCTGTGAATCTGTAAGTTAGCGGTGCATCGAAACACCTCCCTGCACGAGACCACGGAGGAGCGAGACGACAGGAGCGTTTTAATTATCATCCGCAAACTATTTTTAAAGACAAAATGAATAAAGCTTCACGCACATCGAAGCAACGCTGAGAAGAATGAAGTCCTGCTTGGTTCTAACCATAAAAGCTAACATTGCTAACATTCTTTGATTGGTCAGTTTGTCGTTACTGTATATGAGTTTGCACAAGTCTGAGAAAATCCTCAAACTGCATTAAACATTAAAATGTGGATTCGTTTTACCACAGGAGAGAAAAAAACTTCACATTAAGTGTTTGTGGAAAAGACTTCAGAAAATACAACAAATACAAATAAATCTTACCGCCTTTAAATTACATTCTCTTAGTACAGGTTCATCCCAGTCACTGAATATTAGCTGACAGTACGTCGCACAGGGAGGTGGTTGGGGTGGAGGGCGGGTATACAAAGCTTAGACGTTTGCCTCCAGAGACCGAAATGTGCATCAGATCTGAAGTTAAACTTAAGCAATAAAATCCTTTTCTTTTTAACATCAATATTTACAGTTACAAAGAAATTATTTTTAATTTTGTTTCCCTGCTCTCCAGTGAGACCGTGTCACGGAGTGGTTGACAGCGTCGTGATGTCACTATTTTTATAGCATCCAATAACTAAATAAAACAGACTTCTCAGGAAAAATGTGAACTTGCATCAACATTCTATGAAAATAACAGAAACCATCTCTGAAGAAAATATTTTTGACGAGCACTTTAGTGTTTTTCTATTCTGCAGCCGGCCACCAGGGGGAGCTCTGCATGCTTTGGCTGCACTGTTGAGGAGCTGTCATGGCGTCTACTTTTGCTACAGTCTATGATGTTGACCAATAACTGTTTATACTATGGACAAACCCACTGTGACGTCACCCACTGGATTCTGAACTGTGAAAATGTAGCCCGAAGTGGGCGGAGCCTACGGTCTCCATAATGGATGAACTTTACTCCGCCCACGCTCATATATTCCAAATATGGACATGGGAGTCGTGTTGGGGCGGGGCTAAAGCAGCCTGGATGTTGAGACACGCCCACTCAACTCTCCACTACCTGTTAGCTCAGGCTTCCACCTGTCACTCAAAGCGGGAAACGCCCTTAATTATGCAGAATTTAAAACCTTAATTAAAAAATTGTGAAATAAACTATTGAGACAAAAATCGTTCGATGTTTACGAACAGGGCAGCCATCTTGGATTTAGTTAGCCCAACTTTTAAAAATTCAAAAATTTTGACTTCCGAGTTCAATTTCGATGCAACCTCACAATAGCCACCACCAGTAGAGGGCGCTGTAACGATGATGAAACATAGTGCACTGCATGCACAAGCCCGTTTGACCTCTTATCACGTAAACATTGGTAGAAGAGGGGGTTAGAAAAGTGTGAGGAAGACAAAAAAAAACGATTCACGCTAATGATCACAGTCAGCTGCCTCTGAGTGAACCGTCAGCGCACGTTTGAACTCCAGTCTCATTATTCAGCAAAGTATTAAAAGCAAGAAAAAATAAACTGTTATTGGCTCATAGGCAGCAGCACACGTTCATGTGAACTACAGTCAGTGCGACAAAAGCACATGTACAGAGGCAGAGCCAAAACAATATCAGCGTGATAAACACCTCGCGTCTCCTCCAGCTGCTTTATTTGACAAAATCGGGCACATCTGACGACAAGCCTTCAGGTTTTATGTCATCATGCGTGTGTGATGTGCATTTGAAATCTAAACAAAGTCGGTGTGTCTTAGAGCCACCCACTGAATACAGATTCCCATTTTACCTCAATCCATTTTAACGGAGGCAAGAAAATAAGCAGAGGAGAGGATGTGGATGAAATAAGTATGGGGGGATTATTTCATAAACGACAGAATTTTCTTTTCTGTGCAAGTCATTTGATCCTGTCAAATGTGCCTAAAGCCATCCGCCCACGTGCTCATTGTCTGGAAGATGCTTCGTTTACGAGAGCCCCCCCCCCTCACCCCCCCACCGCCGCTTTCACACAATGAGCGGCAGGTTCTCAGCAGCAGCAGCAGCGTTTGGAAGGGGAGTGGGGGGGGCAAAGGCAAAGTGGCTCGCACGTGCCCGGTGGAGTCGGCCCGATGAGCTTGTTTGTTTGTGTGTTTGTTTGTCCCACGCCGCCTCAGTGCGTCGTGTTTACCTCCAGTACGGACGACAGCAGAGCAAACATCTGGAGCCTTCATATCTGCAGCATCTTAACTGATCTCCGTTCACACCACAGGTCTGACAGTTCACGCACCCTCCTCCCCGGGTGCCGGGTGCTCCATCCATCTCCCTCTGGTTTTAATTTTTTATGAACAACATTTACCGAGTGCATCATCTTTTACTTTAAAGCATCTTTTGCCATTTGTAGCCTTTAAAGCCGGTTTAAGGAGCCTTCATATCTACGGGGCTCAGCGTAACATTTCGCTTCACCTGGATAAGATCTGAGATTCCACTGTAAGACGCCTCCTCAGCACCGACCTGCAGACCAAGGCAGCATCTACGTGGTGAAGAACAACGGAGCTAAATGGACGATTACTGGACTTTTTAATGCTCAGTTTGAGCCTCCTCATCCACCCAGAACTACAGCTTCATACTCACTCACCAACAAACAGGAGAGTTGTTTTTGCTTCTTGCAAGAACAAAGTTCGATCTGACCTGGTCATTTATACTTCCTGAAAAACTCAAGTGCCAAACTCCCAGGAAGTCCTCGTCAGGTCCCTCCCACTGCACCATGCACCCTAAGCATTGTGGGAGATGTAGGAGATGGTGGCTACAGGCTACAGGCTGGTGATGGTGTTGCATCAGATATTGACTCTTGTTAGAGGATGACAGACTGCAGTCCGGACTGTATGTGTGATGTGCATGCTCGTCTTCTTCTTTTTTTTTGGTTAAGTTCTGTAGCAGAAACAGCGCCCCACATAGGCCTGAGATGTGTACAACAGCCTTTCTACAACTACATGCAGTTTTGTGATGGATTCGTGTTTAGGAAATTCTTCAATATCAAGGAAAATCAGAGAAAAACAAGGTTGTTTTGGTGCGTGTGGACGTAGCATCTGGGTCGCTCGCAGTTCCACTTTTCCGCATTAACCGCGCCCACGTCCAGTCACGAAATGTCAGCCAGACACCACACGAGAAGAATGCTCTGCCCGGTTGATGTGTTGAGAACGAATTTATCTACGTAACGAGCTTGACGCCACAACCTGACGTGCACCTCCCCAGAAATGCAACTAGCAGCGTATTTCCGGATGCTTCTCCGTCTCCGCAGTTTTTACGAATTGATCGTTTTAGATGAATAACGATGGAACACATGGAGGAAAGTTAACGGGGGAGGTTTGGAGATACGAACATTACGTATGTCTGCATTGTTAGAAGAGAAGTACAAGAAGTAAAGTGGTAATTTTTGCAACGGGCACCGACTAGCATTTGAGTTTTCACAGAGCGAGTCAGTCTGACGAGTCAACAACCATAAAAAAATCAGATAATGCAAGAACAAATGTGTTCCAGCAAAGATTCCTTGCAGGAGTCGCAGCATGTCCTGCACAACTTGGCACCGGTCACATAAAACTACTTGTTAGAGTTTTATTTATTGCAAACTGTGATCACACTCTTTGCCAGAGGAAAAAAAAAAAGTTGCTTTTGTGCCGTCATAATATCCAGAATAAATAAATAAATAAATAAATAAAAACTCCGAAACAGGCCAGAGGCTTTCAGCGTTATTTGTGTTTTTATGTAAAAAGCTGTGAAACTGACTAAGTGTTGCTTCCTCGTGTGTGCGCTGCCTTGTTGCATGTACTCTCGCACACATGTGTTTGTGGGTGTTTGTTCAGGTGAGTCACGCATTAGAAAAATAAAGTGAGAATATACGTAGCTGGGGTTTGTGTGTTGGCAGAGAGCAGATAGCAGCGCGTGATATTCCCCGTCGTCCAAACACTGGCATCTATTTCCCTCAAGACTCGCAGAAATGGACCCAAAATTTCACCAATCATTCCCCAAATTGTTAAATTATCATATGATTTTCAGCCAAACCCGGAGCCTTCTCTCTATCAGTGTTTTTTTTGTTTTTTTTTTTGTTTTTTTTGAGGGAGGGGGGTGAGAAATGATGTGGAAAGGAAGCCGGAGAGAGGAAGAGAAAGCGCTTGGCAGAGGAACGTCCAGGCGAGCCGGGCGCGAGGAAATGTTGGCGAGCGAGCGGCTGAACCTGGTGTGGGAGAGCGAGTGGGTGAGGGAGCGAGCGAGAAAGAGGAAGGAGAAGGAGGAAAAAAAAAAAAAAAAAAAGAAGAGGAGGAGGAGGAGGTGGATATATTTAGAGCTGCTCCTAATCAACTTCTCCGTCGGTTTGTGTCTGTGGGGGTGAAAGGGAGAAAGAAAGAGCCGCACAAGTTGGCTGAGAAATCGATGCGCTGCCCACTCGCTTCGCCGAGAGGACGGGAGGAAGTGAAAGTGAAAGGGAGGACGGGAAAACGACACGAAGACGTCTGCAGAAGAGGAAGCGTTTTACTTTCATTATTAAACATTCGCCTTAAGCGTTTTTAGCATGAGAGGGACACGGTCTTCAGCCGCTGAGATGACGACATATAAGGAAGGCGTCGTCTTGGTCACCGCTGCTCCAAACTCTGGTTGCCCCGGTAACCCTCTTGTACAACGATCAGCCACAACATTAAAACCACTGACAGGGGAAGTAGATACCATTGACCTTCCTGTGACCAAGGTTCTGCTGGGAACCTTTTTTGTTTTCCATCTGCCATGTAGCACCCACCTAGACCAGACCAGACCAGACCAGACCGGGCCAGTCACCCCCCCACACCCCCACCCCATAGCAATGAGAGTCCTTGATGGTCCATTCTCTGAAGAGTCACAAGTGTTTTGGAGACTTACGCAATATTAGGAAAGTGGTCATAATGTTATGTCAGACTGGTGCGTGTTTACGACCACAAAGCAGAAGATAAAAATACTGCTAGAAAGTAGCATCATCATCATTAATTTGGTGGTTGCTGAAGGGAACTCAACACCCCGATGGTTGAAGCGTTTAGTCTTCATGTTTCCTCCGATCTATAAGCAATAAGAAGGACTCACACTCACTGGTTGCCGGGATACAACATTGGCAACAAACCTACTGTCATGATACTGTCTTTAGTTTTTGCTTTGGCAAACCCAGATTCCTTCTTCTTTTCTTGGACTTGACTTTCTTCTTCCTAACAACAGCAGGAAGTCAGAAAACTCTCAACGAGCGCACGATAAGACAAAAAAAAAAAGAAAAAAAAAGAAGAAGGGCCGACTGGAATCAATTCTTCGTACATATCTGCTCTATAAATCACGCCACAGTTCAATATCTGACTTGTTCCTGTCTGCCTGAACTGTCTGCGAGCTGTTGATGGGACTGATGGTCTCTGTGAAATAACACTGCGCTCACACACAGGTCTGGCCGACTCCTCGCTGAGGCCGCCAACTCATCCATCTTGTAGTCCAGCGATCTCATGTGGCCCATTTCTTCCCCTCCATCCATCGGCCTCCGTGGTCTGGACCCAGGGCTTTTTTTGGTCCTTCCGTCTCTGGCGCAGTTTGCCGCTCCTCAGAGTCAGATTTAGCCGATACTGTCCATCATTGGGTAAATTAATAAAAAAAACAATGATGCACAGATCTACAAGCAGTTCATCCTTTGATGTGACAGATCTGACGCTGGTGCAGAATCCACCTGTAAAATATTCCGCAGCCCACCCTGCAGACGAATAATCCTGTCCGGCGCGTGTGCATGTTAATGAGCCGCTCTTGTCACTGATCTTAAATTAATGACCTCTTCCTCCAGATAGCTTTTGCCATGGCGGCACACCCCCGACGCTACGTGGCTGGTTTCCAAATGTGAACTCCAAGAAAGTGATGCTTGTTTCCTGCAGATTCCTGAAGCTTCAAGCGGATTTCTGCACCGGTGGCTCAGTCGCCACGACGACGATCTGTCCACTCGGATGCTCAAAAGCTAAAGTTTAAATACTAAAACTCGCTTCTCATTATGCAAAAAAAAAAAAAAAAAAGCGATAATAAATAACATTTTGTTGGACTTTAAATCGTGGCTCACTCACAGGTTTCTACCAATTACATAAATCCTTGTGTGGATGTTGATGGAGCTGACTTAAGGCCAATACTGCGTGGGCTATAATGAAGGCAAGATGCAAGAATGATGGCAACGAGAACATTGAATAGAGGAGGAGGAAGAGGAGGAGGAGGGCTAGCGCTCATATACAGTCGTCTTTTTTATTTTTTTTTTAGAGCAGGCCTCTTCCCTGCCCAACATCTCTCATTAGCTGATGATCGATACCCCTCCCCGCGCGGCCCGCACAGAGAGAAACCGCAATTAGAGCATTGACCAAATGATTGTGGGAACTGGTGATCGATAGGTAATCATCACCTGAGAGGTGCCTGAATCAGGTTACGGAGGGAGGGGGGGAGGGCAGGGAGGAGGCCAAAGGTTCGGGGGTGAAGGAAGGAACGTCGAGGACGAACTGAATAACCTGAGATGTGGGAACGGAGAGAGAGCTAATAACAGCGTGAAGAACGGGGTCACGTCGCTTTAGAATCACGGACCTGAAGATCGTCTGTGAGAGGTTTGGAGAAGATTCTCCTGATTTCTAGGCGTCTTTGTTTCCCACACACGAGTGTGTGTGTGGGCAGAAAACTACAGAACATCAAAAACACAAACGTAATTCAAGTATATCTAGATAATTATGTCTTAATTATGTTGCTTTTAGGTTAATTCACATTCATACGGATGCACCTGTTACAGCTCCACTGCTCCATCTGGGTTCATCTGAGACCAGTGTCAGCGTGATGCACAGAATTTCTGTATTCCTTGTAGTGAATATTTGCAGTATATTAAATAGCTTTGTAATTTTAAATCTTTACCATTTAATGTTTCAAATATTCTTCAAATAACTTTGACTTGTATCCATTTGGATTTGTGTCTAATTGTTGCAATATTTTTCTTTTTAATTTAATTTAATTTAATTATTTTTTGATTTTTATTTTTTAAATGCATATTTTGTATCAGTGTCCGAGTTTTCCATACATGGGGTCAATCATTTTTTACAAAATATCAAAGGTTAACCCTGGGAACCTTTAGTTTTATAAACTGTGATGGTCAGGTTTACATGCAGCAGTGGCGCCACCCTGAAGCTTATTTTTATACGGCAACATACAATGCACCATTCCTAATAATTTATGTGCTCATTTTCCATGAAGTTATTTTCCACATCCATGCATTTCGTGTGATAGTGTTGTGTTATCATCATCCTCAAATTACTACTTTGAGTACTACTTCAGAAGTCTTTGGGTATTTAGAAAAGCACTCTATAAAACCGATGATTAAAATATGAAATCATTCTCGTGTTGAGATCGTTATTGGATGATTACCTTTTTTTTTATCGTTTTAAAAGCTGTTGTGCGATAAAATTTGAATAAATAGTGATAATTGCACACGTCAAACATGAAACAATTCTTTTGTTTACTAAAAGGATTAAGAATGGTAGACTACTTATTCGCATCAATGTTACAAGGTTTCGCAGTCTTTTCTGTTTGAAACCATGGTTACCATCAGTGACCTCGGTCTCTGAGTGCACCATTACTGCTAAAGTTGCTTCTATTTATGTTATTTATATTTTAAGAATTAAATTAAATCAATAGCGTGGAGGAAATGCAGGATAAGATTACGCACAACAACTATTGGAGAAGTGATGGACGAAGTTGACGCTAGCTGGGCTTTAGCGACAAATGTCGGACAACAGCTTGTCGCTACTTGTTGACACATAGAAGCTCGTGCCCGTTCACCGCTAGTGTGAATGTAGCATAGCACGGTAAGTCGTGATACATTTGGCTAGGCTAGTTAGCTGGTGTCTCCTAGTGTTTTACTTCCAATCTTGGCAGAGGGGAGAAGTGTTGGTTGCTTCTTACCTGCTGCTGTTGGCTAGGCTAGTTAGCTGGTGTCTTCTTGCTGGTTGCTAGTTGGTAGCCGGCTGCTAGTCTGCTGGTGGGTTTTTCGTTTTTGTTTTTTTTTTGCCTCGGAGGAAGGAAGGAACCAGCTACCTTGGACCTAGCCTTAACTTTTGCGCCCTTGTGAGTCATTTAACGCTCTAAAAAGTTTAAAGTGTTTGCTCATAGAAGCATTAAAATTAATTCAACTGGCGCGGAACAACCAGGTCACATCGTTGGTCTTTTGAAGATGCTATTTATCGGCTTGGGCACCTGTTAAATTTCTAAAATGTCTCATCAGTTATGTGCGGCTCCGGTTTCCGTTCACGAATTCTTGAGCTTTAAATGTCACAATTTGCACTTGCGCATTTATCAAATTACAAGAATTATCTCTGATTGAAAGCCATGACTTGGACGGGTTAACTGAAGGGAATGGATGTCACCCCCTCCCAATTAGTCTGTCACTTCATAGAGCAACTTTCAAAGTAAAGTAAAAGTAAAGTTTTGGCTTTAGGAGCCTCTGAATATTACCGAAACACATTTAGAACTGTGTTGGAGGTGTTAGCTCATGTTGTCTCTGTTACATTCTCATGGGGGTTAGGAAATCGATGGGCACACTTTAACAGGAAGTACTCTCACTCTCACTTCCTCCTTTGGCAGTGTATCCAGCGTATTTATTCTCTCTTTCTTTCTTCCCTTCTTTCTTTCATTTCCTCCTCTGTATTTCATTGTCTCTCACTCCCACTCCTTCCAGCCCTCCTCTATCTCTATCCCGGCGTCTCCGTTTCATGCAGTTCACCCAATTTCCTCTCCATCTCTTTTCTCTGTGTGAATAGCTTAAACAGCATTATGCACCACACTGATTCGCTCATATCATGAATAAAATAATGCTGCCAGCCACACAGGGTCTAAACCAGGCTCTGACATGGGTTTCTACAAGGCAGATGCCAATATCGGTATTTTTAGAAATAGGGCCGCCAATAGCAGAGCACAGCCTGAATTTTAAATGTCACCGTCTTCAGGGTAGAATTCAGGAAAAGTACGACAAACGTCTCCCTAACAGGACTGTCACCGTGTCACTGTGAGGCTGCGTGCAGATTGTTTTCAGGCTAAACTAAATACAGCAAAACACAATTGTGATGTGTTGTGACACCGACATGTGTTATGATTTGGTGTTGTGATATGGTTGAGTTGTGATGTTGTGATGCCGTGTTGTCATGTGTTGCCATGTTGTGATATTGTGTTGTGATGTGTTGATGTTGTATTGTGAAGTGTCTGATGTGTTGTGATTTCATGATGTGTTGTGATGTTGTGTTGTGACATGTTGTGATGTCTTGTGATGTTGTGATGTGCTGCGATGTTGTGATGTGTTGTGATGTTCTGTTCTGTTGTGATGTGTTGTGATGTGTTGTGATTTGTTGTGACATGTTGTGATGTGTTGTCATATTGTGATGTGTTGTGATGTTCCGTTGTGATGTGTTGTGATGGTGTTGTATGTTGTCTTGTGTTGTGATGCGATGTGTTGTAATATGTTGTGATGTTGTTGTGTGCCGTCATGTGTTGTCACAACATCAACATGATGTGTTGTGATGTTCTGTTGTGATGCTCTGGTGTGATGTATTGTGAATTGTTGTGATATTGTGTTGTGATGTGTTGTCATATTGTGATGTGTTGTGTTGTGATGTTGTGATGTGGTGTTGTGATATGTTGTGATGCTCCATGTTGTAACATGTTGTGATGTTGTTGTGTTTGTTGTCATGTGTTGTAATGTTGTGTGATGTTGGGACATGTTGTGATGTTGTGTTGTTGTGATGTGCTGCAATGTTGTCATGTGTTGTGATGTTCTGTTGTGATGTGTTGTGAAGTGATGTGTTGTGATGTTGTGATGTGATATGATGTGTTGTGTGTTGTGATGTGTTGTGATGTTGTGACATGATGTGTTGTGTTGTTGTGAATCTGTAGTTGATGAACCTGTGGCGGCGTCATCAGTCTCAAGTCTTCCTGCTGTAAAACATTTTTATTGGAAGCTTCTCCCATTTCTCTTGAATTGTTCAGGCTCATCCAGGTTCAATGAGGAGCGCTGCTGCTTTGGCTTCGTGTCCTATTTCTTGCTGGGCCACTTTCACAGAGTCTCCCTGAAACCACTCCCGTTTTATTTTATTCTTTTCTCCTCTGCACTGGGATTGTTTGGGGTTGTTTTCTTGTTGAAATGTCACCAGCTTGAGATCTCCGAGCACTCTAGAAAATGTTTTCACTCAGGATTGCTCTCTCTCTCTATATATTTTTTTCTGTTTCCATCTGTCCTACTGTCCTCATTCGTCTCCCAATCGCTGTCACAGAAAATCATCCCCACAGCATGATGCTGCCACCGCCATGTTCCACTGTATGGAGGTTATTAATGAGGTGACTCCTTAGCGCCTGGTTTCCTTCCACACATACACCACTGGGAATTTTATTAAAATACGTTGTTGTGATGTGATCTGACATGACATTGTGTTATGTTGTGATGATGTGTTGTGACGCTGTGTTATGTTGTGATGTTGTGTTGTGACGTGTTGTGTTCTTATGTTGCGACGTGTTGTGGTCTTATGTTGTGACGTGTTGTGTTATGTTATGATGTTATGTTGTGAACTGCTGTGATGTTGTGATGTGGTGTGAAGTGTTGTGACATGTTGTGGTTTTGTGATGTTGTCTTGTGGTGTTGTGTTGTAAAAGTGCTGTGAAGTGTGGTGATGTGTTGTGACGCGTTGTGTTGTGATGTTGTCTTGTGATGTTGTAATATGTTGTGTGATGTGAAGTGTTCTGAGGTGTCGTTTCTGATGTTGTCTTGTAGTGTTGTGTTGTAAACTGCTGTGAAGTGTGGTGATGTGTTGTGACGTGTTGTGACAAGTTGTGGTGTTGTCTTGTGATGTTGTGTTGTGACGGGTTGTTTTGAAGGGTTGTTTTGTGATGTGGGACGTGTTGTGATGTGTTGTGACATTGCGCTGTGATGTGTTGTGACGTTGTGTTGTGATGCGATATGTTGCGATGTTGTACTGTGACATGTTGTGATGTGGTGATGTGTTGTGATGTTCTGTTGTGATGTGATGAAACATGTTGTGATGTTGTGCTGTGATGTTGTTTTATGCTGTTATGTTGTGACATGTTGAGATGCTGTGTTGAGATGTTTCCCTGTGAGGTTGTGTTATGCTGTTGTGTTGTGATGTCTTATCATGTGTTGCGATGTTATGAAGTGTTGTGAAGTGATGTTGTGAAGTGTTGTGATGTGCTGTCTTGTTGTCTTGTGATGTGTTGTGATGTGTTACGGGGTGTTGTGATTTGTTGTGGTGTCGTGAAGTGTTGTGATGTGTTGCGAAGTATGATGTGTTGTGGTGTTTTTGTGATGACATCACTTCTGGCAGCTATTTTACATGTTGTCTTTAGACCCTTTTCTTTAACCTTATATGTGGACAACGTTCTGAGCTCAAGCAGCTGAAGGTAAAGACGAGACTTAACTTCAAAGGTCTGAACCTTCTTTGACGTTAATAAAAAGCTAATGTCAGTCTCTTCTGTTCTGGTCAAATCTCATTCTTGCTCCTGCTGCACACACACACCATTCATGAAGCGAATAAAACAACAAATATCGCAGCAAAACACCAGACAAAGCCCCAAATGTCAGAGGCTGAAGAAGTGCCCCCCCTCCCAACCCCACCCCACCCCAAAGTGGTCCAGGGAATCCTTTTTGCTAAACAATACCTGACGGTAAATCTCTCCATGTCTCAGGTGCCGTGGTCATTTGTGCTAAAAGGTCAGAGGTCAGATAGAGCAGCAGCCAATTAAAGAGCCGCAGATTTGACTCGAGGAGGAAACAATCCTCAACCCCATCTGTGGACCTTTGCCTCCAGGGCTCGGCTGCCAATAACTACCCTCCCTACCTACATATACAGCGTGAACGCACCTGTCTCCCTTCCACTATATTTTTATGTTTCTCCTCCTACACTGACTGCCACTAGACATCCGCTCCAAAAAAAAAAAGAAAAAAAAAGAAAAAAGAGTGCATGTCTGTATCTTTTATTACTTTCATACACGCTGCAGACGAACACAAACATCCACCGCCGGGGGGGTCAGTCCACCGGCTTCGTCTCAGTTTGCTGCCTGCGCATAGGTCACCGAGAGCCGGCACACTCTATTTCCCAGGCTGCCGCGGGGCTCTTTCTAGTTCAAGGTGGCGCGGCGTCAAGTCAGAAGCTGGTGCGTTGGTTCTGTAGCGGCGGGATATTTACGGCTTGTCTGATGCTGTATATAGCGTGTGTGAGTGTGTCAGAGGGAAGGATGAGTGGAGCAAGAGGAGGAGCGGGGGATTCCTTCTGGAGCGAAGGCCTCGCTGAGGTTTAGAAGTCAAAAAGAGGAAACTGCTTCATCAAAGAACAAGTTGTCAACATCCGAGTAAACCCTGAGCTTTCTGACTCTGAGAATGTTATAAACTGTGAATCCACCAACTTCTACGGCAGCTTTATACCTCAATACACAGGTCTTCAACTGGGAGGCCGCGACCCCTAATGGGTCTGCAGTGTAGCTCATAAACCCCACCCCCACAGTGTTGTGGGGCGGGGCTTAGCTGGAGCCTGTAAACAGCGGTTAGCATATTACAACGAACTGTTTTGGCAAGAAATTGATGAGGAAAATGTATATTTTAGAGAATATATTAATACACAGAGGGGGCGAAGTCTGATGTGTCTTTATCAAGTGAAGCCCCTTCAACCAAGAAATTAGGAGAAGTAAGTGCAACCACTAAAACACACGACTAATGTTGAGTTAGCCAGCTGTTAGCATTAGCATTAACATGTAACAAAATTCCCCCAAATAATGATTAAGTTAATGTAATTTTTCAAATCGTCCATCACTCCCTAGATGACAGGACTGCCCACCATGCAATGGCCCGACATTTACAGGTACCTAGTTCGAAAATCCAGCATCTACACGAAAGAAAAGTTGAAGGAATCGCTAAAAATCGTTAGACACCTATACCAACGTCTTGAATGGACATGTGCAAGATTTGCAATAGAATAATCTTTATCACGTGAAGATATTACAAGTAGTAAGTGGAGCCACAATGGAGGTAAATGCAACTTCTGCTTGGACACCCCTGAAACACACAACTAATGTTGAGTTAGCTAGCGGTTAGCATTAACATGTAACAAGAATCTACTAAATGAGTAACTTAATGTAATTTCAGTGACAATTTATTCTTACCCATAATGTTGCTCAGACTGAAACTGATGATGCATCACATATTAATCTTATCAGATATGAAGTGTGCACATTGTTGTTGGTTGTCTCACTCCAATCCTTTCTTTTCATCGCATTCAACCAAAGTTGTCTACGACTGTCAGTAGCTGGTATTTTATAAAACTTCAAGTTGATCGATTTTTCAGTTTTGGCACCAAAAACACTGAAAAACGATATTTTCGTGGTTGACAGTGACAGTGTCGCCTCCATCTTCCCTCTGTTTTGCCTCCAACTAACGTTGTGATGTCACTGTGACGTAGGACATGAAGGGGTCTATGTTTCCTTTATAGCTTTTGGAGGCAAGTGTGAGTCTGGAGGAAGTGTGGGCGGGGCAAAGTGTGCAGACTCCACACCCCCGTTAAAATGGGATCAGCTTGGCAACACCATATTTATGTACAGTCTATGCTAAAGGCCCTAACTAGCTACATTCTGTTTGCAGACACCACAGGACACTTTCAGAAGACCCCAGAAGAGTTTTGGAGGCATAAAGGAGACCTCCACAGTATTAGGAAGGTGTCATAATGTTATGCCTGATTAGTGCAGCCCCTCCAAGCCTCATTTCTTGCTAAATTTCACTTAGTCTTTTTGTAAATGACCAGACGTGGCAAATTAAATGTTTTAATATCTGTGGATTATCTGTTTTTTTTATTCTGCATTAACATCAAGTGCAGCAGCAGGTAACACTTTGTCGAAAAAGAATAAAGACAATCCACTTCGGAGAGTCTTCAGAGCAACAAACAGAATTAAGCCATTTAAGTTCTGATGTTTTTTCTCTTTTTCCCTTCTTCCCCCTGCAGCTTTATTATTAATTTGGCTATTACACTGTGCAATCAGAGTTATGTTGAAGAAATGATGAATAAGGTAAATATTCAACGCGTAGTGGCTCCGTTTAGTCATTCTCGATTCGGTGATCTAACGGAGCAAATTATCCAAACATGACAAAAACAAGCCTTCAGCGGGCTCGCGGTGCACTGGGAGGCTGCAGACTGGAGCTAAAAACAAACTCCTAACGAAGCTAACGGCGCTAATAAGAGCCAGGGATGTCATCATCTCTGGATGTGCGGTTTATAGACTATGACTTCTCGCTTCTAAGCAGTGGGTGGGAGGGAAAACAGCCTGCCAAGATATTGTTTCATAACATTCGGCAGCGCTCTTGACAACCGCGAGCGGGGTTTTTTTACTGGCCAGTGAAAATCGCTCCTTTTCCTCGTCAGTCCCACGGCGATGCCATCCCACACACACTCACCTCTGTGGAACCCGCTGCAAGGGAGGAGATGGAGGGATGAGAGGGAGGAAGGAAGGAGGGGAGGGAAGGATCTGCAAAACAAATCCAGCTGAGCGGCGAGGAGGAAAACCTGGCTAAAGTGCAGCAGGCCGCGGCTCCGTCCGTCTCTCCGTCCGTCCGTCCGTCCGTCCAAGACGTGTTGGCAGGGAAGTTTGCAGAGAGCATGTGCGCACACATCCACGCCGACACCGTGGCCCGAGAGAACACGGTCATCTGTTTCTCATTGTTGAGGAATCTTCTGAGCCGCTTCCAAAACCTTGCACCACTCCTCCCCTCCCCTCCATCCTCCTCCTCCTCCTCCTCCATCCCTCCGTCCGTCCACCCCTCCACTGCTGCTGCTGCTGCTGCAGCTCTGACTGTAAATACAAGGACCCATAATGACTTTAAGCTGTTTGCCTTTGACAACTTTACACTTAAAAACATTCCTCTGAAAGCCTGTAACAGTAAAAGCATTCCACGTAGCGCGCTGATTAAAAAAAAAAAAAAAAAAGGAATATATCTATAGATTATACTTTGAATTTTTAATCGAGTTCCTTCCTCCGTCGAAGGATTCCAGCCTCGCGTGAACTTAATGAATCCTTCTTAACGGCGTTTTATTATTACGCGGTTGTAATCGAATTAAAACTCACACACAACTACAAAAGTGGCCTTGAATTACGAACCGCGCTGGAATTCTAACCATTCTGTATTATTATTATTTTTTGTTTTGTTTTGCCGCTTAAAAGCACCAAACACTTATTTTTTGGGGGGGATACAAATAAATAAAAGCCTTCGGAGGCTTTTAGGAAGATTATTTGTTTCTTATTTATTTATTACAGAAAATTGAGTCTTTAAAAAAAATAAAAAATGTCCGTCAGCCTTTTAATTCATGTGCACATATTCCTAATTATGATTTACTACAGGTCCAGTGGTAAAAACAGAAAAGGAGACAATAGTTGTCGGAATCACCAGAGGCCTCATGACATGATATTATCGCTAAAGTCAAAAAGAGACGGTGCTGTTGTGGTTTTAAAGGAAAGAAACCAGAAACGTACCATTACTATGATCAGCCACAACAATATGACCACTGACGGACACGAGGAGTAAATGACATTTAAACCATTTCCAGTGTTCTGATGAGAAACCTCATTAGTTAGACATGTAACACCCGCCTAGACCAGACCAGACAACCCCCTCCACCCCCCCACCCCATAGTAATGACACTCCTTCAAGGCAGCAGCAATATCTTCAGCAGGGTGCAACTACAAAAATGGTTTAGAAACAACTAAAAAAACAACATGACGTACAGCACAAGGTGTTGGCCTGGCCTCCAAATTCATTAAATCCTAAACTCAACAAATATATGTGGGATGATCCACAGAGGCCCCTCCTCTAAAAGCCCCCAACCCCCACCACCCCACTAAATACATTCTGTTGCTAGACACCACAGGACACCCTCAGAAGGCCCATGTCCATTCTTTGATGACTCACAGTCTACCTACGTAAAAAAAATTAATGGTAATGTTTCTGCCGGTGGGAACATGTCTTGTGGAGTTCCGCAGGGAAGTAGTTTGGTGCCACTTTCATTAAAAGTTTGTTAAATATATGCTGATGTAATTAAGTATGCAGATGACTCCACTTTGTTCTGTTCATTACCCATTTCATTTGAGTTGAGGGAGAAGCTTCAGGTTGAGTTAAATAACAAATAACATAAGAATGAACATCGCCAAAACTAAATCCATTTTATCTGGAAGTGCAGGAATTGTCTTGCCAGTGGCACCGCACTTAATTTGTCTGCAGTTGAGCAGGTCTTTCTTATTTATTATCCTGGTCTGATCAAATTGATCATACTGTTTTGAAGATGGCAAAGGGCATTGCAAGTTCAAGGAAATGCTCTGCTTATGTTCCATGTTCTGTTATGAATCACGATGTTCGATCACTTGATTTGTCACATTTGGAACATTTGTCCGTTTATTTGGTCGAGTGCAGTTCAGAAACATCTTTATAGAAACCTCAAAACTGTACAGAATAGAGCAGCTAGATTAGTCCTCCATTGCTCTTTCCGTGCTAATGTTAGGGAACTGATTTTCAGAATATTCAGGTGGATGTTACATTCGACGAGTGAGCACAGGTCATGTGGTGCTTCCAAGACCAGTAGTAGATTTTATTTTAGGAAGTTACTTAAACATAAATTCCTATAGTCCTATATAGATAAGTACATGGATTTATCATTTATGTGCTGTATTTTTGAGACTATATTGGTTATTGTTTGATTATTATTATGTTTTATTTAATCTTATGTGTTTTCTGTTTTAGTTACAAAGCACAATTTGTGAACCTTTGTGTGTTTTCATTGCTGGATTTGTTGTGTGGACTCCAGGCAGACCAGCGAGCGCTTGGTGCAAGCTAATAAAGAAGAAAGAAGAAGAAAGGCGGTCATAATGTTATGCCTGATCGGTGTATATGAACCACAGAGCCAACGGCTGGGGGATAAAATGGCTACCATCTACTTCACGGATCAGTGGACTGAGTCAATCGAAGTGGTCACGTGACTTCAGAGAGCGACGCTGTTGGATTGGAGCTCGGGGCCGTGGTATGCATTAGGCATTAGGGAGGACGAGTGGTGGTGGGGAGGGGAGGGGGGAGAGGGGGTCCAAAGCTGAGCTGTCAGAAACCTCCGGGTCAGAGCTCCGCCAAGAAAAAAAAAAAAAAAAAAAAGACCAACTCAGCATTTGCATTCAAGCGAGTTCTGCATAATTGCATCACAAAACCTTCGATGCCCCCTCAGATGACAGATCGCACAAGCAGCGTTTTTTTGTATTTCCTTCTTTTTTCACGCTCGTCGCACACGTCGACGGTGACAGCGTCCCGACATGTATGAACAACGCGAGATTCCTTTGAGCCTGCTCACGCGTCCACCGCCCTATCTTAAGCCGGCGTGGAGGGAAACACGGCGCCGGGCGGAGATCGGCGGATGTATTCGCGGCCACGCGCCCGAGCTCCAGTGATCCGCACGAAAAACCTTTTGAAGTTCACATCCTCAGAACATTTAGAGGGATCAGTCAGTGGCTTCTAAACTCGTCGTAGCCGAGGGAAGTCAGGAGGGCTGATATGAGGAGGGAGAGCGGAATAAAGGAAAGAACACGGCGCTTCATGTTAAGGCCTGTCTGAGCTTAGCTGAGCGAGGTCATGTGAAGAAGGTACATCCGTCTCCTCCTTCCACAACACGCTCGCTCGTCTTTCCATCGCTGGCTCTGGCTTTTAAAAGCCGCCAGTATCACATGATGAAAGTGCAGCTTGTGCATCCTCTGTTTCTCTTTCTCTGTATGGATTCTTTAAAGCGCGCTTTCATGCCCCATATTGGATTCGCTGATAAAAAAAACAAAAAAAAAACTGAAGAAATTGAAAAGAACGTTGTGAAAAGCAACAGTTTTGACGCATTCAAACGCGCCCCTTGTGAAGCGTCGCTGCTGGAGGGGTCAGCTCCGACACCGCGGGCCCAGATCCGCATAAAAGGAGGGAAGCAGCTCCCCGAGCCCGATCCACAGTCACTTCATCAAATATTAATGCGGCAGCGCGGTCGTTCCTGGGAGCGCAGCCCGACCCGAATACAATTACAAGCAATAAACAGCAGTTCTGCTTTAATCACAAGAGCAACGTTTACATGATTAATGCAATAAACTCCGATCTCATATCGGCGTTATTGAGCTCAAGCTGAGAACGTGGCGCCGACGTCGTGATTATGCACATGATTGTGTTGATCTTTTCGCATTACCTCTTTTCATTTGCCGCTATCGTGGACGCTGGGATGATGCGGCGTGGGTGATGGGCTGCGGGTCCGCGGATGGAGATCAGGGACGATCCAAGTTCTGCTCGGCTCTTGTCTTCTAATGTTCCTGCACAAGAGAATAAAACGAAATTACTCCCTAATTCCTGTTTTTATGCATTTTTCTTAGAGTGAACGAGCTTTTAAATGAGTAGAAATTAATAACTTTTATTCGTCAAGCTCAAAAAATCGAAAACAAAACCAGAGGTGTCAAACATAAGTCCCATGGGACAAATCTGGTCCACCAGATGCTCCAATCTGGTCCTCAGAGTAAATTTGCAAAAGAAATCGACAACAGTTTTCCCAATAAAAGTAACTGCTGCTACTCCTAGTTTTTCCACTAGGAGGTATCATTTTAGGAAAGAGTTGCGGACATGCCACAACTAAAGAGCAGGTGGCAGCAGCGAGACGAAATTGCGAAACTTTTACATTTTTGTGCTATGTGTACTAGAAGTAGCTGTGGCTGCAATTCCTCATTTTTTCCACTAGAGGTCACACTGTTTTCGCAAGAGTTGTGGAAATAATACGAGACTGAGACAGAACTAAACAGTGGATGGTGGAAAGGTCCTGAAAATGCATTATTATTATTACTATTATTATTATTATTATTATTAAATAAGAACATGCAAACATTCCCATGATGCACTTCTTCTTAACTCGTTAGTTACAGATAACTGTTCTACTGGTCCAGTCCACATCAAATCAAATTGGGCTGAACTAAAATGGTGTACACAAAGCTGGTATCTTAGAGTTAATATATCGAGGAGTCAATAAAAAAAACTTTCACTACGTTATCTATTCATTTTTTAACAAACGTTTCCTCTCGTGATAATTTCAAGCCATTGTTCTAAAGTGGTGGGTTCCTCCTCGTACCGTTTTCTTGTTATTTCCTTCGTGTTGCAACGAGTAATATCTTAAACATCTGTCATTTTCAACAAAACATTATTTAGAAGGCACACAACTTTGCATTCCTGAGGTATTACATCCTTAGTTACAGCAAGTGCACGTCTGTTTTTTGGTTTGTTTTTGTCTTTTTGTGTTTTTGTGTCTTGGAACAGCCCACCACCATGTTTATTTATATATTTATTTAAATTAGATCGTTTACTCTTCTGTTCATTTACAGTATCCATGGACTGGATCAAGACTATTTTTTACAGAAGGTCGGATCTTCACAGTTCAGTGGCACAGGATCCGTTTTGTATTTTTCATTTATCCGTGAGGAGGAAGATCTGCAACAAAATGTAAATTAAGAAACCAAAAAGAGAGAGTGGCAGCGGCGTTACAATCAAAAGAGTTTGTAGAATGAGGGGGAAAAAAAACACACACACACACACACACTTCTGATTAGGCAAACACACTCCTGATTAGGCAGAAATCAGTAAGCTAAGGAGGACAGCATCAGCGGGATTGGAGGCGGCGGGTTTAGAGAAGTGAGAAACGGCAAAGAGGCTCTTCAGGCTGATGGTCGGCCCGGACCGCTACTTGACTCACCGCGGCGGACCTCTGGAACGAGACGCCGCAAATCACACGCACACGCACAGACACACACGGACACACACACACACGCACACACGCACACACACACACACAGAGCATCCAGCTCCTAAGATGCATCAGAAACAAAATGTAACAACGTAACAAAAACCCTTTGTCTTAAGATTTAAAACCAAACATCTAGCGCCTTTCAGACACATCACAAGTGAATTTGTGAATTTTTGCATCTTCTCCTTTTTCTGCAGAAAAGATGCGGCTCTATAATATAACCATGTCACCAGATACCTCTCTTAGTCCCCGTCATCATTAATACTTATTTTAGTTCCTACAACCTGTAGCTGTAGAGAGAAGGTCCTCACACCACCACAAAAAAAAAAAAAAAATTGACATTTGTTTAACAAGCTTCAACTTATCTGTTGACATTTTCATTCAGCGAAGCAAAGAGGCGTCGCACTCCATCATGAAAGAAAACAACAGCATCCTGCTTAACGCACTCGATTTTAACAACAGTCCGCGGACACGAAAAGGCCACAACGTGAGAGTCATTGTTCCTGAGCGTGAGTTAACCCGAACCGACGCTGGAACATCACAAACACATTTAGCACTGTACACATGGGGACAATTGGGAGGTTTCCCAGAATGCCGAAGTACAGATAGCAGGAAAAAAAAAAAAAGCTTCAGCTCTGGGCTGGTGTGTCTTTAAAACTTTTATTTGCCGCTGACCTTATTTCATGTCCCGCTCCAGGTCCCCGATGTGTTTTGCAGACGTGTGGTATGGACAACAAATTATCCGGCTGAATGTGGAATAATCTGAGGAGACTTCATGCACGAGAAACAGACTCCACTTCAAACCAGAGTGCACAGGTTTCGCTGCCTTCTAAGCGCCTTCAGGACGGTTTGTCCACGTCGCTTTAAAAGCAAAACGAGTTCTCGACCGCACACCACAAAGTCTCGCTCCCTTCGCAGACTTTCTGAAAACCTCTTCATCCTCCCCAGCGTGGACGGAGCTGTGGTGGCATGTGAAGTGAGTTATTGTGCAGATTTACTGTCTTGTCTTTATTAGTGTTGTGATTTTAAGGAAGGAAAAGTGCTGAAGGGAGATTTGCTGCCCTGTCATCATCCTCAGATGGAAATCAGAACTGTTCCACCCGAAGTGCCAAACACTCACAGTGAAATACATCCACCCCCTCCATGAAATTCATCCCAGATCTGAATATGGCTTCATTCCTCCAGCTACCACCTTTCCCGTCCACGTCCTCCTCCAGCGGCCATCTTTATTTTTTCCACCCAGAAAAGGAAAAAAAACTCTTCTGGGTTTTGTTCACACCTGTAGTTTGGATTTCTGAACGTGAACCAACCCGTCAAAGACGTCGTATTCAGAGTCACATCAGGACTCCGGGGACCTGAGGGCTTATGTGTTCTTCTCTGGAGGTCACAAAAAAATAATACCACAACTCACATCAGCTGGAAATTTTCTGGACTGGATTAGTTTTTCTTTTTGTGTGTGTGTACTGAGCCAACACAGTTTCCCGGTTTTACTCGTTGCCTGAAAATAGAGATGAAAAAGTATAATCTGCCCCGGCGCTCGTGTTCCTCTCTCCAGCGAACGTGCTATAATTTCGCGGACTCGAGTCGCTCCCTCAGAGGAGCGGAGATGTGGTGCGGAAGTGCCTCGCTGTTACCTGCAAACCAAGGCCTGCGCCAGGATGGAATTAGGGCTGATGGAGAGGGGAATGATCCAAATAGCTTGTTAGTCTCCCACCAGGTCGTAAGTGTGGTGTTGATTGTTTAGCCAATAAAACATGGATGGACTTTAATTGCTTGTGGTTTGGATAAAGCTTTCCAGAGGTGCTCTAAACCAAGCCAAAGTGGAATGTGCAGTTTTGTTCAAGCGAATAGAATAGAAAGGTTCAGGTTTCTAAGCATCTTTATTGGCCTTTTTACTTTTTCTTTTAAATTTAGACACAGCTTTGCCTGTGGTTGTTGAGGTGAATGAATGATTTGTGATGGGTTCTTAAATGGAGCCGTGTGCAGACTGATCAGAACCGACACCAGTCACATCACAGATTGTGTACATGCACAATACTAAAGAAGAAGAACAGTCGGGATGAGGATACCTGTGTAAAGCTCTATAGTGAGTACAGGGGCTGTGGTGCGGTTCATTTTTTATTTTTTTTTTTAAGAATTGGTAAGGATCTTTTAAAGTCTTTCTGCATGTCCCCAGGCTGAGATAGCTTAGCAGCTATCCTTTATCCTTTCATCCTCTCCTGTCCGTTTTCATCTTCTGTTGGAAAGGGAAACTGTGTTCCGTCTGAACTGCCAAACAGTCATTTTGAAATACATCCACCCCTCCGTTAAGTCCTCTCCCTTTTCTTTTTTTTTTTTGTACCCCCTTGTTCCTGTCTTTAGGTGGCTGTTTGTTTTTCGAGCCAGTATTTTTCCTGCCACCTCTTCCTGAACGTCGGTTAATTGCCGGGGCCATAAATCTCCACAGTTTGATCCAGATCTGGATTTCTCCGTGCGATCCTTCCTCCGTGCGACGGAAGAAGAAAATAAAAAAACAACATAAAACTCCCGGGCCCAGAAACGAGCTGCTGCGCCGCTGGAAGTCACATCTCAGCCTGTCTTGATTTTTACGGCCGGTTCCTATCTGTGCACCGTCTAGGCCTCTCTGACGCTGCAGGATGACGAGCTGTCATGATGACATGGTATAATTAAGTGGAATGAGGAAAAAAAAAAAAGAAAAAGCAGGATAGCAGGTGTAGCATGCCACAGTGAGGATGTCAAATGTTGGGCGCGTTCCCAGCCCAGGCCTGAGGGGCGACGGAAAAAACACGCGACGACGACGACTTGACTGAGCTTGAATGCTGCAACTCTTTATCATACGCTGCTCAAAAAACAAACACGTTGCTTCAATAACTGGTATTATTTTCCATTCGCCCACAGCTCGGTTGCTTAGAATGGTGCGTTCACATGTACAGCGTACAGTAGAATATCAGTCTATCGGCAGATCGTTCAACCAAACATTAAAGGGTAATGATCCCTCGCCGGCTTCTCCGCTGTTGATTTTATTCATTAACGAGCTCAAACAGGCCAGAACCTAAGCTCTGCATTTCCATCACACCTGTTCTTAGCTTAATATCCACGTTAAGCAATATCAGCAAATACTCCAGCGAGTACACGTTTGACGCTCGGAGCAATGCAAATAAAATACGATTGCAGGATTGACTGAAACATGAGCGCTTTAGGCGCAGCGAGCGCGGTTTGAGCTAACTGCTAACGTGGCTATAACTCATCCTGGATGCATTTTAAACGCCTGCACCAAACTGGGAATTAATGGCCTGTGGGATGATTTATTTATTTTTTTTTTATAGGATGAAGTGTGAAAATTCCTTTGAGGACATTATCTGTAATTTTTCAATAAAAGTAACGGCTATTCCTAATTTGTCCACTAGGGGGCAAACTGTCGAGTGCTAATGTGACACAACACTGAGACCGATTATGACGGCTACTATTATGTTATATTACTGGTTAACATATTAGGTGTAGTAGCAAAATATCCAATAATTATCGAGACACGTTGCTTGAAGCCAAAATTGCGAAGAAGTCAGAAGATCACTAAGGTCAGACCGGTCCCACTGGGAATATGTATATTTGCACAAAATTTGCAAAACCATTTGGGAATTACTGAGATTTTAGTCTGCAAAGAAAGTCATGCAACAATCACAACGATGCTAGGGGAGGGCAATACTGGGCACTCTGGTATCGATCTGATACCAAGAAGATACAGGGCTGGTATCACCGATACCGATACTTTTCACTTGAAATGTTATGATCATTGAAAACCTTCATTATTTTGCCTTTAGTTCGTTCATTATGATGAAGCACAGGACAAATATTTTAGTCAAATAAACCTGTTTCAATTAACTAATTACAATATAAAATAATTTAACAGTATAAAAATTTTTACGAAAAAAAACAAGAAGAAAAAAAAGAAAAAGGAACAATGTAACAAAGACGTAAATGCAACAATGTAAACAAAAGCAACAATGTAATAATAAATATAAAAATTGCTCAGAAGGGGAATGTTGGCTCATCCATTTCCCACCAAAGCAGCGGCGACGCATTTCAATAAACGCATAGTATCGATCCGATATCGATACTAGTCATGGTATCGATACTATCGATATTTAGGTCAAATGTGTGGAAATACTTCATTAAAGATGAAGCCCACTCTAACCAGAGACATGAGTCCTGAAATATCATTAAGTACTACAGCAATGCATCTGAAAAGGCTAATGCTAACGCTAGCAGCACAACAACTTCACCTTCAGAGAAGGAGGTTGCACATGAACTATTAGATGAAGATATTAGACATGTCCACGTGTATTAATCATGTCCACGGAGAAGGCTTCACTATTAAATGCTATCGATGGTGCTGCGTTGCAGCCTGTTTTTATACAGGCTATACATACCCGGAGCTCTCAGTGCAGCACATAAGCTTTCTGTTCAGGTTCAAGAATCTACATTTGATTGTTGCAAAGCATTAAATTAAATTGCTTAAATCGCTAAAATTAAATCCTTTAGGATGATTTAAATGCACATAAACCTCTGTCAAATGTTTCTTCACACGCGCTCAAATCTGATCTGCTCGCGGGTGTAAAGCAGCTCCAGTGAACCAGAGTCGATGGAGGCTCTGTGTGGCCTTGCCCTCTTACATGGTCCTTATTAAATCTGAAGTAGAGGAAGGGGGTGGGGGGTAGACAAAATAGATGCATGTTACTATCAGCCGGCCACCGCTCCCCTCTCTGCATCCCAAAGACAAGCAATCAAGTGGGTAAACACACATCTACACACAACCGCTACAAGTGGCTACTGTGGATGTTTGTCCTCCATCTCTCCCCCCATCTCCCCCCTCCCTCCCCCCCTCCCTCCCCCCAGGCTAATCTCCTATTAAAATGGCACTGACTCTGCGGGCTGTGTTTACTCTGACCCCAGCGGATATGAAGTGTGTATTCCTATTACTTTAGTTAGTATTTTTTTTTTTTTTTTAAACCAATGCCTTGTTGTTTGAAGTGCTAATTCTGTTGTTCTGCCTTTATCTTGTGATCAGAGGGCCTTCTATCCTCTCACTTCACACCTCTGGAGGGACAGGAACGGTCCCAGATGAGAGCTTTTCACCGGAGCGTCCTGCTTTTTTCCTGCTTCTGTAAAATAAAATAAAAAATAAAAAAAAAACACTATGCTCCTTTATTGTGACACAGCGGCAAATCAAATGCTGTTTAAATAAACTTGAGAGAATAAGACTTTGAAGAGATCTCACTTCTTCTCCTTTGATGCATAAAGGGTTGCCAGTCATGTTTGCACCGGGGGGAGAAGATAAAGAAGCGCTTTATTTCTATAATAAGTTTAAATAATTAGAAGCAGCGGTCGGCGTCTGTCTACAACCTCACCGCCGCACCGAGCCAGTTTCTAGGAACAGCTGTATCCGACGTAAGGATCCAAATCCGAAAGAGCTTCTAAAAACACATAGAAGGAAGCACCAGGTAATTATCTTTTCTGGCCTCTGAAAAAACAACCCCTTCAAATTAAAAAGGTTTCATCAGGGGTAAACAACCTGTAACAGGTCGACAAGCCAAAAAAGCTTCTAGCTACTAATCTGCAATGATTATAGCACCTGTGAGCGCAACTGTGGCGCCGCTGATGAGGTTTTCATACGACAATAAAGGCAAATAAACAAAGGCTCGGTTTGGGTGTTAAAGGTTTTAGGGGCACCACTCGTCATCCACATCTGCTAACAACCAGAACCCGACAGAACACTCGCTCAAACATCTGGCCACGCTAATGGCCTCCAGCGGCGACGTTTTAGGCGTAAAACCAAACTGAATACGACCTCTTTGAGTGAGTGGTAGACCGATAATGGTCCCTCTCTAAGGTCAGAGTTTGGTTTGCCGGGACTAAGGATGAGCATCGATTATAGATTAGATTCTTTGTCGATTCCCTCATCAGTTTTTTGGTTTTGAAAAAGTAGCCATTCATGGTTTTATGAAAACTCGTTGACCAGAGATTTGCCAACACATGGACGTGTATCGTCGACAAACGCTTCATCGTGTTGTGGTGTCGCCGTCCTTGCTTGAAATCACGGTTCTGCAGAAGCTGCACATTGCACTGTGATGCCCTTCTTCCTTTGTTTTATGGCGACTGACAAAGCGACTTCTAGGTGCATTACCGCCACCATCTGGACTGGGGTGTAAAGATCCAGTCGATAAAGGGAATCGATGGGCATGAAGGCATCAGATGGTTCTCAGAGCCCGTCCCTAGCCACTGCCAGCCCTAATGTGCGGTTTAAGCTCGGTACAAACTCCGTGAGAAGCGAGTAACTCGGTCTGGCTCCAGCTGGGCCTGAACAAGAACAAGAACAAGAAGAGAGTTTGTTTTGGCCGGGTCATATATACTTCACGAGAAGCTCAAGTGCTGAGGAAGTCTTCATAGGGCCCTCGCCCTGCATGATGCATAACACGCGGTTAGCATTGTGGGAGATCCGGGGGAAGGACGACCAGAGGCACTTCTTCTCTTATTATTTACAGATGTGGATCAGTCGTTTTAGAGACGATCACGTCCATGTCAGATCGCAGCGTTCATTCAGCATTCTGATCTATACCCAGGAGAGATTTGCTCTCACGCCGAAAATACAAGCATCTGGGAGCTCACAGAGCATTTCCGCATTAACCGTGCACCCTGATGTGCACCTCATTAGAAATTGAACTAATTCGCTTTTGCTTTAGTATTTCCGGCTGCTTCTCCAGGTCTTTAGTAACTCAGTGTACACGCTTGGAGTCTTTCCTCCGGTCTGTTGTAGCGAGGGCCCTGTGCTTTGCTGTGGTTTGTTGGGGGAGTAGAACCAGCACAAAAAGACATCAGTAGGTTCAACAGATTGATCCAGAAAGGCTGGAAATAGACGGGAGGACACTGGATAAACTGCATCTCCATCATGGACCATCCATCCCATCCACTGCACCAAACACTGGAAGGTCAGAGGAGCTCGTTCTCCAGCAGAAAGATTCAGCTCTGATCCCACAGTGAACATCACACAACTTCTTTTATTCCCTACTCTCACTCACCTTTATGTAGCAATTAAGCTACAATTAAGCTTGTGGATCATTAAAGTCTGTCTATAATGACGGAAGACATCTAGGAACATGACTCATCTTCAGTGAAAGTTTCAGCGTTCGGGTGGTCAGTGATGACTTTTGCGTGAAAGATTGACGTCAGGAAGCAGCCGACGTTTTATCGCATTTATCAACTGTGCAGTAAAAGCCACATGAGGCTGTAATGCTTCATAAACTGCAGGAAAAATGCACATTTTGTCTCAAAGACTGGCCCCTACAGAGTTTATCCAACTTAGAGATGTTTCCTATGCTTCTTAATACCACCAGAAGTAGTTATTTTCGCATGGAATCTCTTGGGTGATGTGGGAGTTTTGAGCAACTTGGCAAAAAAATAAATAATTATGAAAACCGATCAAAGTCAATATCTTCTATTTAGCGTTTGAGTGGTGTTGCCAGAGAGCGAGCCAGACAGATGAGCGCACAAGTAGAAACGCATAAAAGTATATGTCAATTAACCCTAACTAGATATGAACGTCTCATTAAACCGCTGCTGCTTTTTTAAAAAAAATTTTCAGGGAAATTAAAACTCAGCTGCTACTTTCAGTTAACATGTTTCACAATGAAGTCTTCCAACCTCAACAGGAAGACACCAGTTTACACGAAGCGAAGCAAAACCGCAGCTCCAGCAGTGAAAACATCTCATCCCAACAATGTGCAACATGAGCAAACTGTTTACACTGGTGGATTTAGTGGAAATATATCAATCTTCCTACAGAAACGACCAGATTTCTAAGGCTGAAGCTTGAAACACTGACGTCAGGGAGAAAAAAAAGAAAAGGCTTTTAATAAATATCTCTGCCAAAGCACATACAGTATGTCATCCAGTCGCTGGCGTAAAAATAGCAAACGTTTATCTGTAACCTTTTCAACAAAACTCTTCTGAGACTAGAAACCTCCCCGCATTGATCCTCAGTGGGAGGAAATAAATAGTGATGCAGCTGTCAATCCGGCATCCACGTCTTCTGTAGCTAATAGAAACGTCTCATCGTAATGTTTGTGTCAGCTTTCAGTGAGCGTGATAATCCATTCGGCACGGGATCGAGTCCACTGGAACAATGCCTCAAAAATACATCTACGATACATCCACCCCCCCTCCACCACCACTTCCTTCCCTTCGCTAAACTGTGAACGTGTCTCAGTCAGAGCTGAGCCGAGCAGGTGACCCAGAAAAAGAGCAAGAAGAAGAGATGGAGGGAGCGAAGGAAGCAGTGTGGAGGTTGTGGTGGTGGTGGTGGTGGGGGGGCGGGGGCTGATATTTATAGATACGAGGATAATGATGGTACCCAACAGAGAGTGTGAACAGCGAGACTTGTGAATAAAGTGTGTTTGTGTGGTGCGCGTACAGTGTCGCTGAGAATACATTCCAGCACTAAAGCCTGTGTGTCTGCAGATAAGACTCGTACGTCGTCAATATCCTCCCCGTACAATTTTAACACATCACCATCCAGCCAATCCGTCTGCTTACGAAGCCTCCAGTCTGCTGCTCGCACTTCCTGTCTCGGGCTCCAGTCAGGTGGAGTTTGCCATAACTTTGAGTGCATGTCTTGGGAGATAACGCGGAGGTAATTTTTTTTTTTTTTTTCCAAAACCAAGTTAGAGGAAAGAAAGAAAAGTAAAGCATTATATATATATACACATATGAAATACCCTAAAGTCAAGTTCACAAAGCTTTTTTTTTTTTTTTTTGGTTGTCTGTTGTAACTCAACGAACAGCCACAACATTATGACCACTGACAAGAGACGTGAATAATATTTAAACCGTCCAGTGGGAATTCACTAGAAACTTTTGGAACTGGCATGGATGTTACTTAGACATGTAGCACCCACCCAGGAACCAGGACCAGGAACGGTGGTCATAATCTTATGCCTGATTGGTGTATATGCTTAATATTGTTGAGTGAACTTCCATAAGCCACCAATCATGATGAAGACTTACGTGATATTAGGAAGGGGGTCATAATGTTATGCCTGATCGGTGTAGCTTAAGTTTATCCAGTATAGACCTCCATGTTAAAACGCAGCCAAATTAACATGTTTTCAGCTGCACCAACATGGTTCTGGTCACTTTAGCCAAATTCTCAGCTCAGATGTGTGCATTTTTTGTGTACTATACAAGTAGCAATAGGGAGACATACACAATAACAGGAAGGTGGTCATAATGTTACGCCTGATCATTGTGTCTGAACATCAGTATTGTCAATCTGCGTCACTGCCACGTCTCAACACCACCACACATCTAGCTCATTTCCTAGATTTCTGTTTGCAGAATTGCTAAATTACCGTTGTCAAAGGAAGTCGAACATTTTCTCGGTGAAATCATGATAGAAATCAAAATGTAATTTTTTTTTTTCACAGACGGCAGCGGCAGGCACTTCATTTTCACCCCGTCTCAAACGGGGCTTTTGGATCAACTCAAAATTTGGAAATTCTCTGGCACGAAACAAGTCGGATGCAAATACGCCAGATGCCGGCGGAGACCTCGTTCGGTTCCACGGCCGAGGCCTCGGCCCTCGGTCCCGGTCAAGCTCCGCTCACGGCCTTCAATCCGCCTCATTCCCCATCCGCCGTCCCGTCTCTGCCCGCCCGCCGTCCTCCCTCCCCGCCGCGTTGTCATGCAGAGCCAGGCGGTCGGTAGGCAGGTAGGCAGGTAGTCGGGAGGCCCGCTGACACTCTGTTCCGTCGCTCAGACCCACACTGTCACCTGCCTCATTAGTGCTGAACCGGTGGAGAGGAGACACACACACACACACACACGTCTGCGCTGCCAGACGTTCACATGCACGGACGAGCATCCGCACACTCGAGTGAGAAGATGAAAAAAATAAAAAGCTAAGGAGGGAAGAACTTGTTCTAGGTCGCTGATGTGTGTGACAGCGAGCCAGAGAGTGCGTGCAGCAGAAAGCTGCTGCTTTTTTTTTTTTTTTTTTTTTTCAGTCTTGCTGCGACAGAGGGTTTTGATTTTCCTCTTGTCTGACATAACTGACTTATGGCCATACCGGTGTCTGTTAAAGACCCCGGGCCCCTCTCTCTCTCTCTTTCGAAACAGGAAACTCCAGCCACTGCGAGGCACGTCCACCGAGCGACCCTGGAACTGACATCCAATCAATACCGGTTGTTAAAAGCTAAAAGCCATTTTTTATTTTTTTTTTCCCCCCTACTTCTCCAATTTTTCTGGCCTTAACCTGCCAATAGCTGATTTGCCGTGCCAATGTTTCATCCTTTTACATTTCATTTTTTAAAAAATAAATAAATAAATAAATGAGTCAGTGTTTTGTCCTGAATTGTGTTCTTGGCAGAGTGGAACAGCCTCTGCAAAAACAGCAATTACGAGACACAGAAACTCATCACTAAAAACGCGGGCATCCTAATAGTAATGACGGTGATGAACACATTCGTGCACACTCGCGCTGGAATCTGATTAAAATGTCACATTAGAATCAGTTCAGGTTAAGAGTTCCAGCGCCGACAGCCAGAGGAGCATTTATCAGCTGTGCAGTAAAAGCCACACGAGGCTGTAACGCTTCAGAAATTCCAGGAAAAACGCACATGTTGGCTCGGAGAAGGGCCGCGTCGACGCCTATAGAGTTTATCCAACTCAGGGTGGATGTTTCAGGACATTTCAGAGTCATCTTGGCCGAGTTTGTGTTGTTTCCCAGTTTCTATGCTCCTCAATGCTCCGTTGGTGGGTGGAACAGTAGTCATTTTCACATGGAATCTCTTGGGGAATGTGGGAATTTTGAGCAACTTGGCAAAGAAATAAACATGGAAGCCGATCAGAGTCAATATCTTATATTTATACTGAACTCGTTCGCTAAAACAACCTTCGTAAACTAAAAAAAAAAACACAAACAAAAAGCAGACGCCTGCTCTGTCAGTTTTTATAACCTACACGAGCTGATGATATCTGGAGCTGCAGAACAGTCTGAATACTTGGCTCCGGTTTGTTAAGACTGTTTCTGAGACGGATGCCAGAGATTTCTGGGTAATCCATCAAATAACTGTCAGAACATTTCACACTGGAGCAAGATGGCCGACCAGCAGGTTCACGGACAAAGCTAAAAGCAGCTAGCTAGATGGACAAAACTTTAATTTCTTGATATTCAATAAAATATAAAGATATAGCAGCTACATATTACCTGTTACTGTTAGTATTTCTATTTTTCTTTGTTGCATTAATCCTTTCGCTTTGAGATCATTTTAGCAAAATTAGAAGCAAGTACAGAAACTCAAGCTAACATGCTAGCTAAGTAGCTAGTGAGTGAGCTCTGTGTCTGTTCTTTATTTTAAGACATTAGACATTTAAGTTGTTCGTTTTCCAATAATATATGAACAAGAGATGAGTCATAAATTCAGATTAGTGAATCTCTACTGAAATTAGGCATTTTTGAATCATGTGGGAGTTAGAGTCAGACAGAGAAGGGATCACATTTTAAAAACGAAAATTTAAAACTATTTATTTTTATTTGTAGACCAAACAACAACAAGTGCAGACTTTTCTGGCATTTTCATGCTGTTTAAATCTGAAGCAACAACAACAATGGGACAAAAAAACAAAACAAAAAACAAATGAGTTCATTGTGACTTCAATGTGTTTTTATCTATAAACCTCAGACTTAATTTATTCTGTTTTATAACTATATTTATTGTTTTAAAACTCAAAAAACAAACAAAAAAAATGTTAAGTTCTGGAAACGCTGTATCCATGGTCATCTTAAGCTAATGTTAGCTAACTACACTAGCTACTACGATAACAGGCTAAAATTAGCTAATTTACAAGCACTTAGTTGGCAGAATGCTGTTGTAGACGGGTTGTCTGAAATCATTGTTTTGTTCGTTTTGCATACTGCAGTTCGCCGTTTCTCTGTCTCTGGAATCCGGCACAACCAAGATGGCGGCTGCCGGAGACACATCATGAGCTTCAAAACCTTGGGAGAGCACCTCAGTCATAACAGATTCGATTTGATCAGATGAATCTTTCAATGAGACCGAGATAATCTGGGGAAGAATTAGCAGCTAACAACCACGTAAATTTATAGTTTCTCTGCGGTTGGAAGATTCTGTCCGAGCATGCTTGGGTAAACGTCATGTGACCGTTTCCAGGACGACCAGTGACTCAAACAAGTGTGGAATAAAACTGGAATCCATGTGGGGGGACGCTGAACAGTGGGCGGATCCACTTTGTCCAGAAAGCTGTGATTGATGCTTTGGGTCATGGGTTGGAGAAATGTTGACCATGTGCGCTGAAACACTAGCTGGGGTTTCCTGTTTGTGCACGAACCACATTCCCGTTTTTCCACTTCGCATCTTCATCGGCGTTTGCTTCTCCGCCTCGGCGTCAGATCAGCCACATCCCAGCTCACCTTCAGCCACTCCGAGGGAAAGTGCCCGGACGTTTTCCTTCCACCCCGGGGCGGAACCTCAGTCGCCTCGTAGACGCAAACATGTCTGCTTCGTGTTATTCGCCACGGTTAATCAGTCCCATACTGGTGGTTTTTAAGGCCGCGCTCGGAGGGGACGTGGTGAGGCGAAAGGGGAGAGAGCTCCTCATAACATGTGGTGAAAATAAATCATGTGGAGTTAAGAGGAGGGGTTAGGAGGAGCACAACCAGGAGTGGGCTAATGAATATACAGCACATGATCACACACACACAGACGTGTTATGCACTGAAGCGTAATCTGACGGGGATTTCACAACAACCCGGATGCTTTTATGAACATCTTTACCCCCTCCTCGGCCCCCGCATCAAAGGCTAACAGACAACCCCCTCCAGACTCCTCGTAACACTCCTGGAGGTCTTCCTAACGCGAGTCTACATGGCAGTGTGTGTCTGTGTGTGTCTGTGTGTGTGTGTGTGTGTGTGTGTGTCGTCCACCGACCCAGCGGGCCAGAGGAAACAGATGCTTAGTGAGGGGCCCCAGTTTACACAAGACCCGAGGATCAAACCCAAACCACAGCCAGCGCTGAAATGATTGCACAACGACGCTCCCCGCACACAGAAACAGGAAGAAAGTCAGACCGTTAGTTCAGAGATTCTACACGGAGCCTGTTATCATGCACGATGTCACCAAGGAGCAGAGTCAGAGGCTGTAAATGAAGCCAACGATGGGGGGCAGGGTGCAGTTCCAGAAATGGTCACTAGAGTTTGAACTTTGTTGTCATTGCACATGCTACAGGTCGATACACAAGGAAAAGCAGTTTGGAAAAAAAGGTAAGTATCTTAAAGTAATAGTATATATATATATATATATATATATATATATATATATATATATATATATATATATATATGTATAAAAAACATATCCATATATCAGCCACAACGTTATGACCAGTGACAGGAGAAACAATACCGTTGACCATGTTGTGAAAATTCATCAGAACCTTTAGGACGTGGCATTCATTGTTGTGGATGTTACTTAGTACTAAATTCTGAGGTCAGATTTGTAAATTTTTACATGACCTGTTTAAATTATGTCAACACTATAACGTTTATTCACTCAGCCAAGATGGCGGCTGCCAGAGACGCATCACTGAGATGTGGTGGGTATCGGACCTACTTTTGATCATAGTTTTGCCGGATAAATGATAAACAACGAAGAAACGACTTCAGTGTAACTACACAGGCTGCAGGTCAGAAAACCTTTGCTAACGGGATCCACGGATAGAACTTGGCTCCGAGTGGCTTCACATTCATTTGTCACCTCCACATGTCTTTCGCATGGAAAAAACAGACCTCTGACGTGTGTTTAGTTCATTGCTGAAGTGTAATTACCTTCTCGTGTGTCCCAAAATATCCCTAAAGATCGTTAAAGAAAGTTAGGTCATGGGTTATTGCTTTTGGAACAGACCATGGACTTTAAACATGAAGTTTTTGCTTTACAGTTGATTTATACATGTCTTGTAATCATCATGCAGTTTGAAAGTTAAATACTTCTTCCTTTAACACTTTGGCTTCCACACTAAAACTAAATACAATTAATGATGTATATTTTCATCAGTTCAAAAATGCTATAGCTCAAAAAGTGTAAAAGCAGTAGTTTAGATATTTGTATATATAAAGTCTCCACACATGGACAAATGTGTGTATTTTACAAATTGAATGACTAGCAATGGTTAGAAAATGAGAAATTAAACATGTTATTGTCTACTAGTACTCCAAAAAAAGACCAACTATGTGGTGACAGTGCCGGTTACAGGGTTAAGAACTCTTACAGGAATGACATATTTGACTAAACGGTGGAAATCCACTGAGCAGTTCATCAGCTGCAGCCACAGTCAGACGACACGCGTTTACGCATCAGCTCCGCGTTATTACATCGACTCTGACGCTATTCTCAAGCCACAGAAATGTGACAATTTCACGAGCCATAAAACCGACTCCCTGGCTTGAGTTTTTCTTCTTTCTTCTTTTCTTTTTTTTTTTATTCAGTTCATTGATGCACTCCAGAGATCTAACCGTTCTTCAACACCGAGAAGCTGAAACAGACTGTGAAGATCGGGGCAGCCTTGGTGGAGATCTGCCTTTTACCTGACAGAACGCTATTATCCTTCCTTACAGAAACATCCTTTAGTATTTCATGCTATTCAACCTCGCAACAATATCAATTTGTTGTGGAAACTGTGAAAATGACCCTTGTAGTTTGCACAAAATTGAATATTGGCAGTAAATGCTTTCCATCTGTAGCTTAAATAAAAACTAATCCTATACATGCACAGTATATATAAATATGTATAGTTTGTTTTCATTCATTTACAAAATGCAGTGAATGCACAGAAGAGAAATCTAAATTAAATGAGTTTTTGGTGTGACCGCCCTTTGCCTTCCAGACCGCATCAGTTCTTCTAGCTACACTTGCAAACAGTTTTTGAAGAACTTCCTCAAACCCTTCCATCTCTTCATGTAACCCCAGACTCACTCCATGATGTTGAGGTCATGGCTCTGTGGGGGCCATGCCATCACCTCCAGGACTTCCTATTCTTCTTTTCTCTGAAGATAGTTCTTAATGACCTTGTCTGGATGTTTGGGCTCTTTGTCCTGCTGCAGAATAAATTTGGGGCCAATCATCCTCCTCCCTGATGATACTGATGATGGATAAGGACCATTAATCCTGACCAAACTTTCGATGCCATTCACAGAAATGTAGCCCCTAACTTAGAAGGAGCCTCCACCATGCTTCACTGCTGCCTGCAGACACTCATTATTGTAGCTCTCTCTCTTCTTCAGTGAATAAATTTCCTTCTACTCCAGTCAAATATTTAAAATTTTGACTCATGAGTCCAGAGCATCTGCTGCACTTCGTGTTCCTCACCAACCACTGAATCTACAATCCTGTAAAATCCCTGACTTTGTGCAAGAGTACATATAGACCCCTTCACAACTTGTAAACACTGTGATGTTTTTTGAGGGGCGGGGCTTAGCTGGAGGCAAACGATCTCAAACACTATAGTCTGTAAAGTACGGTTAGCATATTTCAATGGACTGTTTTGGCAAGAATGGACGAGGATAATGCATATTTTAGAGAATATAGGAATACACTCACTCTCCATGAGTGTTATTTTAAAAAGTTGACTGATGGGACTATAATCACCAACTCCTACACTCTCACTGGACAATTTGACCAAAGGAGGACACCGAGGGAACAAAGTCTGGTCTGTCTTTATCAAGTGAAGCCTCCCCTACAAAGATATTACAAGAAGTAAGTGGAACCACTGTGGAGGGTAACGTAGTAAATGCAACTTCTGCTTGGACACTAACACATTATGTTAGCTAGCAGTTAGCATTAGCATTAACAAGTAAGAAGAATCCCACAAATAACGTTATTTCAGTCACCATTTAGTCCAACCCATAACGTTATCCAGGCTGAAACTGATGAGATAAAACTTCAAGTTAGTATTTTTTTTTGTTGTTGTTGTTTTGGCACCAAAAATACAACAGGATGACACTTTCCACTGTTGACAGTGACAGTGTTGGCCTCTGTTTTGCCTCCAGCTAACACTGTGACGTCACAGTGACGTAGGCCATGAAGGGGTCTGTAAGGACGCTGGTTTGGAGGCAAAGGGGAGTAACGCCAAATATTCATATCACTTGGCATTTTGCAAATTTATAAAAATTAAACAGTCATTATTTGTATTTTTTAAAGCATTCTTAGTTTATAGCATTTTTCCCCCACACCTGCCTAAAACTTTTGCACTGTACTGTGTGTGTTTATATATATAGAACCTTCAAATCCTCATATCATTCCAGTAAAGAACCAGCTGTTAGTGTCACACTTATCTGACAAACAGCAACGGCTTCATAAAAATGCATTCCTTTCTGCCTCTCTCTCACAGACACACACACACACACACACTGAAAGACCTTTTCGCTTTGGAAACGAGCATTAATTTGCACATGAACTCTTACACAACCGTCATTGTCATGTCTGTGTCGGGTCTGATAGAGGGAGGAAGGAGAGGAGGTGAGAATAATGAGCCGAATAACAGAGCTCTATCAGAGTAAACAAACTGCTGCCCGGGTCGCCGGTGCTGCCAGAGTGTGTGTGTGTGTGTGTGTGTGTGTGTGTGTGTGTGTGTGTGTGTGTGTGTGTGTGTGTGTGTGTGTGGGAGGAGAGACAGGTGGAAACAATGCGCTCTTCACCCGGGTTTGAGGGTTCTCTGGGCAGGGATGACGAGCGGCTGCAAAGCGAAGAGGGAGGCCGGGTGGACGCGCCGCGCGCACGCTCAGATGATTTATACAGGTAAATGTGAAGAGTGTGTTAACACGTTAATAAAACACCAGCGTGTTCCCGAACGTCTCTTTTCTTTGGCACATTCAATTGTTCACTAAAGCTCCCCGTTAGTCAGTCAGTCATGTGAAGGTGAATAATCGTCCAGGTGTTTGTTCTTCGTGTCGTCGGACAGTTTAAGTGCCTCTTGATGGTTTAAATGTTTGCATTGTGTCTCAGGTCGAACGCATTTGACTGATTTAAAGCAACGAAAATGTCCAGATTTAAAGATCTGACGCTAAACGTCAGAATATTAAATAATGATTCTGGTGTTTGCACTGTAGTTTCTGATGACTTCCTTTAACAGATGTAGAATCATCATATTCATTTATTTGTTTAGTTGTGTAATATTATTTAAAGACTGTACAGGATTGAGTTTGTTTTATAATTATTTCTTAATCGGTTCGTGCATGTGTAACCTTTCATCAGTCCTCTATAACCCTTCCTGGTCTGAGAGTCATTCTGGTTCCCACCAGTCGTTTCTTACAGAGGGACAAATGAGGGCGAAGACGTGAAATTGTAACGCGATTAAACGACGACCGCCCAGACGGTGTGGAGGACGCTACGCAGAGAAGTTTACGATGCAAAAGGGACACGGACGGAACGACATTCTTCCAAAAATACACGACTTCTTTGATGATGATGGCGATGGAGAGTGACACCAACCTGAGGGTCGGCCGTTTGAGGACGTCCGTGTCACCGGCTTTCACGCTTTTCTGGGCTCCTCCTGGGGGCTTTTCTGCACAGCAGATACAGAATACTGCCGCATGCTCAAGTGCAACTTTCTGGACTATAGACTGTATAAAAAGTGGATGTCATGACCAGTGATGCCAGTTACTCTAATCTGACTACTTTTTTCCCCTAACGAGTAACTGACGTGTTACTATTTCCAAACCAGTAATTAGATTACTTTTTTTTTTTTTTTTTAGGTAACCGGCTGTGACGGCTCCTCAAGAGTAAAGCCAAAGCATATAGAGCTCCCCTAGTGGCTAGGCGCAGTATAGGTCAAAAGCTCCCCCACGTTTGGGCCAAACGCAAACAGGATGTGACGTGATGATGATTGACAGTTGCCACCGACAGCCGCTCTGCGACAGAATAGGATGGGTGGGTTGTTGATAATGCAGCTCCAGGATTGGACAGTACTGATCAGACTCGGGTGAAGTTTGGAACTTTGCAAGCCGATGCTGTCCGTATACCATGCGTGTGATCAATGGGAAGAAGTCACTCATTATTTATTTATTTTTGCTATGATATCCGTACTAACCGTGTGCTAAGTAAATGTCAAAGGACTGCAGATAACTCACTATGTGCTGAAAGCATCCAGTGATTCCTCACGTTCCTCCTGGTATCACGTGTACTTCTCAAGGTTCTGCAGGTTTTTCCTCGAGATTAACAGCCACTAAAATGTGTGTATGCATGCAACAAATACTCTATGTGTTGTATGCAATTTACCATATGGGCATAATAATGGAAAAAAAAAAAAAGCTGCTAGCAAACAGGTGGTTAGCCGGCATTGTCATAATCCTTGTTTGCACATTAATCACTGTCCTCCAAACAAAAAAAAAAAAAAAAAAATGCACACAGTTAGATGAATTATCGCAGCATATTAGTCATTAACTTAAATGGAAAATCATTTCAGGTCATTATTTTTATTCAATGGGCTGCATAATTGCACTGGGAAAAAAAAAAAAAATCCCTCGTCCTCGCGTACTGTACCGAATGCACACATTCGGTACAGTACGCGAGCGGCACGCTGGGCCCGTGGTGCCGTGCCAGAGCGGAGAAGCCGGTCGAGCAGAACCCAGGGCAGCGGCCTGGGCTCCTGCCAAGGCCAGCTGGTGGCACAAGCACAGAGGAGGAGGAGGAGGAGGGAGGGGATGAGGAGAGGTGAAGGAATCCTGCATGGCAGAGAAACCGGGAGTGAGAGATTTAGGGGAGGAGGGGATGCATGTTAACGCATGTACAGTATATCCACCTCGGCTTCTCCGCGTGAGGAGGTATGCATTCTGCGTGGGTGCCCAGCTGATATGTGGTAGACGGGGGAGCGCGGTGGAAGGGGAGTCGACTCTATAAAATTCTGAATGCCACTAAATCTTTTCCATTATCCACAGATAAGGCAGTGACAGATGTTTCGGAGCCCAGATAGAATTTAAATCGCTCAAGTTTGGCTGATAGCGCCGGGCGAAGAATGAAAACAGATAGGTGGAGACAGGCCGCCCGAGACAGCAGCCGTGATACAGATACACAAGCACTGTAAACATCCTTCATTCCTCCTTCTCCTCGCTCTCCTCCCTCCCACCTCCTCCTCGCTGCTCTCAGCTGGAGGGTGTTGCCCCCATCGAGGAGCTCTGACAAGGTCAGGGGTGAGGCAGCGCCGCCTCCCCCTCCAGGCTGATCCTGATGAAGGCTGTATTTTTCTATAGATTTGCATGCAAACTGCAAAAAACAAGTGTTTGCTGGTGTGGAACGATGACGTGGGTGTATTTTACTCCCAAACTTTTACACAAAATGTAAACTTTTCTTCGGCTAAACGTGCCCCCTCTGGGGTCAAACCAATAACATTCAATATGATTTGAAGTTTCCGCAGCACAATGTCACCTCAAACAAAACCGAAAGCCACCACAAACGGCGTTTACACCAGCAGCTGACGCCAAATCTGCAGCGAAGCCCACACTAATGAAATTCTTTCAGGTGGTTTAGCAGCTCCTCCGGGCAGGTTGAGGCTTGAGGATTTACAGGATGACACCGCTGGCTGCTGAGTGAAAAAAGCCACGGAAACCTCTTTTTATTATTGAAATGACGCTGATGCAACGGTGCGCACTGAGGCACGCAAACGGAGCGGCAGCGCGAGCGCTGGGACAACGTTCGCCAGCTTACGTATTTAATTAGGGAATCTCAAAATCTGCAGCGCTGAAAGTCCTTTCCTCGCCGCGCTTTAATGTGAACTCCTCGTTGAACTGATGTTGAACTTGGCCCAAATCGACATGATGAAATTCCTCCAGGGGAAAAAGACAGACTCCCACAAACACACCGAGGCAGCTCCTGGCACTGTTAGAACTTGCTCGAATTAAATGCCACAAAGACAAAAAATAAAGAATCCGAAACAGATGCACTGTGCGACTCTGAAACCGTCACGTTTTCAAATAAAACAAGAAACAAAATCCAAGTTAATGGCATTTTCTGGATATTCATCATCAGTCATGATTGCAGGACGTCGTCAAATGGCAGCTGTCCATCCACAGATTTAATGAGGCAACAAAAGACCATGAGTGATAAGAAAAATCAGAAATCCACTAAGTTGTACCAATGATAGGTGAAAAAACTTAGGTGAGGCTAAGAAAGCTGGTAGAAAGTTGACCTAATCTCAACTTTGAGGCAGCATGATTGAGATGACGACCAATGGAAGTGCTTGCTGCTATTACAGCGTTAGCTAGCGAGCTAGCTCCGTCCTTACGCTAGCTAATATTTCTGTGACTGTTTCACTTGGAAAACTTCAGGGTGAGTGAGATACGAGAGTGTTACCTCTCGGCTGGAGGGTATAATGTCAGCAAATCGCCTCATGTGTGGGCGGAGCTTAATGTTATGTCACTGTGAATGGCTCCGTTTACAGTCTAGTAATGGACTGACTTGTTGCAGTCAAAGTTCCATCCTGGTGAACCCAATCACCAGTGGCCAGATGCCCCGAGAACGCCTTTGAGATCTCCGACAACAACTCGGAGGTGGTCTGGGTCACGTTTGTCCGCCTTCTGTTTCCGCAGTGTCAACACACAATGAGTCCTGGGTCACTTTAAAGACCACCTGCCTACTCGAGAGGGGTAATCTGACTTTTGCCATTTGTTCATTTAGCAAAACAAAAACATACGCTTTTAATAAATGACCGGAAAAGGCACCGTAAATGATGTCTGGTCGTTAGTGATGAGAGGCTTGAAAGGCTTCTAACTAAATATTAAATAAATCTGAACTAGCATTAAGGAAGCTTCCAGGGTTTTTGCAGGTCTAGCCAACGTCAGGGCAGACATGAATAAATATAATAAGATAAACTAAGATGTGCACCAAAAACATGATGCACACACATATAAAACAGCAGCGTTCTTGGTTCTGAAACAACAGTAAAGATCCAGCATGTCAGATTTTATTATATAGAAAGTGTGACACTGAGATTAGATCTGAAGAGCTGACTGGAGGCGGACGTGGAGACTCATTTTAACGCTTTAACCTTCAGAGACCTGAGCTTTTATTTGCTATGCATTTTTAATTTCGCCATTTATCTTTCTTTGGGATTAGAAGGACCTAAGAACTATAAAAACTAAACATCGTCTCTGAACAGGAGGTAGTTTTTGGAAAAATAAATGATGTCCTCATGTGTGGACACTGGGATTATTTCACTCAGTATAATAATAAAGTCACAAATGTCTTCCAGATAAATGCACAACTTCCCAGTGTTCAGCCACACTTTGGATTTTGCTCACTGGCGTAAACCTTTGTGAGTTACGGTAATTCCAAAGCTGCAATCGTCTAGAAGGTTAATGCTAAGGACACAGGTATTAATAGCTGGGAGACTTCGTTTACAAATTGCCCAGGTCGGATATTAGTTAATGAGAGGTCTGAACGGAGGTCTGTCCGAGGGCAGATGGTTTTAGGATTCTTTGGTTAAACATGAGCAAAAAGCAGCATGGAGCAAATGACTGGTTTGGCCCTTTAAAGTGGGAACGCTTCTGCATCATCACACCAGGGGTGGAAAACACTGAACGCCGACATGTGATTTTTATTAAAAGGCGAGCCGAGATACCGGCCCGTAACCCCAGCCTGACATGCTGAGTGTGCGCGTTTGAGAGGCATGTGATCTCACTGTTTCCCTGCGTGAGAAGAGAGACAGCAGAGGCACACTGAGTCAGTATTCAGCCATGCAGCCTTCTCGGAGACACACTCGCATACCAGGCCTTTCCAACGCACACACACACACACACACACACACACACACACACTAGCCAGCCTTCGACAACGCACACACCGCACTGAAGGAGACCATTGTCCCGGCGTGGAACACAGACGGAGAGGCCAGAGGCAATCTTCACAGGAATCTGCTGCACTTTAACACACGCATGCACGAGGCTCCACCCTCCAACGCAACAGCCGCCGCCACATTCTTTATCTCCAGCTATCGGCCCATCTCCGCCTATGAATCTTTCATTTTGGAGGGCGCTCGCGGCGATTAACGAGCAGCACCACGGACGCTGGCCAGCGACGCCAGAGGTCAGAGGTCAACTTTGCTCGGGTTCTGAGGCCGCCGCCGCAATGTGGGGTGCCACTGTACGTCTTCTGGAGGAAAACACAAAAAAAAAAAGAAAGAAAACCAGAGCCTCATGCATATTACATGAAAGCCCTTCCATGACAGGATGGAGAGGAAAACAAAAGGGCAAGATTTCATCTGAGAGAGAGGGAGAGGAGGGAAAAGAAGGACGGAGGAGGGATAAAGAGGGTCCTGTGAGGACCAACAAAGACAGGCTTTATAGCGACGAGGGTCAAATGGGCGTTTTATTCATGGTTTCCCCCTACACGCTGAGAGGAGCTCCCTTAGGGCCTTTTAAAGGAGAGGAGGTGCGCATGTGTGAGCGTTTATACAGTTTCTCTTCCTGACTCACACACACTTGGTAGAACCTGTACTCCCCCAAACATCCACACCATCCAACTACACACAGATCCTGGATGTGTGCGTCTCTTTTGGATCTCTCTTGGTGTTCTGTCATTTTTTTTTTTTTTTTTTTTTTTTTTTTTAAAAGCCTTAAAGCCACTTATCATCCCAGAAGTCTGTTGGACCAGCTCTACGCTTTGCTATTTCCTCCGTGGCTCTTTCCCTGCGCATTGTTTCGACGGGGATCTTGGCTTCACGGCAGATGTTCTGTCCACAGCGGCCTGCCAGCGTCGGGGACATTCCTCAGCAGGCTCTCGCTGGTGAAGCGCTGACGGCACTGTTCTTGAGCGAAGCCAGCGCAGAGTCCATATTTAACGGGACACGTAGCAGTTGCAGGAAATCACAGAAATCCTTTTTGATTATTCCGCACATGCATCACACACACACACTCTTGAAATGCAGCAGAACACAGTGGGTGGGTGGACAGCAGAAGTGTGGAGAGTTGTTCTACTAACTGGGGGCCAGGGATGCACAGAAGGGACAAATGACTAGCGGTGCAGTGGTTGGAAAAAAGAAATGCATGAACGATTTACTCTGACATTCTCTCAGCTGTGAAGAGACTTTTAGTTTTTTTTTTTTAAATATATTTTAGGTTCTTTCAGGTCATTGTTTTAATTTTCTGGCTTCAAATTCTAAACTGCAGGACGATCTCGGCAACTTTGCTACAGTAAATAAAAACCCATTTCAAAACACCAATTGACATTCTCAAGGAGGTATGCAAGAGCCGACTACAGAGGAGCAAGCACAGAGGGTTCACCACAAGGTGAAAATCATGCAAGAATAGATCAGACAGATTGGAAAGCTAAAAAACAGACAGACAAATCTAAACGCAACCTTGTCCGAGAAGGTTCCAGGTCTGGATAAATTCAAAACCACTTACAAAAAGAAACTCGACTATTATTAGATTATTTCTATAGCCATTTTTCACAAAGAAAAATGAAATATTAACTGTCAGTGGGGGGTGACTGAGGGTCTATGTTTAGGGAGAGGAGACCGTCTGTTGATCCTCCTGACCGCCTGAGGAAAGAAGATGTTCAGCTCCTTGGATGTTCTACAGCTGATGCTTGTGTATCTTCTCCCTTAGGGCAGTAGGGAGAAGATGTGATGGGAGTCTTTAATGATGGGCATTGCTTTATGAATGCAGCTATGCATGTATAATTCCAACAAGCAGGGAAGTGGAGTCTCGAAAGTCCTCCAAGACACTGCAGTTACGATGTTTTGCAGATGATGTTGTATGCTTCAGATGAGTTTGGGATCTAGTGTATCTAGATTATGGTACCATAATGATGTGAGAATAAAAGTACGGAGAAGGCTGTGTGCTACTCATGATCTGATTTACTGCTCAGATTCAGCCAAATCAAAGTCAAGTCAATCCAAAGTCAATTGAACGGTGTTTCATACATTTTGCAAAAGCAACTCATGAATTTCTGAAGGTAGAGATGAGGGATGTTCCCCCATGGCTCAGGCAGACAAATTACCTTGGTAGTCCATTGGTTCTAGACTTCAGGTATTCGTTCCCTGCAAAGATTTCTTTGATAAAAGTATGAAATATTAACGTTTTTTTTGTTTACGATTATGTCAATTTGTACTCCAAAAAACAGGCCACTCGATCTATATATAAAACTACGGTTGTAATTGGATGTGAATACATTTTCAAGTCACAAGAGTGAATATTGGTTCTATATTAAACAACTAAGCTGAAGATGTGCACAAGACAAGAGGTGGCAATATGCCCCCTCTCATGTTACCACTTACCACATGTACAGAATGACTTTGACACTAAACGTACCATTCCCTATCATGTAAATATATACATAAGCTGTGGGTAAACTGTAAGACACTTGAAATGCTTCTGTGAAATTGATTTAAAAAAAAAAAAAAAAAGAAATAATCCAACCCACCACTCCTATCACTACATCATGCCGCGGACAAACAAGCACCATTATTTGCTTTATCATGATTGCCATTTCCCTTGACGTCCTCCTACCTATTTCCCACTATGTCTAATACGGCTGTAATCACCATTGTAAACCTTGTGTCATTGTGAGGACACATATAATTAAAAGAGGATTAGCAATGGACGGGCCCAGATGCCTTCTGCATGTAATTAACATTCAGACAATGTGGCGGGCATACAGAGAAAACACCTGTGTTTGTGTGTGCGCTTTTTTTTTTTTTAATTCTTTTTTTCGTACGAGCGTGTCTCCCTGCTTGTGTTTATGAGCGTGGGGCGTGTCTGAAGATGTGTATTGGTCTGTGTGTTTGAGAGGGATTAGCCTCGGGGAAAATTCAGTCTGACATGGGCCAATCACGGCCATTCAGGGGGGCTAGCCAATCATCCACAACACCACGCTGCAGGCTGCCAGGAAATGGTATTAAAATAGGCTTCATCTACATAGTGACAGTGGGCAACACTGACAACAGTACATAGACATGTTCAGTGGACAAAAGTAGTTCTCAGAGCCTTATATTATGCTTTAGAAATCATTTCTGAATACCCTCGTGAATGTGGTTGTTGTGGGTTTTGGATCCTGAACCCTAATCCATTTTATGTTTGTGAACGTGGAAGAAGAAACGTCCAAGAAAATGACAGTATTCAGTAACTAATACTCCTTCAAATGTGAACATGTTATTATAATATGGGAAGTTGTGCACACAAAATGCTTGGTATTGAATGGTAAGAGCTACTAATTCAGATTTTTTTTTGCTCCTTGGAGATTAGACCTTCCCTTATCCTTATCTATCTATAGATCAAGATTCAATCCAGTAAGTTAATATAGTGTGCAGAGGGTAGTTCGTAACTTGGCTCAAGAATACCCATGTTCTGGTCATGCAACGCCATGACCTCCTGAGACCCTGTGTCCTCATATGGGGGCATCAAGTTTTAGGTTTTACTGCAGCTTATTCTGCTTCATTTAATCCTCGCTAGCGGACACTTTAGTCTGCCATCTAGTGGTAGCAAAGGGTCAATACACAAGTCGGTAAAAACATGATAGTGGGAGTTTCATTGGATTCATTCTACAGATGATCACAGGACAAAACCCCGTCAAATTCTATGGTTAAAACTTATTTATGCTTATTAACGTTTCTACTTTGATATGAGCTGCACATTTAACAAATTTTATCAATAGCAACGAGCTACAACCTCGCTAATTAGTAAGTACTCGTTTGAGGACGTTGGGACTTTGCAGTTCTGGTTTTGCTCATGTTCAGGCATTAAAATAAACACTTTTATATTCTGTCGTATACTGGTCACTTTATTATGATATAAATAATGAAATAATCCCAGTGTCCACATATGAGGACATTGTTTTTGTTTTTTCAAAAACTAATACTTCCTGTTTAAAAATGATGCTTAGTGTTTATAAGTCTTAGGTCCTACTGATCCCAAATAACTCGGAGAAATTAAAAAGCGCACAACAAACTAAAGCTCTGGACTTGCTGGGTTAAACTCCCTAACCCTCCCTGGAAGATTTTCCCTCTTGAAACTGAAACTGATATGACCGCCTTGCCAAACATCCACAGAGTACAGTTCTTCCACAGAGCAGACATGTTTAGTCATATGATTTCAGTCCTTCTTCAGCTTTGACGCAAGCCAACTGCTGCTAAAACAGAAGACGTTGGCAGACCTAAGACAGATGACTACAAACGATCATGACTGACTAATCATCAAGAGCATCAGCTCCAACACCGATCAGGACATCCCTAGCAAGAACACCGCTGCTAGCATCTTAAAAGTAGGTAGGCAATGTTAGGGCTGACTATTCACCTCCGTGTTTTCTGAAAACGGCAACTATCAAGTCGGAACCTTAACATAGGTTTCCACTTATGAGTTTAGCCTTTATTAATCCCTAATGAGGAAATTCCTTCTCTGCATTTAGCCAACAGCTAAAGTCAGTCAGCAGCCCTGCATGCTGCAGCCTAGGGAGGACGTATGAGAGATTTGAACTAATGACCTTATGGTCCTAAATGTGGTCGTCTATTTGCTGTGGGCGTTATTTTAAGTTGTATATTTTCCCAAATTCGACAGGGCAAATAAGGACATAAAGACATTAGCTGGGTCTACATCTAGAACCAGTGACTACGCTGCTTCTCTGTGGGACGGCGCCGCTACGCAGCGATTCTGATGCCTAGATGGAGAGATCGCAGTTGCTCTTTCCAAGCACTGTGACATTAAAAGGTGATCGTCTAATGGAAGTGACCTTTCAGCTTCATCTCCCTATAATGCGTATATGAAGAGGACGCATCCGCTGTGTGTGGGCGCATGCGACGCCTTGTGTACCGACGCTTCGTATGCACATAAAGGTGCGCGAGGCGTAGGAGAGGATTCGCCCGCCGTGCAGTTCTGTGTGCGTGTACGGTGGCACATTTCTGTGTGTGCGTATTTAATGCCAGCGGGGTCGTCTAGCATTACCCGAACGACCGCGAGATGAGGTCGGCAAGAGAGGGCACAGTGGAGACGTGAGAGAGTGTCACCCCTGACCCGCGGGCCATTAGCTGATGGGTAAATACTGTCGGCCCGGCTGCAGAGTGGGAGAGAAGCTGGCAGTCGCTGAATGAAGTCACTCGCTGCTCTAAGGTCTAAAAACTCTTGTCCGTAGAAGCGGGACTTCCATCAGAGTATATTTATCTAAGCTGAAGAAATAAAGTCTGAATGCAACAGGAAACTAATCTTGAGTCAAGCACTATTCCTACCGGATTAGTTTTATCATCATATCCCCAGCAGGATGCAGTCTGACACAGGCTCACACACACACAGGAAAAAAATAAAAAAATCGCCTTAGGAACAACTAAAAAAAAAACATGAGAAACAGCACAATGTGTTTCACCGGCCTCTAAATTTACTGGATCCCAAACTGATCAAGTATCTGTGGGATGATCCACCATAAAAGACCCTAACTCAACCCAGAGGATTCAAAGACTCACACTAACATCATCCTGTTTCCAGTAGTGATGTTCGATACCACCAGTTTCCTTTCCGATCTGATACCGAGTAAAATTCAGGCTGGTATTGGCGTTACCGATCCAATATCGATACTTAATTTCATACTGTGTAAATAGATCCTAATGTGTCTGGTAAACCTTTATTTCAGATCAAACTCTGAAGTATACTGAGGTAGTGGCCTCATTTACTATATAGCCGAGCTAAAACAACAGAAAAAACAAACAGAGACACAATCACACAAAATATGTGAAAATGTTAATTTTAGACCATTAAAAACCATTAAAATAAATTATTCTTCATCTATTAAGAAAATGAAAACTGAAAATACATAATTTTTTTTCTTTTGTATCGATTTGCATATCACTAGTTTCTAGTCACCACATATTAGGAAGGTGGTCATAATGTTATGCATGATCGCTGCCCATTAGTGGGGCACTAAATACAACCAACATGTCAAAATGTTCTGCCACGAATAGAATCTGTGGTATCGTTCTCGTGATGGTTTTATATTTCCCTTTCACCCGGACATCTGTCCAAACGTTGAGTATTAACACGGCCTCCATTACTGTTAAGAGAAAAGAGGCAGGTGTGATTTTTAATTTACAAATTACGGACAAAGGAATAATCACGGGATTAAGATCAGAGATGACCTCTGCAATTAGCACAAATTACTAGAGGCCCCCAGTTAAAACGAGGACCGGGCAGATAGAGTCTGAGAGAAATCTTGGTACCATCTGCTACTGAGATATTAGTGGGTCTTTCCTCTCACTATGCATTCAAGTCCACATGCTTTGTACTGTATGTCACCTGACCCAAAGAAAAAAAAAAAAATTAGTTTTGAGAGTGAAGGCACATAATGGTTGGACATTATATCCGTGTGTGTCGGAAGAAATCCATGTTATTTGCTGTTTGAAATGAAATAGAATTACACAAGACATTGTGTATTTAGCACAATCACCCCACACATTGTTCCGTTAGCCTAACAAATTCACAAAACAGAAAGCCAAAAGTGCAAAAAACGCTAAGCTACATGAAGCTACACCATTAGCGTTCCCCTTAACGTTCCCTCCAAAGCAAAGCTTTAATGTCACACTACTGACAAAAAGTCATTAGTACGTAGATTAAGTGATGCTAGGTGTTGATAGCAACTAGCATCAATGGGTTCAACTGCTAAGTAGACGACGGCAGAAGATTTGTCGTTTTCTGTCGCTTTATGTTTGGTCATAAACTTAAGGTTTTCTTAAGTTCTTCACATTTCCACTCTCAACTTCCCTGATTCTGTCCCTTCCATCGTATTATTGCCGGTCAAGTATGTGCACTGCGCTTGCTTCCGGTTCTATTTACGCCTGTGTACAGAAATCAAGGTAAAAAACTTTTATGCGGGTCGGTCTTTGCAATGAAACAGTTTTTCTCCGCCGTGTTGTCACTTGCAGGTGTTTTCAGACATCTACATTGGTCCATCAGGGTTCACAGCTCTTAGCGAGGCTCCTACCTTTTAGAATCAAAATGAAAACCAGAGAAAATGTTTGGATGTACAAGGTTTAGAGGCAACACTTGAATGTCCCATCCTCTTGTCTGCCACTGAGTGCTGAGTGGCTCTGACTGCTCTAAGAGGGCACTCTGCTTCTCAGGGCTAAATCACTCAGGACTCATAAAGAAAGGACTCGGAGCTCAAATGCCGACGGCGTTAGCTGAGCAAACAGACAAATGGAAGAGCGGGTCATGTTTGTAGGCCCCCTGCCCTGACGCTTTTCCCATCAGAACGTTTTTATTGAAAATAAACCTCACAGAAAAAAAATAAAAAATGACCAAATGCATTAAACTTTTAGAAATTCTCATTTTTGTTAAAATCTTCTCATGCATTTCCACTTAAGCTTTTGATGTATTGAAGTTTAATCTGTTCTCGGCCCAAATCCAACAACAGACCCTAGGGAATAAAAGTCTTCTACAGTCTGAGGTGACAGAAGCAAAGTGACTTTTACAGATAGACTTCTGAAGGTCTCATCTTCTGAAGGACGCTACACATCACGTCAAACAACGACCACGCTGAAACAACACAGCCTTCTTCCACCAGCTCCACGTCTTGGAGGGATTAGTTGGAAAAACCTGATACGATATTTCGTCATCTCGAAGCAGAAATCCAAACAATCTGGCACGCTGGCGACCACGCGGAGGAAATCTTGGCCGATGGCGGACACGCTCTCCGGCCGCGTCCACTTATTCAGATATTTTTGGAAGGAGGCATCCGCAGGAATTTCAGAAATCTCGGGTTCGTGTGGAAACGAGCGCAACATTCGAAATCTCTCCATCTCGGAGCTGACAGGTTAAGTGCAGAGGATACCTCTTGTTCTTGGCAGCCGGTGAAAAGGCGATCGCAGAAAGCTGGCTTCAGAAAAATTGTCTCACCGCTGTTCTCTTTATTAATATTGTCAATTACATAGAGTCTCTGGAACAAATTACTAGACTTGCGATAAAAAAAAATCGGGAAAAAAAAGTTTATTATTAAGTGAATATGTGGTGCAGTCCTTTCAGCTTTGACTGATGGATCATCGTCTAACCTCTGTTTTGTTCAGTTTGAAGTACAACCTAAAAAGATTCTTGACTATTCAACAGTACGACAAAGTTTTTGCATCTACAGCAGCCCCTCCCCCCCCAAACCTCAGTCTCCGAGGATATTACCTGTTGCCGGCGAATGTCGTCAAACGAAAACGATGAATAAAGATCAGCTGCGCGTGTCTCTCTCTCTTCCCCCTCCTCCTCCTCCTCTCGAGCAGCGTTTCTGTTTCTATTCCTGAAATGTCTGTAGATGGAGAGGAAGAAAGAGGAGGGGAGGACAGGGAGGAGAGCAAAGGGAGACGGTTAGCTTCAGCCTGTCAGTCAACGGCAGAGATAAAAACATCAAATCCCATCTGTGGCGCGTCTCAGCCCGGGCGCTGCTGCAACCAGAGCTAAATAACAGTAAACAGAGGAGCTCTCGGCATATGAATAAAATAAAATGGATATTTGAGTCCATCTCATGGTTTTGGCGAGATAAATAAGAGAACCCAGATGTTGCATGAATGGATCCACTAGAACTGTTCTCGCGGAAAAGCTGGAATTACACGGGAGTCTTGGTGGTTTTCGCAGCAGCGACCGCGCACGGATTCATTTCCATTTCTGCCTCAGATTTCACCTGTCGATGTCGCGGCCGCAACGCTCAGACGTACAGGTACGCTACGTGATCTGGCTGCCCGCCGCTTTATTTACGCTCCCCACGGTAACATCGTTTGTGATAATGAGACAATTATGGACCATGGCCTCGGATTTCCTTTGCTATCAACGATCTCCTCTGGGAGCGCAAAGTTAGAGGAGTCATGGTCCGAGACGGATCCGACATACGTGCGTTGACCAAATCCCGGATGTGTGTTTTGCAATTTCTGAGGACACAACTTAAGGAAGGTATCCATGTGCAGCTGTACGACTACAATAGGAGCAGGACGAGTTGGAGGGACACAGTCGGGGTCCTTGTCCGAGTCCACGGAACATGTGTAGGCTGAAGCGACTCCCCTCAGCATCCACGCCAGAGAAGAGCTGATCCGCTCAACCATGACAGGACAGAATCCGTCTCACTCCTCCTAAGTCTGAGATTCGACAAATGATCCCCCTCCAGTATCCGGCCCGGAGATTTCCGAAAGGAAGGAGAGCACTGCAACACCCCCCGATAACAGGAACAGACTGTCAGGTATAAAACATGGGCAGTGGCTTGTCCTCTGGGGGGGGAGAGCTCCTTGCTCTTCCATTTGACGCTTTGCAGCAACTTTGTAATGTTAGAGGTAATCAATTCTGAAGCCACCGAGGATCTGGAGGAAAGGAAATGAAACAGACACATCGCACGATGTCCAGAAATAAAAAGAGAGAAAAATAGACACGCGTGGTGACAAAGAACACCAGGCTACATTTTTATCCATCCAATAATGATCACAGAAGTATTGTGTTTGCAGTGTTGATGAGTGTTGCTATGACGCTGAGGTGACTCTTCAACGGGTAAATTAACAGGAAGGTGACTAGATATTGTCTCATAACATTGAACACTTGTTTTTTTAATTCAATACCAGCAGTAACGGTAAGATGGCCGACGTTCATGAGCTCAGCTCCTCTACCATTAATGAAAAATAAACTGGAGTCATACGATTCGGTTCTAAACGACAAGGCTGAAATAACCCAGCTGCCTTTGCTTCAGCCTCGTTTCTGGGACAAACTGTAACATGAAGACGTCCAACAGGAGCTGGCCTCCACGTTCGTAGCTGTAGCAACGTGGCAACGCCTCAACCGATGTTATGAAACTGCTTCACTTGTCGCCACGTTACATAAATATTACCAAGCCCTTGAGTGAAGCTACAACAGCTCCACTCTGCCAGTATGTTGCTAGCAGGGGCGACGCTAGCAGAGTGGCAGCTTTTGCCTTAATCAGTGTGGACGCAACATGAGAACCGTCAAATAAATCAGATTCAGTTCATTTCGAATTTGCCAATTTACATCAAAACGTTGCTGGTCTTACTTTCATGACGCATGATGTTTCTGACTTACTGACCACCATCTAACTGCCTAAACCAGTAACTGGGAAAACAAACACATATGACAAAAGTGTTGTGTTAAGTGGCCAGGAGGTAGACACACAAACATGAGGGAGGGAGGCAGGAGCAGGAAACTAACTTTAAATAAACTTCCAGAACCAGGAACATAAAGACCTGCAGGGTTTTTCCAAAAACAGGTGAGATTCTAAAAAAAAACAAAAAACAAAAACTTAGGGAAACAGAAGACACAGACCTGAAAAACCAGGAAACGCCAACAGGGGCAACTTGACAGATGGCAAAGACACGGCTGCATGTGCACACCCACATGCTGAGGAGTAAACCAGACACAGGTGCAACTAATGAGGGCGGGGCACACTGGGACAAACCAATCAAACAGGGGAAAAAAAAGGAGGGGGGGAACACAGGAAGTAAAGCAAGAAACAAATCCTTACAGAACCCAACTGCAGATAAAAGACAGGAACGATGTGGGAAAACTGCAGGAGTTTTGAAATCGGCCCAAAGATGTGGGACAGCAACACTTCCTGGGACACGGCTTCACTCTGATTGGATTAAATTCAGAGGTACACATCACTGACAGCAACCAACCCCCCCACTTCATCGCCTTAGAGAACACACTGCTGCCACCAAAAGAACTTAGACCGGATAAACTTGATTGAGTTGCATAGTCAGAGGAGGACACACACACACAAAAAAAAAAAAGCTAAAAGAAAAAGTAGCTGAAGGCAAAGTCTCATTCTTTCATTCTGGGACTTTCTGCAGGAGCCCACGACGCTATCGATCTCATTATGTATATAAAAAAAAAAAAACAGAGTAAGAGAAAGCGACCAGACGAGGCGTGGTGGAGTACGAAGATTACAGCGGGGCTCGGCGCACACCCAGAATTACCCTGCCTACCACGGCTCCAATCTATTTCAATTGGACATGGCTGCCGAGTGCGTAGCGTCGGCGCTTACACACTTCTTCTTCTTCTTCTTCTTCTTCTTCTCCTCACGCTGCACGGCCGGTAAACAGAGCAGCGGAATGCATTCAGATTACACACACAAACACAGGTATGAAAACATAATGTATGTTAAAAAAAAAAGAAACACACACACACACACGATACAGAAATCCAGACTACGCCCCCCACACACCAGCTGTTTACTACCGCCAGGAGTAATAAAAACAACATGAGTCAGTTTGAGAGAAGCATTTGCGAGAGAAATCTAAAACTATGAAACTCCATATGGTCCTTCTGTCTCTGTCTGTCTCCCTCCATCTGATCCCTCCCCTCCTCCTCCCATCCTCGTCTCTCTTTCTCTCCCCTCCGAGGAAAGGCAGCGTTGCGTGAGCTCGGCTGAGAGATGACAGATCACCGCGGACGCTGACAACCTGCTTTCGGAAATCACACTTAAGTTTTCAGCCCGCGACGAATTAAGGCGAGAGCCGAAGACTCAGTGTTTGTTGCATTATGGGACGTCACTTTTAACAAGGCCTTATCATGGTGTGTGATGAGCATCAGATATCCTTTCAATCAAAAAAAAAATAAAAAACATTTCAAAGGGGATCGAGATGAAGTTGCAGAACGAGTGAAAAGTCATTGAAATGCAAAGAACGTGATGATTTTTTCATTCAGCGGCGACGACTTTAAGCAGAGTTGCATGTGCAGGCTGCAGGAGGAGGAGGAGGAGGAGGAGGAGGAGGAGGAACGAAGCAGCAGCACTTGTGCTTCAGAGACAGAGAGGCTGTTATAGAAATGTAACACATTGCCATCTGCAGGCAGGTCCAATCGGCAGGCGAGGACGGAGCAGATGAACCCGCTGAGAGCGAAACAAACTTGTCTAATTTAATCAGAAAACTCATCACAGAAGATAAATTGCACTCGTGAACTTGTTTATTATTCATTCATTCATTGTTGAGCTTGGACAAGCTGCTTTTTTCTTTTTTTTTTTCTTTTTTCCTTTTACACAGAACAGAAATGAACACGGGTCCTGCTGATATGGTTTTGGGTGCTGATGTTGACCGTAGTGTTTGAGGAATAATTAAAAGGTTTATTGATCCCGGGTGCTTAGCCCCTGAGGTCGACGGGTTTTAAAAACCGGGAAGCAGGAATTGACGTCGTCCTCTATAAATGGAAGCAGCTTTAATTCTACGTTTCACATGCATCTCGTTTCTAACCCCGCTGCGACACATGTAGACACACACACACAAACACACACTCACGCCCTCGCTGCCGAGCGAGGACGGGAGCCATCAGAGGGCCCCCGGTGACGGAAAGCGATGGTGACACCAGCCGTCAGCCAACATCAGCCCCGGGAAGATCGCCGTGACAACCACGACATCGACCCCTCCGAGAGATTATCGTCAGCTGCTGCCTCGCGGCTACTACTACGCTAACACACACACACACATGCAGCACACACCGAGTGAGGAATTAAACTTGCGGCGACGATTCAGATTCCGACGAACGGCGGTGGGACGGTAGCTGACTTAAAAAAAAAAAAAAAAAAAAGTCAAGCAAGAACACGTACATCATGTATCCATTGTAGAACATTTACGTTTTATTAAGGTAAAACACCATGACAGCTCTTTAAAGGTGACGCCAAAGCAGCTCCCCCTGGTGGCTGGCTGCAGTTTAGGTCATTTCAGTCCAGCTGCCAAACCATAAAGTAGACCTTAAAATGCAGTTTTTCGTCGTTTGTCGCCACAGGAAGAGGGTGCGGTTGACAGTTGCCTTGACAACCACTCAGCTTTAACCACTGGATCGTTAACCAATTGTTAATAATCCGACATTTCGGCGGAGGTGGATTAGAGCACCGTTATCGATCAAGTGCCAGCGAATCCAGAGGATCATCATTGATGACAACATGGCGCCACCCATTCCCCCAGAATATTTGATGTATGAGATCCAGCGTGGCCTGATTTGACTCAGTTCCAAACCTTATGTAACTGTCATGGACCAAAAAAAGAACAAATACGTTTTCGTCCTCTCTGGCGTCGGGAGGCTCAGCGTAGACCTGTTGCTCATGAACGCCAAGTGGAGCCACTTGATGATGCCCCTTGGGTGAGCTCCCATCAGAGGTCTGTGAGGCACTGCCAGCTGAGCGGAACCCCGAGGGCCTACCCAGGACTCGCTGGAGGGGGCATATCTCCCAGCTGGCCTGAGAGCGGCTGGGGATTCCCCCCGGAGGAGCTGGAGGAAGTTGCCGGAGACCGGGAGGCTGCGAAGTCTCTGCTCCTCTTGTTGCTACCACAAACCTCAAGGACCAAGAGAATCGTTGGAGTAGATTGGATTGTAGCTCAACTAGCAGATTACAGGTTAGCGTCACTTCTTAATTCTCATTTGTGAACATGATCCCATCAAACGTTAATTGAATTATTTGAGATAGCAGCTCCCTCCCAACCAGGACTCGCGTCAACATCAGTCCTGAAAGCTACATCACCACCACCACCACCACCAAGCACAGAGGAACCCTGGAGGACACAGAGCTGGAGGCAGCGCTCAATTGTGGAAACTGTTTGTGGAAATCACAGTTATCTGAGCCTTTCCTCTCACAGAATCCACTCCAGGGTACTCAGCTCCTGATTACAGACATCACTAAGACAAAACTGCCACCTGCTTAATCATCAATAAGGTCGTCAACCGGCATTCAATAGAAACTCTCAATTAGTGTCTGTCTATGTAAATGCAGTGTGTGTGCGTCTGTCTGTCGGCTGCCAAGAGGCCGGACGTTAGGCTTAGAGCTGACGTATGGGCTCAGCGGGGATCTTTTACTTTAACTCTTCTCGTACTCTACGATGAATAAGTCAATAAACCAAACATATACAGCAGCAATTGTCCTAAGTTGTCACTGATTGCCCACTGAACTAAATTTCGCCTGAGAGTCCCAGATCCGGCGTCTCGCCCCTTCTTTGCGCCCGACGCTTTAAATAAAACTCGATTTAACATCAGCGCGGCTGAATAAATTTCCGCCTTTGTCCCTGTTTTTTATCGCCGTTCCTGGGTGTCGTGGTGTAAAATTGATGATGATGTACATTTTCATATCCGACTTTCTTTCATATTCAAATGTTGTGCTTCTTATGTTGACTCACTGCCGCTGCGTCTCCCTGCTCCCGCGCCGCCACGACGCCGCCAACACACAGCCACGTACTTTAATGCATGTGTTTGATTTTTGTCTCGCTTCATCACATTTGCTCCGTTTTCCATCTTTTTTTATAATTAATCTCCGCGCTGCCGTTTTTTTTTGTGTATGTTTACTCCGTCCGCCCGGCGCTAATCCACGAACGGATGGCACTCGCTAGATGCTCCCCCAAAGTGCGTTGAGCGGCTCCGATGCTTATGTCGGTGGTTTGTACAGTAAAGTGTGTTGAACTGGGGGTGAACTCTGCGACGCACGGTGAGAGTCCTCCATGCCTATGGGGAAGGGAAAGAGAAAGAGGAGGCAGAGAGGCTCCTCTGGAGATAAGACTCGCCGACTTAATCCTCTTGATGAAGCCTCAGCCTTAGCCCCGCTCTGTTTATCTGCCATTCAAAGGCTCCAACAGGACCGGATGGGAACATGGAAAATAGATTAGGCCTCTCCTGTCTAGACGCCACACACACACACACACACACACACACACACACACACACACACTCACAGCGCTGCGCAAACCCATAGTGACAAATGTTGACAAGGCGGATGACAAAGTGTGGTATCATAAACAACTTAGAGGAAGCAGAGTGTTGGCGAGTTTCCCCCGACCGTTGAACAAGAGGGTCATTGACACTGTCTTAAAAACGCGCATGGAGAAGTTCGTCTGTATCTGACGAAATGATATAAATGCAATAAACACAACCGCATTTCTGAAGCCTTGTTTGTCAGTTGCTTCAGAGCTACAGCTCGAGCATGCGTTTGGGTTTAAAAAGGACTCATAGACGTTTCATCTGAGTGGCTCCTTCAGTTCTGAGGGACTGAAGAAGGAAACTCTGTGGGTAAAAACCCATCAGAAAACTTGCTGGACTTGTTACTGTGAGAACCAGAAAAGAGTGCCTTTTATTGGCATTAACGGAAACCACTTTCCCTGTGAATGGTGCTCCAACGAAGCCATTGTCAATGAGAGGCTCTGGTCTCAAAGTGTGAACGGTGGTGAAACATTTCAGAGAAGTCAAGACCGTATTGTAAATTGATGGTGGATTAAATCTCAGTCCAAGCTTGGCATAGATGGCTTCCTCTACATCCGTCTTCTCTGGCTAAGACTTTGTTCTCACGCATGTTTATATCATATCAGTCACATGGTTGGTTGACCTAACCATCGACCCTGAGCTCCTCCCAATGCATTTAGCCATGGTGTTACCACTGGGCCGTTTTAGCTAGATGATAAAATGGCCCCATTGAGGACGAGGTGGCCGAGTGGTTAAGGCGATGGACTGCTAATCCATTGTGCTCTGCACGCGTGGGTTCGAATCCCATCCTCGTCGTCTCCTTATACCATCATGAACAACCCCTTTGTATGTCGAGCAGAGAGAGGCAGCTCAGGTTAGCGTTTATGCTGCACAATACCACATCCACCAAGAACCTCTAGACTCAGCTGGCTGTAATCTGACTCCACATCATCAAACAAACACAATTTATGCACACTTTCCTGTATTTTTTTGTCTGCCTTCGACACAAATTGCACATTTTGATACCAGAACTACACAACATTAGAAAGTGAGGTCATAATGTTATGCCTGATCGGTGTATACAGATTACTGTCTTTTCTAATCCTGCTGCACTATCTGACATTATTTAGTTTCAACCGTCAACATTTTTCCATTATTCTCACTTTAAATAAGGAAATAATATAAAAGTTGTTTGTTGTTGACACGGTGTGTGTGTGTGTGTGTGTGTGCGCGCTGGATAGCGTTTGTTTAATCAATGCTAATGTCAGCTGATTACAAAAGCTACCAAAACACCATTTATTATAATAATCACGACAAGGCGCGAGACCTTTAGGTGACACAGATTTTGAGTGCCTTAAGACTCTGACAATCACGGTGGAATACAGTTTCAAAGGAAAGAGAAAAGGAAGCCGCCCGGTCCCCTGCAACAATTCCTTTTGACTCGCGTGAGTCGACTTTCCGACTGCGAAGCCGCCTCCTGGTTGCGCATTGTGCTTCAGTCAAAAGAGACGCCTCGTCAAAGACGAGTGATTGTGAGCGTATGTTCTGGAGCTTACTCCAGCAAATAGACGACCTCTCGTAGTCAAGGATGTGTGTGATGGCCGTGAAAAGGATGAGCTCAAAGTGGAGAATGAAGAACTAATCGTCTGACTGAGCACCAACTTTAAGTACTCTATGAAAGCCACGCAGGTGTTGGAGCCAATCCACATACACCTCCTGAGTGTTTATTTTATTGCCAACTGTGCAAATTTGCAGTTCAGTCAGTGGTGGAGTACATGAGCTGCCCTCAGGTCCCCAGGAAGACGGACCCAACGTCCCCATGCGCCCACAAAATGCTTATGGGGAGGAAAACTGATGTGGAGTCAGCGCTGGAGTCCAGCAAAGATCCTTAAAGATTCTTCTCTCTTTTTCTGTCTCACAATCAGATGCACCATCCGGTCTCATATGAGCTGCGTTATGCTCAAGGTTTCAGTCGTCACCTCTGGACGTTGCAGGATCTGAGTCCTGCAAAGCATCTTAAAACAAAAAAAGATCGGTTGGTCCAATCCGGTCTTTCGGACGGACTTTAGCTAGGAATGGACGGAAGACATCGAAGTAGTCATCTGAGCATCGTGGAGGCGAATTTGTTTACGACAAAATGGCTCGGATTGGTGGGAGGACTAATTTCCAGTTGCATTTGGCAGAATACACTGCACTACACATTCACATTGAAGTGTAAGAGATGAATGTCTGATTGGCCTCACCATCCACCCTGACCTCCTCCCAGATCATTTTGTGGCGACACTGGGACATAAGACGAGGTGGCCGAGTGGTTAAGGCGATGGACTGCTAATCCATTGTGCTCTGCACGCGTGGGTTCGAATCCCATCCTCGTCGGGTTTATCTTATTCCATCTTGAACGACTCTTCTTAAACATTCCGTTGAGGAGACTCTTTCTTTCCTTCAGGCTGCACAATGCCAGACTCTATCCAAGGACCATCCAGTTGCATGCAATTTTTTTGATTATTATTAAATACCAAAGTTGCTTAGGTACGGTGTCGGTACCAGATCGGCTGGAGTATCCGACGCTTCCAGATGACGTCAAATAGTCATTAGGGGCGTGTCCTCGCGTTTTATCATTGGTTCGAGCCCATTGAGGACGAGGTGGCCAAGTGGTTAAGGCGATGGACTGCTAATCCATTGTGCTCTGCACGCGTGGGTTCGAATCCCATCCTCGTCGTCTCCTTATAACATCATGAACAACCCTTTTGTTTGTACGTCAAATAATCGTTAGGGACATGACATCGCGTTTTATCATTGATCGGACAACAGGAAGTAGCGGAAGAGAGGGTAGCAACTTTAGTGGTTATGGTCGAAGCAGAGCAACTTAGTAGTACTTTTATTCTTGGATAAATTGATATAAGACGTAATCTAGAAGAGCTGGTTACTCCCCGAGCTGGTACCTACCTACAATGGTACAATTATGAAGTACTTGTATTTTGCTCAAGTCTTCAAATCTAAAGTTATTGCCAACACCATTTATAGGGAAATACGTTTCATTGCTCCTTATTGCTATTTTGCAGCCATACTTTGTTAATGTTGAGCCCTGATAGCTCACCTGGTTGAGTGGGAGCCCCATTCTGTAATTTCACTTCAATAAAATTTACAGTTTCATACTTTTATGGTTTTGTTATGCAACTTCTGTCCATTACATTAGAGTTAAACAAAAGTGAACTGTTGCCTTCGATGCTTTCTATTACATTTTAAAGGGTAAAATAAACGGGGGAGTGAAATACGAATGCACAACATGCAACTTTCCCATCAGTGCCTTTAAATCTGGGCTGAACAGTTAGATTGATTTGATCTTCAGTTGCTTTGTGACGAGCTCATTGGACTGTGTATCTGGATCCGTGTTAAACACGAGGACTACGCAACTGACTGAGAGCCAACAGACGCACATGTGTCTTGAAACGTAATAGCTTTTCATTCCTAGACAAAGGTGATAAAAATTCGCCGGGATTGTTTGCTACAGCTCAAAAAAATAACAACTGTGGAATCACAGCAAAAGCATTTCTCTCGCTCTTCATGAAATGTTTGATTGTGAAATTGGAAGCAGCGCTTCAGTTTTGTAGCTCAGCTCAGCTCAAGCGGCGTTGCATTATTTTGCAGTTAGTACAACGGTCCAGCAGCCAGCATCACGTTCGTCTGCAGCAACTGCCAGAACAGTGTCGAAGGCGGTTCAAAGTGTACACTTGTGTGTTATTTGTGGTGTTTTCATTGAATTAGGTCACCATTTCAATCTTGTGGGCAAGGCTTTTGAAAGTAGCTCCAAAGAGTGCATTCTTTTATGTTTTATGTTTTTTTTTTTTTCAAAGCCCTAAAAAAGCCTGGCAGGCTAACACACGCAACACAAACACACAACCTTAACGAGCACACTCAGAGGGGGCTGGAAGTTATAATTTTCTCACTTTTGGAATAATTCTAATTGCCTCTGATTGCTCATTTTGTTCCTTTCTGAGATAATAATTGTGCCGTTTTGTCCCGATCTATCACTGACATCCGATCGGAACTCGGGATGTGACGCCTCTTTGTGCTCTCAATAAAAGGATGGAAGTGCACTTGTTTGCGTAAATTGATTTCTTTAGAATTTGGCCCCAAGATTGTCCCTTTTGTGTTAAAAACATTTGTTTTTTTTGTTTTTTTTACTAGAAGATATATTAATATGAAACTAAATACCTCGTCAGTTAAAAGAAGTGCCTCAGCTGAACTGGGTTTGTACCGATGGAGGAGATGCTGATGTTTAATAGCAATAACAAAAGCTGGATTTACGTGGAGCCACATTAGAGCTGGTTTAGAAGCCCAAACCGAATGAAAATGCTCCATATACACATCTCGTTGACCGAATGTTAAGCTCTGTCTGTGCATTTTCTGTAAATGCACAGTGAAAACATGGCGGCATCTAAACAGAGCACATAGACTTTACTGGTCTTGGGAGAAGGTACGAGCAGAATGGGCAAACATCTCAAAGCACCAACACAAAGGAGCTCTTCTGCACACCTTCTCCTCTTCAGTGCTTCCAGTAGGAGCTCCTTGAATTAAGTTGTTGCTCTATATTAATTTAAAAGTGAAAAATTAGTCACGTTTCAGGGTGGTACTGGGAGAGCTGGACACAAGGACGAGGTGGCCGAGTGGTTAAGGCGATGGACTGCTAATCCATTGTGCTCTGCACGCGTGGGTTCGAATCCCATCCTCGTCGGGTTCATCTTATTCCATCATGAACGACTCTTCTCTTTGTCAAGTCAAACTCAGGTTAGTGTTTAGGAGGCTCTATCTTTCCTCCAGGCTGCACAATGCCAGCAACCAGTAACTCTAGCCATCTGTGATCTAATTACAGAGGGCATTAACCTTCATCTGCCTCAACAAACACACTTCTCTTACAGACCCACCATATTCAACACTGTCACACTTACTGTACATAGACATTGAGGTTTTTGGCCTTTGCCCAATTTACCTGTGAAGCTCAGAGTTTCAAATGCATTTTCTCCAAGAATTAGAAAGTGATTTCAATTTTAGAAAAACTGCATAAACAATCAAAGCTATGTAACCATCGACCCTGAGCTCCTCCCAGTACATTTAGCCATGGTGTTACCACTGGGCCATTTTAGCTAGATGATAAAATGGTCCCATTGAGGACGAGGTGGCCGAGTGGTTAAGGCGATGGACTGCTAATCCATTGTGCTCTGCACGCGTGGGTTCGAATCCCATCCTCGTCGGGTTTAATTTATTATAATTACTTTATAAAAGCCATAAATTTTCAGGCGCATCATGAGCAATAGCAACACTACTTCTTGTATTTTCAGAAGCGTTTTCTCTGAATTAGAGACTTTTATAGTAGAGTTCTATTTTACAAAGTACTGATTTCATTTTAAATAGATGCATAAACATGCGTTGGGGTGAGATGTGCCTCCAGTGAAGGTTCATTCATGTGAACATTAAGGGTTTCCTTTCACCTCCCGTGATGTGATAAGGATCAAGGTAGTGGCTATGAACCTCAAAGCTTAAGACTGGACTTATAAAATGTTGACCTAGCTTCTGTTTTTTTGGTTTTAGATGTACCTAAAACTGATCTGTTGCAGGTTTTTAGGTGTTCAGAATTTAAACTAGTTGCAAATGTGTCCAGTTGGCGATCTCAAAAAGCTAAGTACAAGTAGTGGCTACGGTTTGCTAGCATTAGTTCATTAGCATTAGTGCTAGCGAAGTTCAGCTGCACTTTACAGCATAATCAGAGGCTAATAGATCGTTTTGTCGAAGTCTAAAATGCTTACGTGAAAGAACTGGAAGCTGCTGGTCTAAATCCTTATCTGCATCCACGTCTATCTACTGGCATTATCGTCACATGCCCGAAAGCTGATCTGTCCTTTTATGGCTTTTGAAAAAAAAACAACTGCCAGTTACTTTCTCTGCAGTACGTAAATAATAAATAGGCTGCAACATTCAGTCGCTGTGGAATTCATGACCGAGCGTCGAGACACTTGCGGCGAAATGAAAGGTTTCTGCTCCGCACAAGAGCCTGAGTCCATTATACGAGGCCAGAAATGCAAAGTCACTAGACCTCCGTGTACTCGCGCTGCCGCTAAACACGCCGCTTTCAACTTGGATTGATGCCCCTGGAGATATATACATCCATTTGCCGCTAATTGGTTGTCAAGACACACAAGTCCTTGGCGGAATTTGAATTTCTGCAATTTCATCAGGTCATGTGTTTTCATTTGTCTATCTGTTCGCGGCCATTTATAGAAATACATTTGGGTCAAATTCCACTATTTGCTATCAATTCAGAGGCAATTCTGTCCTGGTAAATGAAAGAGATGGAGGAGGGAATGTGTCTATTACAGCTGGTTTGGCTCTGAATGAGCTCCATATGTATTTACTGTCAGCGTTTGTGCGTTTGCTCGTGCTCGGACCTGCAGGTGTGTGTTGCTGTTGTTCCGTGTGCACAAAGGCTTGAGGGGCAGAAACGGGCAGAACTGGGAAAAAAAAAAAAACGCTGAACGTCTATATATGATAATGTGTGTCCGTGTGTGTGTGTGTGTGTGTGTGTGTGTGTTTGGGACAGCTGTGCGATGATAAATGGACTGATAGCCGATCTAGCTGAGCTTACACCCTCTAATTAGTTTTTAATTGACAGCCATTAAAGATCCCCATTCCCAATCCTGATTATCTGTTGCACAGAGCAGCGATCTAACTGCCCCCATCCCTCCCTCTCTTATTTATCTTCTCCGGTGCAGATTTCTGTCTCTTATGACATTTTATTATAAAATTTTTAACATTTTCGTTAACATTTCACTCCGCTGTTAGAGACGAGGTCTCTTGAAAAAAAAAAAATAAAAAATGGTGCACGCAATATTTGAATGGGTTTTGACATTTACATATTATTTACATTATTAGATACTGTGTTTAAAACTACACAGGTGATAATTAACACATCTTGTTTTTGGAGTTGACAGAAATTTGTTGACGGCTTCCTTTTGAGTTCACACATGACTCAATCACATAATTCAATTCACAACATTGTTCATCGTCCGTCCCCAATAAGTTTCCCCCCCATTCACACCTTAAGACTGGAGCCTCTGCCTGATAATAGGTTGTTAGAATACCATTCACTGAAGAAAGTGGACTGGAACTGTTTTGTCCAAACTACAGGTAAGTATCTGGCCGTTAACAGACGTTAGGAAAACAAGTTTCTGAAGGGTAAAATCATAGATGTTCCCTTTTAAAACCCTACTACCCTACTCCCTAAAAGTCTCTTAAGACTTGGATGGAGTCTCTACCATTCCAGTTGGAAATTCTTATCTTGACTCTAGGCAAGTAAACGTCTCGTCCAGACTGCTGAAGAGTTTCCCTTCACTTATCAGTACAAATCATAGACTGTATGTAAATATGGACAATGCATCCTTTCCTGGGGATACAGGCGGCGCCATCTTGTGAGTTGATCCAATATCCGCTCCTCCTAGCCTCCCAGCTAATAGCAGCTGTTCCTAGCGTCTTAGTGTATCAACTAATACCAGTATCACTAGCCTCCTAGCCTCCCAGCTAATAGTGGCTCCCCTAGCCTCCCAGCCAATAGCAGCTCTGCCAAGTCTCTCAGCTAATAGTAGCTCCTCTTAGCTTCCCAGCTAATAGCAGCTCTGCCTAGCTTCCCAGCAAATAGCAGCTCTGCCAAGCTTCTCAGCTAATAGCAGCACTGCCTAGCTTCCCAGCTAATAGCAGCTCTGCCAAGCCTTTCAGCTAATATTAGATCCCCCTAGCCTCCCAGCTAATAGTATTTTTATACTAACAGTTGTTTTAACTCATAGTACGAAGCTGAAACATTAAATGATGGTTAGCTATAACTTTTTGAGTGCACGGATATCAATGATCTGCCCAAACATCCACCAGACTCACTCTACCTCCACCAGTTACATGGAAACTTTGCAGAGCAGTTGTCATGACAACTGGTTTGCGATCGTCATGTCACATCTGGGGCATCACCGGTGCCACCAGTTGGAGCCTCCCGTCGCCACCATTTAGGCCGATTCAGCACGTTGTACCAAGTTTAAAGGCAAACTTCTGGGGGCAATGTGAGGTTGCCTGAAGTGGAAGTGGGTCAGTGCATGATGCATTAACAATCCAACTACACATACCACCATTACTGCAGAGCCAAGTCAGTGTCAGGCATTGGAAGACACAAACCCATCATCTGTAAGGTAAATCCTGATTTCAGACGTGTACCGGATGGAAGCGGAGTAACGTATGCACGCAGACAGAGGTTTTCTCTACAAAGCAGGACCTCTTTCTGTTTGTCTTTTGAGTGCGCGCCTCTTAATTTGGAAGCGAACTCACAAGCTTCATCGCCGAGTCATGACACAGCATCCGAGCAGAACGCGCGGGGTCAGATAATTAACTGTGTCGCTGATTCGCGAGTGAGAAGTTGATCTAAAAATGAGAGTGAATTAAAATGCTCTGCAACAGTGGCCACACATTTGGAGTCATTTCCACAATTATGATCTTACCTTTGCTATTAGAAAAGAGCACAGGGGTGGCAAGAAATGAGGCGGGAGAGTGAGAGGCGATATATAAAAAAAAAAAGCCCTGCAGCAAAACAGGAGCTCAGGATTTTGGAGTTCATGATGAGCGCCTTAAAAGCACAACCTCCCGGGTAGAAACACTAAATTAGCCCTTGTCAGAAGACGTAAAGGTGTTAGGGTTGAGATGTAACTTGTTTTCTGATCACTTCAGTCCAGTTTCATAACTGACGGATGTGAAGAATCCTACTGGGTTATTAAAGGCATTTGGAACCAGGAAATACGATGGACACATTTAATTGGAGTGGATTTTTTCTTTTTCATATGAACAGCTTGGTGATAATCCCTTTGTCAAAGAATAAAAAAAAATGCTTTCTATATTTATCCAGACGTTTCAGGATGGTGAGGAAAACGCTTTCATCAGGAAGTTTCGGGACGACAGAATGATGAGCGCTGACAGGGTCGCGACACTTTCTGCTGTTTGTTCTTCGCCGAGGTGTCGCCGTCTCCATCGACACGCAGACTGTCGAGCGTATGCGAGCGGCTTTCATCCCTCCAGAGTCTGTCTGCGATTAGTCACGAGGAGCCGGGCCATTCACGCAAAGTCTAGTCAGCGCAGCGACATATATGCATACTGACCGGCGCGAGGACAGAAAATGCCCTGCCATCCGCTGAAAGCCTCTCTCCAACCATTTCATTCCAACCTTTCAGCGACTGAGGAAAAAGCTCCCTTGTTACGGCTGAACGACGCCGCAGTTTGGCTTCTAATAAGAGCTTCTTATCTTGGGAGAGCGTTTTATGAGCCTAAGGTGAATGAGGAAATAATATCAAACTATGCGGGAGAATGTCATTTTTCAACTAATGTGAAAGTGTGAAACTTGTGGGAAAAAAAGAAAAAGAAAAAAGACACATGAAGCCTTTTCAGCCAAAAGCAGTGATGTAACACCTCACCTCAGAGTCAGGAAAATTAAATGCAGAAGTTTTCACACCTGTAAAAAAGGAGTTTTCATACCACAGCAGCTTCAATTGTGTATTTGCAGCTGCACTAAAAATAAATAGGTATTAAAATGATTCACTAGTAGGTAGGCTTACAATAATAATAATAAAATAAATGTTATTTATAAAGCATTTTTCAAGTGCTACGGAGTACAGTAAGAACCCATAAAACACAATAAAAATACCAGGAACTACAAAATAAAAGTAGCTTCTAAAAAATATGAAGGAGTCCGGTTTATAAAATGATTTCACCTCATTGTTTATTACTTTTAGTTCATGTTTTGTCGAGCAGAATTGTCCGTTATCGCCTGTTTTGGAAAATATAAACTGGAACCAAATACAGAAATGAGCTGAATCTTTGGAGAAACTTTGTCATGCAGCAATACAACAAGCCCAAGCACATGAATCTATAAAAGGGTGGTCAAAGAAGAACAAACGTTTAGGAAAATCAAAGTTCCAAACTTAATCCAATGGAAATGCTGCGAAAGGACCAGAAGCAAGTTGTTCATGTGAGCAGAGTGACCAGACACATTGAGAAACACAACGCAAATTCGATGTTTACATGTTTGTGGCTCTAGTAGAACAAAGTTTGACACATTTTTAGGCCTCAAAATGAGGACGTGTCCAGGAAAAAGAGGACGTCTGGTCAATGCTACATGTGAGGAAACTCACCAACATGTCAGAAGTGGTTCTGTTCTGAGGAATTGGCTAAAATCACCCCAAGTAGCTGTAGACGACAGATCAGCAGTTACCGGAAACGTTTAGCTGCTGTTATTGCTGTATAAGGAGGTCACAGCAGATACTGAAAACCACAGCTCAAAGTCTTGATCATAACCCAACAGAAATGTTGTGGAACAGAATCGGTTCTGTTCAGAGGAACGAGTTAAAATTCCTCCAAGTCGCTTCAGACAACTGATCAGCAGTTACCGAAAACGCTGAGTTGCTGCATGGCAGATACTGAAAACATGAATTCACCTCCTTTTACAGCTCGCAGATATATACAAATGATTATTACCTCTTCACAAGTCATTTGAAAAGATAAATGCTGGATTTGGAGGATTGATTCAACGTTTAGTGCAGGAATCCCAATTCACCTTCGGAAACAAAGCTGGAAACAATGAGGAACACATGATACGGTATCGTTAAGCACACACACAGATGCATGTACACACACAAAGTCATGGGACAATGTGCCTGAGGCTATACCGTACCCTCCTCTGCGGTATAAAGGAGCACGAGCGTGATGCATTGAGCCGCAGGCTATCAAAGCATCTGTTTATTGTCTTCGGCCCGAGCATCCATCAGATCAAAGAGGACGCGAACTCATCGTGAGTGGCTGGCTTCCTACTCGCCTGAAACACAGATACAGAGCACAGAGGGGACTGTGCTGTTCGCTTAGTACTCAGGCCAGGGAGCAAAACGAGTCCAAGGGAGAAAGAGCCGAAGAAATGAATGGAAGGCAAAAAAAAATTGTGAGGGAAAAGAACGTGGAAGATGGATCAGAAACCCGGTGCTACAACAACAGAACAAAAAAAAGAAATGGAACAAGGTAAATAAACGTGAACAAAAAAGGCAAAATGCATCCGAAAAGACACAAAAAGCAAAAGAATCCAAGTTTAAAGCGAGAGCTATGCGGAGGGAGGGGGGGAGTGGAGGATTTGAGCCGCTGATGTGTTTGAGGGGTGGAGGCTCTGGCGTTATTAGAGGTCATCTCTGTGGATTACGGAGGCAGAGTTCAGCGCGCAACGGTACCATGCAATTTACCTCCATGAAAAATAGATGCAGCCGAGGAATGAAGTGACACATGCACTTACAGAGAGAGACGGACAAGGGGCCGCGCAGGAGTGAAAACAAACCCAGCGGCCTGAGGAGACGCTGAGCTCCTGTGTGTGGATGGATCTGAAACTGGCGTAGACGGTGAAAAGCTGATATTTCTCTTAAATGCAGCACAGAAAATCAACCCTGGAAATGCCAGAGACTAGAGGAGACAATGCATGCTATCATTGGGTGTACCCTAACCCTAAATCTAACCCTAACCCTACAGAAGACTATAGAGGAAATACTATAAACGGTCTTAATATACTTTAAATACAAAGGCAAAGAAATTAATGTATTGTTAACTTTGATTATTTACTGAGTAGGTGATTAATCCATTGGATTTTCTCTACCACTGAACTTTGAGCCACATATTAGAACATAAAACCTATGAATGAAGAACTGGTTTCAAGATCCAAATATCCAAAATATTTTAGATCTAGTCAGGTAAAATGATCAACCATTACATTATGTCCACATTCCTAATACTGCACAAGTTTTCCTCCCTATGGAGGGTGGAACTGCTCCTCTAAAGTGAAGCCAAAGCAAGTAGAGCTCCACCTTGTGGCTGGCTGCAGCATAGGTCATAAGCTCCACCCCCTCCACGTTAGTGGATGGGACTTGGGCCAAACTAAAACACTAAAACAGAAGTGGCAGCAGTTTGGCAAATGCAAGGAAGTGGAGGCACATTGTCCATATTTATATACAGTCAATGGTTGTGACTCATCAGAGAATGGACATGTCTCTTCTGAGGGTGTCCTGAATTGTCCCAAGATGGTCAATGTTATTTACTTCTCCTGTCAGTGGTCATAATGTTATGGCTAATCGGCTAGGCGTTCAGTATACGGTTTAGCTTCAGTGGCCTGTGTTGAATGTAATTGAAAATGCAGCAGTATCGTTTGCCTGTAAAGCGCCGCTTACACCCTCTAATGTTGACAGAAATCTGTCGTTTAGTTTCCACAGTTTGTTTTTATGTTGCGTATGAAACTGTTTACAACTTGTAAATGCTCTAGGAAAGCAGCGCAGCTACACTTGATCATTATAACAGCTTCAGCTCCAGAGGGAGTTTCCTGAGACACAACAGAGGAGGACGACTCCCAGCCTTCCCTCGACCATTCCACAGTCACATTAATAATATTTAATGTGTGTGTGGCTCTAAAACTGATCTATAACAGTGTTTGTAATGATCCACCTATGGAAAGGTATGCATGGAAAAAAAATAACTCTTAAACTGAACTAATGGACCCTGACATTACCAACGTTTATTTAAAACGTTCATGCTTCCCAAAGCGAATCAACTCACATTAAAACATGAATTGTGATTGTAAATGTCATGTTTCTGAATGATCGTCAGTGGCTGTGTTTCCATTACAAAATAAAAGGACAGTGAAACGCTAAGAAGTGTTTCTATTGCACATTAGCGACTTTTTTTTTTTTTTTTGCATGGCTACATCTGAAAAACCACCTCATGTGAGAGTAAAGATGTTTTAGTGATACTTGAAAAATGTAGGCGTTTCCATTATTATTTTTTTTGTTGTGATATTTAAGATTATTTCAGATTTCTAGGGGAAATGGAAGCACAGCTATTGACTGCCAGCGTTCAGGACGTTCAGGACGTGCAGACGGGTTTTTAAAAAGCTGCTTGCTTCAATAAAAGCAAAACGGTGGCTAGTAGATCTTACATTACTGACTTGTTCATTATAGCTGGCAATCCTTCACCTGCACTCAGAGCATCATAGTGAAATGTGGCATCGCCTCCTGAGCGAATTTCATTCCAGGTGCCACGTATTCAGTCCCTCACCACGCACACATGGACAATGGACAGCACCCTGAGCTTCTGGGGCTGTACAGCTCCGGACCGTGCGTCTCAAGAACACCAGCTCATAATGTATTCACCCTAATCCAACCATTGTTCCAGGTGGAGCTACAACTTAGCTCCACGCTTGTGACCGCAATTGGGCACTGGATAAAATGTCCAAGTATCTGTGCAGGAGTAAGTGCAACCACGGGGCTGGCTATGGTGTGTGTTATCCTTGGGTGTACCCTAACTCAGTCTAACCCTAACCCTAAGTCTAACCTTAACCCTAAGTCTAACCCTAACCCTACATAAGATTATAGAGGAAATACTATAAACGGTCTTAATATACTTTAAATATGAAACCCATTTGAAGCAGATAAACAGACTGATCTTTTCAGATACTTCTCAGTGATTTTGAAAGAAATGATTATGTTGTTAACTTGTTTTTATTAATCTATTGAATATTTACTGAGTAGATGATTAATCCATTGGATAACCTCCATAACCACCACTGAACTAAACCTATGAGTGAAGAAGTGGTTTCAGTCTTTACCGTTTGCCTGATGTTAAGATTTTAGACCTAATTAGGTGAAATGCATCGACTCCCCACCACCCACACACGGACGTCACCCTGAACTTCTGGGGCTCCACAGCTCTGGACCGCCGGAGGGAAGAACACCAGCTCGTAATGTATTCGTCCTAATCCGACACCGGTTCCAGGCCGAGCTGCAGTTTAGCTCCGCGCACGTGACCTGAAAAATCACGCGTGGTTTCATGGTTAAGTGACCTCTGACGGGCAACCGGCTAAAACGTCCGAGCGTCCGTGCGGGCGTGAGCGCGACCGCGGGGCTTGGGCCGAGGCGCCGGCTCTCCCTCCCGCTTTGTTGACAGAAGATAATTTGGTTTTGACAGCAGATGCTGCCTGTCCTCTCCTGTGCCCCTATTAGAGGCAGAGAGGTATCAGCTCTGACAAGCAGCGGAATGTGGAAATAAAAAAAAGAAAAAGAAAGAGAGGTCCCTGAGCAGAAACCATTCTCCAGCTTCTCCTTCTTCCACCAACAAATGGGACTATGGCGGAAAACGATTTGGGCCTCCCTTTTCTTTCTTTTTCATTTATTATTCTTACATTTAAATTTTTGTCACTAAAGGGAAATGGGGGGACGATTGCACCCTGACACATCTCTACCTCCGTTTGCGTCCACTTACAAGGCGACGGTGACAAGACAGCAACAGAAAACTGCACCACCTCAATCCAGCTGCTCTCTGCTTGTTCCCCGTTATCGTCACGGTGCAGTGAGTGGCAGTGTCAGGCACAAAATGTCCCATTCCCACCACCAGCTACTGTTATTCCCCCTCTTCTCCTCCCCCCTCATCCCCCCCTGCGTTATGCGAACACACATCAGTACCCACTTACTCCAGCTTAACCACGGACAAACTCTCTGCTTTCCATCCCTGAGCCGGGCCGGCCTTGACATTTAATGGTTTAGGCCCAGACAAGTGTCTTACCGATGCTCACACAATCAAGTAGGGACGTCCGCACACATATCCACAGTCAATCCCCCGAGAGAAGTGGCTCCGATATCCTTTCTGCCTCCTTTTAATATTTCATCTCCAGACCGGGGGCCTTATGTTTTATTGAGCCGCTCGCTGCCATCGGAGGGGATGTACTACATTATGCAGCATCATTTATAAATGACGGCCAATCAGTGTCTCTGCTCTGCACGTAACACTTAAACAGGCTCCGGTTCGCCCCCCACCACCTCCAAACTGCCCCGACGGCAAAAGCGCTCGGACACATCGGTATAAACACCTTCTAAATAACCGAGGCTTGTGAGGCGGAGGCAGTGCTCCGTCTTTTACGCGTAGTAACCCCCCCCGGGATACTTTGCTCCTCTTAATGCGAACTTCTGACATGAATATTTTACTCCGTGTTCCGTTTTGCTTTCTTAAAGACACACAAAAGCAACACCAGCCCATGACGGAAGTTATGCAGGAGCATTTCAACACGTCACTGATTTAACTCTTGACAATTTCAGTTCTCTGGTTAACGCGAACCCGCTGACGACACACATACGCACAAGCGCGGTGACACTAGGCGACGGCACTTTTAGTCTCCATAACTTGGCCCTTGATCACTGTAATCAAACACAGAGCAGCATCAGCCCGAAGCTCCCGTAATTACGGGCTGCTCGGGCCCCTGCACGAGGAGGCGCTCGGTCGCGGAAATGAAACCACGCAGCGGCAGGCGTGCACCTGCGCCGCGCGCCGCTAGACAATCTGCAGCTTCACAAAAAAAACACACACACACAAACAGAGGCGAGGACGCGCGCGCTAAGGCCCGTGTGAGCGCTCTGCTGCGCGCCCGGCGCAGACGGAGCCTCGGTAAAAGACACTAATGAGTCCAATGAGACTGAATGGAAAACAGCTCCTGAAATCTACACCACAGTGAAACACCTCCGAGAGACTGAGAGGGGGAGCGGAGGGAGCCGGGGCGACGGAAGGTGAGGGGAGGAAAGGGGGGGAGGCGGAGGGAGGGGAGGGGGCTTCGAAAAGGAAAAAAAGGCAAAAAGAAAGATAAAGATACAGCGGAGGAGAGGAGCGATGGCAGCGATGGTAGCGATGGTAGCGATGGTAGCGATGGCGGCAGTGATGGTGGGTGGTGGGTTGCCAGGGCCCTAGCGGTGCAGTTGCCAGCTGTAACCATGGTAACCGGTTCCCATGGTGCATGTGTGGTGCAGCCGGTGAGCGTTTGGGCTGGGGGTGAGGGGTGGGGGGGTTGCATGTGGGGTGCTAAGTGTGTGCAGAGGAGGAGGGAAGGGGAGCAGTGGCAGCGTTTCTTTTTTTTTTTTTGCCGAACGTCCCGCCTTCGTCAGCTGCCCCGGCAGAGGAGGCGCCTTATGTAAGCTCTGCTTTAATGACACTATACACCTATAAAAAGATGCGTTCTAGTTACATAAAACATCTGATTTCATTCTTTTTTTTATTATTATTTTAATATTTAAACTGGAGATTGGGAACGAACGAGGGAGGACCTGCAGCCATTCAGTGGCCGTGATGAATGAACGCTCGGGGGCCAGTGACGGTTCAGGTCTACGGGCGCCCAGAGCTCCATCTTGGGATGATTGCGACCCCCCACCCCCCACCCCCCACCTCCAATGATTGCAGCCCTCTGGACAGCGGCGTCGCCCATCTAGTTACCTTAAACAATGAAGGCTGATTAATTGCTGTCTAACGAGTCCAAGAATCCATTCTTGAGGAGTCAATGATGATATTGACCCGTCCGTGTTTGATAAACCATAGGTTGGCTTGAGTAGTCCCTTAAGTAGGAGCAAGAAAAAAAGACTTTTTTTTTTTTTTATAATGACTAGATTTTATTAACTATATTATATTTTCCATCTGACAGCTGGTCACTAGTGGACATTCACCTGATGAACCAAAGCCATGGACGGCATTTCGTTGTGGTTAGGATTTTAGGAACTCCAAATCTGGCATCCTAAACTGATCAGCCACAACATTATGACCACTTTTAGGAGAAGTAAATAACATTGACCATCTTTTGAACCTAGTATTCATTTGTGTAGATGTTACATACATGCATGTAGCATCCACCTAGACCAGACCAAATACCCCCACCTCAGGATGCAGGCCTCAAAATTCACTAGAACTGACCAAGCATCTCTGGGACAATCCACAATCTGTTGCATGAAACCCCGAAAAGGTCCGTGTCCATTCTCTGATGAGTCACACCTACACAATATTAGGAAGGTGGTTTCATTGTTGTGGCTGATCGGTGTGCGTCAACACACAGTACTGCTCCCTGTCATTGGGAGTATTGTTACCTCTGTGGTGTATACAGCAATTTCTTCCTCTTGCCAGAGGGTGTCCACCTTTCTAAGTGCTATTAAATGGGAATAAACGGTTATGAGAAGAGCTGCGGGTGACAAACATTGTGAGTTCTGCTGTGTCTATTGTGTATTTGTTAAAGCACGAGCCATTTAGGACGTAACTCTGGGATCTGTGCAACGCGTTTTCCACATGTAGCCACCGAGGTCATGTTGTGAAATTTCACGTTTAGCTGAAAGCATGACTCAAAAAATAGGTTTATATAACTTTTTTTTTATTATTATTTTTGTAATGCATCAGTACTTTAGTTAGCCTCTACCCTCTGGTCCTAATGCGCACTTATAACGACTAGTTGGAGCAGTTGACGTGGAGATGTAGAACATGTTTTTGTTTCACTTGCATGTGTGACTGGTTCAGGACCAGTTTATTCTGTGAAGTGTAAAAAAAAAAAGGAAGGAGGAGCTGGTGGCGGTCACCACTGGGGGAAACCAGGGGAGTAAAAACAATTTATTAGCTTCAAAATAGAGTGTCCATCATGAGAGCGAGGTGGGGGGGCGGTGCTTTTGTTGCAGGCAGTGGGGAATTTGTCAATGAGAAGAGGGCAGCGTATGGCCGTTTAAACTATTTATTTTTTTCCTGCTCTCTTTTAATTTTCTGTTAAAATGATGAACACCAAGAGGAAGGTCTTTTCTTTTGACCGTACCTGAACAGCTGCTCTCCTCTCCCCTGTAATCTCCCCGTATAACATTCACGCTGCAGTAACGTTAACGGGGGAATGTCAAAACTGATATTTTTGGATCTGCGATGAAGACGCTCGTACTTTCGAGATAACAGAACGCGGTTATTTCTGTTTCTGCGAACGCGTCTGTGATCTTTTAACACCTCACAAGCACCTCTGCTGTCATCTTCTGTCATTTTCTAAAAAAAAAAAAAAAAAAAAAAAAAAAAAAAAAAAAAAAAAACACCTTGTGCCCCGTTTTCAAGATATCGAACTCCTGAGGCTCAGTCGATCCCTGCTTTTAAAAATCACGACCCCGAAACCTTCTTTTATCACAGGTTCTTCTCTTAATTGGTTTTATTGCGGTGACTCTGCTTTATTTTGAACTCTATTCTTATGAATTTGCACGGTTTGAATGTTTTATGCTTTGCACTGTGATTACCTGATTAAATTGTCTCCCGTTTTCGGCACCTTGGAACCTTGTTTCAAAAAGGTGTTATATGAATAAAGTCGTCGTCTTCTTCTTCTTCTATATTTTGTAATATTTTATTTGTTTATATTATGTATATTATTTGTTTTTTTTTGGAAAAGATGGCCCTCAGTTGTGGTTGTTGAATCGAGTATTAGGGGTTAAAAACTAAAGTTTAATCAGGAAAGTCTAGTTTTTCTTTAGAAATCAACATCGATGTACTATTTGTGATTAATATGGCAGGTGATGGCCTGTCTGTTAAAACCACTTAAACATTTGGTGTACCGTATCGTATCGTATCATATCGCGTCACTTTATTTGTATTGTATCACTTTATTTGTATTGTATCGCTTTATTTCGTATCATATTGTTTTATTTTGTATCATATCCTTTTATTTCGTATCGTATTGCTTTATTACATATCGTATCAGTTTATTTCGTATCGTTTTATTTTGTATGCTTTATTATGTATTGTGTCACTTTATTTTGTATCGTTTTATTTCATATCGTATTGGTGTATTTTGTATCGCATCTTCTTGCTTTGTTTTGCTTTGTATCATTGTATTTCATATCATATTGCTTTATTTCGTATCGTCTTGCTTTATTTTGTACTGTATTGTTATATTTCGTATTGTATCGCAACTGGAATTTGTTCAAAATAGTCTGACAAGAACAAAGGATCCTTGACTCAGATACAACACTCCACTAAGCCAGGATCTTTTTCTGAAAGCTAACCAGGAGCCTTGGACGTCCAGCACGGGCTCCACTGTAAAGGACAAGAATATAACACTAAAACAACAGAACGTCATCCAGGAAGTGAATTTCTCCAAAGTGAATCCAACAAAATGTCATAAAAACACCCAGTTTATTTAGTCTTAGTACCGGAAAAGCAGAGCGTCTTCATTTATCGATGGCGACTTAAAGATCTGGTCAAAGTCAAATTATCGGGATTACAGGCTTTCTTCTCCACCATCGACCAATGGAGACATCTGCCGTGTTACCTTCCTGCTCATAAACTAGCTGTCCTGTCGGTGCAGAGATCGGGGTAGTGATGGAGGGGGCCGCCTCGCGAAAGGTCAGATGTCAAGTCCCAGCTGGCCGAGGAGCAGCAGGGGTCTCGCGGCTGAAACGAGTGGGTTTGGCGATGGGAGGTGTCATTAGGACACAGTGGGCTCTAGCATTAGACCTCATTACAGCTCTCTGATGGAGCGGCCCAAATTACATCCTGGCAAAAACAAAAAAGAAAGAAAGAAAAAATTGGGCGCATTTACCGGCAAAGACAATAACAACTGGAGATCTCGTCTCTCCATTTGGAGTAAATAATACGTGTTGACGGAGACGCTTGAACGGCTTATCTTTCTAATGCATAACATCGAATTCTCTTCCACCACAGCTGCAGCTTTACTACCTGATCCCCCCCCAACACACACACGCCACCACCCTCCACCATCCCCCTCTGTAGAGTACAGTATGGCTGTCTTTTATCTTTTACAGTAGGAAGCTGACATTAAACATGCTACATAGAGGCGCTCTTCATGAATATTTCACTGTGAAATTAAATGTGATGCCTCATTCCACTGTGAGCTTATAAATAAATGCATTTTAAACTACTGAAAACAGTGAGGGCCATTTGGCTTCCTGCGATGATTTGCACCGACCGGATCCTTGAAGGTTTGTCGTCCCGCAAAATCTAAAGGAAGATAAACCAGGACGCAAATAAAGAGGAAGCTATGGAACGAGGTGCTAATCCACCATATGGATTCCCTGATTCATGATGTTTCATCTAACTCGTAATACTCCACAAAGATTTACGGCGTACCTATAAATGCTACAAACGTTTTCTTTCACTCTTCACGCTCACATTGTGATCCATCCTTAACGCAGTTCATAAATACACATTCTAACACTTACAAGCACGCCCGCGGCAAGCTGCAAACGCCCACGCACACACCCCAGATTTCATAGATGGGCAGGAACACAATTCATTCTTCTCGTCTGCTATCGGTGCCGAGGCTGAACGTGAAGATCGTGATCGTTCTGTGTGTGTTTGGCAGCGGTAATATCCTGTAATGCATCGTTCCTGTTTGGAGCCCCTGTAACTAGACCTTCGCCTCGGGTTTTATCCTGGAGCCTGTGGTCCATCGTTTTTTTGACCTGCAGAATGCAACAGACTTAAGGGGGATCAGGCCCGGTATCAGAGGCTTCCCGGGGGCTGTAGGAGGTGCTGGTAGTGGCCACAAAGTGCAAGGGTTACACTGAAGGAATATTTGGTTGATAAAGTCCTGGAACTTGTGTTTTATTTGAGAAGAAAACATAAAATGGGGAGGTCGTCTATGAAATCATCAACCATAGCCCCAGATTGGTTTGTTCTTTTTGCACAATTTACAGTTAAGGCTCTTACATACTCCACTAGAAGCGAGACATTTGACCTCGCAGCCCTCTTCTGGGAGTTCTCCGAGCTCGTCATATCAACCAGGAAGAACTTCTTTTTCTTGTGCTGTCCTGCAACTATTCTGCGTTTGGTCAGAAAGCTGTAAATGCTAGCGGCCACTTTGTGAGCATCCCAGATGCTAATGTTCGTGTGTGATCTCTAATGTTTCCTGGGTGGATATCGTCATACTGTGCGTGGGTGCTTAATGAACGGTGTTATCCAATGGACACAGACGTCAAAATGACTGGGCAATATCCAAAAATAATACAAAAAAGTGCCTCAAGGTGTCCGTGTCCTGCCTCTCCCACAGTGCTTTGTGACGTACGCTGCAGTGGGAGGGTGCCCGGAGTTCATCGCTTAGGTTTCTCCAATGCATTTCTTGGCCCGAACAAACATTTTTTCTTATTCTCGTAGCCCCAGGTGTGAGAACAAATTTCTCCCTTCTTGCAGATTATAGTGGTAGGTACAATACGATTTAAGTGTTTTTAGATTAGAGTGATGGAGAAAGTCTTTCTCACTTAACTAAATGTTCAGCTGAGTTCAACTGAGAGGGTTAGACCGAGAGAACATCTGGTGGATAATAGCCTGGAACTGGTGTTTTATTTGAGAAAATCAAATGAGTTCGTCATCTATGAAATTATGAACCAGCCCAGGATCCTTTGTTCTAACTGGACAGTTCTGCACAATTTCCAGTTACAATACGATAGAAAATGATTCAGAATTGAAGTGGTTTTAGATTAGAGTGTTGAAGTATTTCCCCCTTAAATAAATGTATAACTAAGTTCAACAGACAGATATAACAATATGATACGGTATGAAACGATACAATACGAAATGAAGCAATATGATGCAAAACGATGCAAAGTGAAGTGATACGATACAAAATTCTACAATATATCATATACACATATACAATACACATAATATGATATGGTATAGTACGTTATGAAATGAAGCAATTTGATACAATTTTTCCCCTCAACCAAATGTTCTTGACTTAGAGAACATTTGGTGGAAAAAAGCTGGTTGAGAAAAAAACATGAAATGATTACGTCATCAATGAAACTATGAACCACCCCAGGATCCTGTGTTCTTATTGGACAGTTCTGCACAATTTTCAGCTACGATACGACAAGATACGATACGAAATAAAACGATACCATATGATACCATACCATACGAAATAAAACGATACCATATGATACCACGCGAAATAAAACGATACGATACCATACGTAATAAAACCAACAGGATACGATACATAAATAAAGCAATATGATACGAAATGAAGCGATATGATACGATCTGGAATAAAGCAATACGATACAAAATAAAGCAATACGATACAAAATGAAGCGATACGATACGCAATAAAGCGATGCGATACAAAATAAAGCGATACGATACAAAATTAAGTGATACGATACCTAATAAAGCAATACGATACCATACCATATGAAATACAGCATTACGATAACAAATAAAGTGATTTGATACAAAATAAAATGATAAGGAGTTAAAGTGTTTTTAAAATAGAGTGATGTAGAAACTCTTTCTCCCTATTCTTCTAAATTTGAATCCAAAACTACAGATATTTTTAACTATAACAAGATGGTAACTATCCTGAAAGCAGTCTTTTCTAGAAATATTTTCAAAAAAAAAAACACTTGCACGAGAGGTCTAGAAAGATTCCTTCAGTGTTGTGTTAGCATGCGTCCAAATGCGTTTTTAGATCAACGGCATTAGAAAAGTGTCGAGGCCTGAGATCCAACATATAGACTCTCATCCAGTCAGTTCAAGCATTTGAGACAAGTAAAGCAACAGCAACAGCAGCAGCATCTAGCTCAGACCTGGCATCCTGCTAAATGCAAGGCTGAGCTCATTAGGACTGGCCCAACATCACACACACACACACACACACACACACACAAACACACACACACACACCAATCTGTCAGCCTTTTTCACATTAAACAAGCGCACACGCTAGCACACAAAAAAGCAAGGGGGGGTAGAGACAATGCGGCGAGCGAACGCGAGAAAACGAGGGGAGCAAGGGGAGAGTTGGCAAAACAGCAAGGATCACACAGGAGTGGTGAAGGAGCAACGAGAGAGAATGACAGACAGAGATCGAGTGAAAGACGGAGAAAGATAGAGACGGAGAGAGAGATGGAAACAATGAGGGGAGAGACAAAGCAGGTGGCCTGGGTAATTGCCTGGGGAATATAATGAATGAGCCACAGTGCGTCTGACGGAATAGGAAATCGTCTCTATCTTCTCACACCCCCCCCCCCTCCTCCCGCTCTCTCTTTCTCCCTCTCATTATCTCTCGCCCTCACTCTCATTCCACTCCTCCCTTTATCCATCTCCTGCGCACCCTTTTTAAACATATCTCGTAACCCCATCTTCCTCGGCCCGCTCCGTCGCCAGCATTTTCTTTTACCACCTTTCCTTTTTTCTTAACTTGACTCCCCTCTAATTTCTATTCCCACCTACGCTAGCTCCCGTCGTCCCCCACCTCCTCCTCTTCCTCGTGGGATATTACGAAAGTCTAAAGACGTCCACGTGGCGGAGACGTGTACCTCTCAATCTAAATCGGACGTATTTGAGTTTTCAATTACCATCTTTAACATCCTTAAAGACTTTGTATTATCCGACCCTCCTGAGGGAACGCCGACGGTTGACTAACAGCAGAAGAAGCACAGGAGCCAATCATCCAGATATGAGGAGCGGTTCGATGAGGATCTCACTTAGCGCCACTTTCCAAATCTTTAAAATTGCAAGTGATAATTCAATTATGCTTCTGCATCTGCAAAAAAAAAAAAAAAGCAGCAGATGGTTTGTGACAGTACAGAGAATCACCTGAGAAACTGTTTGAAATGAGGAGAGGCGTCATTGGATACAGCCAAACTTATGTATTTCTTATTCCCAGTAGTTGTTTAAAGGGTGCAAACTGCAGTTCCACCCATGGCCACTAGAGGCTTAGCGTCAAAAACACAAAGAAACTCAAAAAAACATGAAGAACAGCACAAAATGTTGACCTGGCGTCTAAATTCACTAGATCCCAAACTGATCAGGAGTCTGTGGACGATTAGGCAAAGATAGCTTAGTGCCAACATTACAACTGCTTCAAAGCAATGACATATTTATTTATTTTTATTCTGGAGGTCGAATTTCTATTTGTTTTCATCACCGTCAAAGTAGGAACAAGTAGGAATGAAACTTGGATCAAGATCTGGGTGAGAGCTCGGTCTGTTTTAGGGAATCTGAAGGGATATATTTAGTAAAGTGGCCAATCAGCTCCTCCCTGTATCACTTATATGTGGTAAACAGGAAGTAGAAGAAGAAGAAGTCGGCCTCGTGATTCTCGGTTCAGCCTGAACCAGAGCCTGGTTTTTCTTTCCTCCTGTCAGCGGTCACCGAGTCGCATTGTGAGCGAGTGAATGGGCGGACGGAGGCAGGTAGATAGGCGACTGAGTGGAGGTAGATATGGGGTGAGGGAAGGATGGATGGAAGGAAGGATGTGTGGGTGAGATAGCGAGGAGAAGAAGAAGGAGAAGAGGGGAGGCGGCGGTGTTGGTGGGGGGGAGGAGACAGATAGTGTCACGTCTGCTATTCAGGCCCGTTTGATGAGATGCCTCAAACGGCTGAAAAGAGGAAAGATGGGGAGACTGAAAGACCCCTTTCATCACGACGACTTGTGCAGCAGAACCTCCCATCGTCGCCTCCTCCTCCTCCTCCTCCTCCCTGTTCTTCACTGCCTCCCGGACCAACAGATAAAACACATTCAATCAGAGAGAAACGAGTGAATGAGGTGAAAATAAAAAAAAGACGAGTTCAATCACATTCCTCTTTGTCTAATTTCCAAAACGGGAATCGGGTGGGAGATGGTGGCTGGGGGCTTTGAGGTTAGTGCCCCCAGAGTGATACATGCTAGGGTGACCCAAACCAAGGAAGAAACTCATCCAACAGGAAATACCTACCCCCCTACTCCCACCCTCCAAAAAACACACAAACGATCAATGTCGCATTTAATCTTATATTTTGTCTAAACTTGAATGTGTGCTTGATTCTGACAAAAATTGTGCCACTTGAGTTTTTTTGTTTTTTCCTGTCAGCTAACAGATGTTAGCCTGGAGGCCAGTCCTACTTTCCTTGCCCAAAACATTTGTTTTTTTGCAGTGGGAAACTGGTCTCAAGTCTCTCTGTTGGGAGCTGATCAGCTGAGCGCCAACTAAATGGCCGTGATTGGTCCAGTTGTGTGCTGAGGTATTTTTATTCTTTATGTAGACCCCTTTACAGTTTGTAAACAGTGTGACGTTTTGTTTTTAATTTAGGGGCGGGGCTTAGCTGGAGGCAAAATATCTCAGACACTATAGCCTGTCAACGGCAATTAGCATATTTCAGTTGATTGTTTTGGCAAGAATGGACGAGGAAATCTCACATTCACTCACTCATATTTTTTATTCGTGAGTGTTATTTTAAAAAGTTGACTCTGACTAATGGGACTACAGTCACCAACCCCTACACTCTCACTCACTGGATGGACGATTTGACCAAAGGAGGACACAGAGGGGACAAAGTCTGGTCTGTCTTTATCAAGTGAAGCCTCTCCAACAAAGACTTTCCAAGAAGTAAGAGGAAACACTGTGGAGGGTAATGTAGTAAATGCAACTTCTGCTTGGACACCCCTGAAACACGCAACTAATGTTGGGTTAGCTAGCAGTTAGCATTAGCATTAACATGCAACAGGATCCCCCTAAATATTGATTGCAGTGACTGATATGCGATAAAACTTCAAGTATATTTACAATGCTGGGATAACTTTTACAGTGTGCAAATAGGGGAGCTGTGGTTTAGTGGTTAGATGCAGACTAAGCAAGGCACCTAGATGGGTTAGATGGAGAACATGTGTATGTATGCATAACCAATATAGAAGATAAACAAAATAAAAACAAAAAATGTACTCAAACTGGCATGTTAGCATCGCTTTCTGCAGCTGTATTTATTTAATCAGAAGACTCTTGGATAAGTGGCGTAAACATCTTGAAGAAATCTCAAGATTCAAGATGTTTACTGTAAGATGCACAGTAAAAAAAAAAAAGCGGTTTAAACCACACAATGAAACTTTGCAGTTTTCTTGAAGGTGTGAAGATTCATGTGTGAATATCAGATACGCCAAAGCGGCCGTTTGATGCCTTTGCAGGTACATACAGGTACCCAGGTAAACTCGTGGACTATGGATGGCCCTCACTCTCACAGACTGTGAGATACGGCATGAGCAGATGTTCAATATATTCCCACCACAGCGGGCCCCGGAGACCGAGTCCAGTCACCCGCAGTGTAGCTGCCAAACCAGCAGAGGTTGGCAGTGTGGGTTAACAGCTGACTGTGGTTGTGTCTGCAGCCCCAGCTGATGTGTTAGCGCTGTGGTGAGTGGTCAGACTGGATGCTTTATCCTGTCAGTGAGCTGATCCAGGAGTGGGCGGCAGTCAGTTGTGGCGGAGAACGAAACCCGGCGTTTAAAAAAAAAAACCCAGTCATTTTGGTGACGGTGATTACGGTTCTTTGTAGCTAAACTAGACACGGATATTTCGGTCATGTTTTGCTTCTTCTTTTATTCCGGTGCAAAGCTTCTACTCTCAAACTGCAGGTGAACACAGTTAAGGCCGATTTGATTCCGCTTGAGTCTACGCTACAAATACAGCAGCTCAGCCTCTCTCAGACAAAAAGCCGGTTCAGTGCAGGCAAGCCTATACTCAGCACCACGCTATTGAAGCTGAAGGGTGTACGAAGAAACACGGAGATGAATCGTGTTGTGACAAAAAAGAGGAAGTGCATATTAGTGCTCTTCTGCACAGTGTTTGTCGATATCCCATCAAATCTTACATGAATAGCGAGTTCCAGACATCCAACCAGTCTAGCCTCGGGACCTACAACTGGTTTACATCAGTTAAATTAGAATAGAGTGATATCTGCTGTATATAAATGAGAGAAAAAGCCTTCAACACCCCGAGAAAAAAACAAATGTACTATCTTCACAAGTAAAGGTATACTCGGTCCTGTTATGAAATAGGTTTCTGTCTTCTCTGCACTAAACACAGTTGGTCCTAGATTAGGTGTGCCCAACCCAAGACCAGTAGATCGCAATAGTCGTGTGGGTAGCGAAAAGAAAAAAAGTTTTAGGTGTTAAATCTATCCTCACTATGGCATTTGACCCTTGGCTGCTGCTGCAAACATTGCAAAACTCTAGCGAGCTAAGCACTTCCAATTTATATCGACTAACGAAGGGGTGTAAAAAAATGAGTAGGCGTGTTGGACCAAGTAACAAACCAGCACAGTGCAGGAAAGTCATCAGACTGACCATAAATGTATTGAATTGTGCCATAAGAGTTGATGCAGTTATGCAAAAATGTGGGCACCCCCGTCCTAGTTGCTCTGAGGACAGCTAGTACATGAGGGCACAGCATAAAAGGTGATGGTCATGTGACTGGTGGAGGCTTTCTGTGATTTATAGTGACGTTGGTAGCAGACAACTTCAGAAGTACATCTGTATATTTTTGACAAAGCTCGCTATGTCCACTGTTTGGACTTGAATCTATGGTCGAGAGATTATATGAATCTCTGGTTCAGCTTGTGTGCAGAGTGTGGACTTCAAACTGTAACGGTAGTTTTTAACCGTTGTTCTACGCCGAGTAAAAAAATAAGGAAAAAGGCAGAGTTGTAATAAATAAACTTTTTTTTTGTATGTAATTTCAGGTCTACTATGTTAAAAGAAAATAACTGCAAATAAATAAATGTCACCAAACACAGCCAGGTGAACAGTTGTTGAAGTGAAATTGAAATGTAAAATCAAAAGCAGTTGAATATGGCCCCTAACCCTAACCCTAACCCTAGACCCCAAAGGGTTAATCACCAAAAAGAGCTGGTGGTTTTCCTGTTTGACTAAAAGATACAAGAAACAGCTGGTTGTATGCATTTAAATCTTTACCAGATCACCTGGGTTTTTGTACAGTACTTAATAAAGTCAGGACTGACAGTTGTGGGGCCTCTCTGGGGGCAATTATCCACCGAGGAGCTCTCCAGGGGACTAGATACCTTCAAGGGCTGTTTGCAATAAATAGGGACTCTGTGCAATGTATAGTACGACGGCAGTGACACATATAGGCCATTTCTCTGTGTTTCGTTCCATTCATCCGAGTGAAAAGCTAACGTTTGTAGCATTAGTCACGTGCTTTTATTTGAACACTGGTTTCTGGTGCTGCCTTAATCACATTTCAAGGTTCCACTTGTGATGGGAAAGCACCTGCCCCGAAGTAAAAGGTAAAGCAAATGGAGGAACTATGATTTTTCTCAATTACAAAAGGGGGTGGGGGCGGGGCTGGCGTTTCCTTCAAAAAGTTCCAAGGTCCAAATGAGCCTCAAGGGAGCTGGAGAATCGGGGCATAATGTTGCTACTATAAGAGCTACTGCAAAATACGTGGCTCTTAGAAAAACATAAAACCTTTGAATTGGTAATGGGACACTCAGAGCCTCTCTCCTCTCCTTGTGACCCCTCTTTCTTCTTTCTAAAATATAATTCTCCAATTCGGAGTGGGCGCTAACAGCCCCTCGTGCTGGGGCACAAACTAATCATTAGTAAATGGAATCAGTGCTATCAGCTCTCGGAGTAAATGTGGCACAGCCGGCTTGGCACAATGGAGGCCTGAGATAGCCTGTCATTGTGTTTGATGACTGGTGTAGAGGACAGTTTCAAGAGTTCCACATGGAGGATCCTTATTAAATGGAGATGTGCTCAGTGGAAGAGCAAACTACACGGATACAGGCATAACATTATGACCATGTCTTAATATTGTGTGCCTCTAAAGCAGTTATGACTCATCATTTAGTGGGAGCCTTTGGGTCCTATGGGTTTAATCATGCTTATGAAGATCCCAAAGGTTTTCAAGTACACAGTTTAGCAAGAGCACACTGTGCTGTAAAATTATGACCACCTTTCTAATATTGTGTAGGTCTCCTTTGTACCTCCAAAATCAGAGAAAGTATTTTCTGTTTAACTGTAAAATGACATTATTCTCTATACGGCACCACTTTCATGATTATGCAGTCAGTATCACACGCTAAAGACGTCTCCAAATGGAAGCGAACGACATCTGAAATCCGGTGTAGATACATCAGTCAAAAATTACAATGCATGTTCCTAAGAAGAAAGGAAAGAAAAGAAAGAAAGAAAAAAAAGCCCTGCAGAGGAACAAACCAATTTAGAGCCAACCAGTTTGGGGTTGTGTATTTCCGAGGCTGGCGCCGGTTGCGCAAGATTTCATCAGGGCACCCCCCCCCTCGAGTGCAGGAGACACGCGTGATTGTGCAGCTCTTTGAAAATGCACACCTCATCCTTTAATTTACGGGCTTCAGATGGAACGCTCGTGCCTGTCCTGCCACCCTCGGACACTTAAAGGGATTTAATCATGCGAAAGGAAAGGGTTAGAATTGCACTGGGCTGTTGCTAACACAACTCCCCCTGCTGTCTGTCATCCCACAGCTGCAAGTTCATGAACACGCAGTGCCAAGACACGTGGGTGTGGGGGTGGGCGTGGGGGCTATAGGCACCACAAAAATAGGTTTGGTTTATAGGCGAAAATAGCCTACTTTTATTTATTTTACAATGGCTTCTCCATCCCGCTGTTAATGCTCATTGTTCAGTGTGAAAGGAAACAGGAAGCTTTGATCTGCACTCTGGTGGAATCCCTTTGTGAATTCACATCGCACCTCCATCTGCAGCCTCAGCATACTGTAAAGGGAAACGTAGGTGAAGAAAATCGATAATTTCAACAGATTACCGCGCTGGTGCACGGAGGGCGGGCATCTGTGCGGAGAATACCACACCGTCTCCGGCCTGCTAATGGCCGCCAGCACGAGGGAGAAGGTTCTCTATTCAACGTAAAGCGAGATCAGCGGATCGATCGTTAGACCATCGGGTCGATTCAAGCCTTAAAGAAGCACATCTCTGGGGATCGCGGACGCAGCACGTCTACACTTATCAGCATCGATTACTGCTGCTCCCTTGTTTCATTTTGTCACCTGCAAAATTCAGTGACATGGAATCTCGTAAGAGAACGCAGCGAGGAATCATTTTAAACCAAAGGAATCTCATATTAACACTGTCTTGAGGTGAACTGAAACATCCTGTAAAGCCTAGTCTTGGTTGGTGGGAATAAAAAAACTACCAGCGATACATGGGTGCACCATCAGGCCAAGAAAACTAAGAAACTGCATAGGGCATTGTGGAAAACAAATGAGGAAGGGGGATCCTCAGATGGCTACTTTCTGGCATATTTTGCAGTGACAACCATAACATCCTCCTTATTTGCAATTTACAGCCGCGCAGCACGTTGAAGCCATTGCTATAGTCGCTCTGAACCTTACGGCATAACCTGAATTCCGTAGGGTCCCGCACATCCCCAGGAATGTAACCACATGTCATGGCGATGGAGGTTCGAAGTCAGTACACTACGGTATTATAAATTAAGCTTTAAGGTCTATGAAGGCTCTGGAATGCACCGACAGTAAACCGCAACCTGCCCTAGGTGCTGCATGCCGTATATTGCTAGTGTTAGATTTAGAATTTGTAGCAGGATTTCACTGGAGGACTGTTAGAAAAAGCTGCAAGGTATGCAGGTAAAATGCAACAAGAAAAAGACCAAAATTAAGATGAGAAATGGGTAACACGAGAATGAATGAGAAACTCAATGCTAACATCATTGAGAAAGACGTGGATGGTTATACACTGATGGAATAGCGAGAGACAGGTGAGCCCGACGAGGGGAGGAGCAAGGCCAAGGTAAAGGGGCAATTTGTTGTGTAGTCAGCAGTGCTAAAAATAAATAAATGGGTAAACACAAGCAGCGCACTCGTACATATGGGGGTTTATCTCACATGATGCTATTAAGGAGTCCAGCACTGGTAGGGACAAATGAGTTTTTAAGTCTGTTTGTCTTGCGCCTCGGCAGAGCATATCTTCAAGCCGATGGGAGAAGCTTATACTCTGCAAAGAGAGGGTGAGTACAGTCTTCAAAAAATGGCCCAAACCTTTGTTGTGGCTCTGGTTTTAAATAAAAAACAGAATTTTTTCTGCAGATTCTTACAATGTGTCCCAGCGGGTTCCTAGCAGACAAAAGACACAAGGTAAGACATGGGAGTGGACTCAAATTTAAACCCAGGATGAGGCCTGATTACAAAATGATGCAGGAAATGCTAGACAATCTTAACAAGTGTGGATGGGGGGGGATTCCACACGTTATTACATGAGGGTCAAAGCCACCAGCGTGAAACACCTAAACCTCCAACCTAACTACCACCATCGATGAAAAAAATAACATGTGGTATCACTTTTGTTTTCTTCACCATCCAACAGTTTGACAGTGTCACAGGAGCTTTTTTAAAACCGGTGAATCCGCTAGATTTTATTCACTCTCTAGTGCAACAGTGGTCATATTTAAATCAGTGTCCACCGCGGACGGGTTTCAGCTGTGTTCTGCCTGAGGGAACAGATACATTTCAGCTGTAATGGATGAAGTTACCTGCTCAGGCAGGTGCCAGAAGCATTGTCCCAGGCTTCATCCGGCTGACGCGTGAAATTCCAGTGTTTGTTGAATGCAAAATTTTATTCTTCACCCTTGAAACTTGCGCGTCTAAAAGTAACAGGCCTGAACAGGTTTGCTGCAGACACTAATGAAGGGCTACACCTGCTGACGCGCTGCTTCCACTCTGCAGCAGCTTTAAATGTCTGATGGAAACCAGTGACATCAGATATTCAAAAGGAAAGCAAGTTGATAAGGTTCAGGGAGACACCGAGTATTCATTATGAGCAATATGGGAAATCAGTAAAAGCTGAGTTCGGTATGACAGTTCCAGACTTTAAGCTGCCTCGAATGTTTTTAATGTTAACTTACTGGATTAGCCAAAACAGACATCTGGTTATATTAAAATTCCTATTTAATTTAAAGCCACTGCATGGAATTTTCCCCTTTGCTTTCGGCCAGTGAGAATAATAGCAAAGACAATGTGGCTCCAAGTGTGCATTTGACCTATAGCTGCATTCTCCAGTTCCTCTTTGTGAGCTCTTAAGAAAAAAGACGTCCACATTCGTCCTCGACATCGATCTCCTTCTTTTTTTTTCAATCTTTTGTCATTTTTTTTTCCTCTTAAGTGGCATCTATTCTGTTTTATTCTACCTGGCCGCCAGATGCGATGAACTCACAGAACCATGGTTACATCCGTGACCTTCTTGACCATACTCCCGTCTCCGTTGCTCATCTGTTCAGCTCTGTTAAACAGTCATTGTCGTTTGACTTCAGAATGCATCGTGGGAAACAAAGATGCGATGAACTCATAGAACTACGGTTACATTCATAACCTTCTCGACCATCCTCCCATCCCTGTTGCTATGGTTGTTCATCTGTTCGACTCTGTCAAACAATTATTGCCGGTTGATGTCAGAATGCATGGTTAGCGGTGCGTCTGTGTTAAGATTTAAAACTCTTGTATGCTGCATATGAGCTCATAGAACTATGGTTACGTTCATAACCTTCTCCTGTCTCCGTTGCCACGATGCTAGAATGCCTCATTAGTGGTGCATTAGTGCTAAGAAAAAAATGGCACCGTACAGTTAATCTGCTTTATTTAAGGGCTTGAATGAGGTATTCACTTATACTAAAATACCCTTAATTTCAAAGTTAATGTACTAAATGGCATATAACTTCAAACTTAAAATACTGTGACAGCGGATGTGAGTGATTTAACTAAACAGAGCAGCCCGGCTACGCTGGTCATCTCGCGTTAAGCCACCGAGTACTGCATCTGAGAGTGTGTACTCGTTCTTTGATGTGCACATTCATTTCCTGAGCTTTGTTCTACCTGGCTGTAGGCTTGCTCATTACTCATTACACAGAGGCCTATTAAGGCACGCTGCTCCGCGGATGGATCAGAGAGAGCGGATCAGGATGTGCAGGGGTGGAGTCGGCGAGGCGGAGTGGAGATAATCAAACACTGTGTCTTCACGCCTCGCAGTGGCTTCTCTTATTAGAATACTGTAATAGCACTTCTAATGAGATACACTTTAGCGCTGGCTGATAATGCTAAGACGATGTGTACACAGCACATACAGACAATATTACATTTAAGCCCCTGGATGAGTCCGATGAAGTGTTTGATATGAGCCGAGTTTCTGTGTATTATCTGTATAGAGTGCTGCTTCAAAACACTCTCGTCTAATTAGACTGGGGGCAAACGGGTGCACGGCAAAGTCGGAATTTTCAAGTCTTTTCAGGCAAACACGACGAGACAAACAAACTGGAAAGTTTTTTAACGACGTTTCACACATCCAAGTCCGAATGTAAAGTTCTCTGCAGTGGGTTTTTCCGCCATGGCAGTGGTGCACATTGTAGCGGCAGCAGCTTAGTTCTATCCATTTATAATGCCATTTCTCTGTTGAGCGGGTGTATGTACAAGAAGTATGTAGCTGCAGGGGGTGAACAAAATAACAACAAGATCTTGGAGTTTAATGCAATTCAATGCAATAGCTGCGCAATAAATTGTACCTTTGTGAACCTGGCATTGGATCAGTTTTTTGCTGGAATTCTGAAAGAAAGAAACTCCCCGACCCACAGAGGCTGCAGACTGAGACTAGAGCAGCCTCTCTTTTTGTTTTTTTCTTTCCATAACACAATGCTCTTGCTATTTTGTCCAGATCCCTTAAGATAAAGCTCAAGAGCCAACACTAAGAGGATGACATTCAAACAGTCTGTTTTTAAGCCTAGGGCTGGGTCATCTGCAGGAACCAGTGCCTCGGGACAAAGGGACAAAGGCACCCATCAGGAGGATATTGTGTGCCTCAACAATCACCTGATAATCATATGCATATCTTAGTGTGTCGCAATGAACTAATTGATTTGAAGACAAAGCTCAAACCCTTATGTGAAGATCAAAGGATTATTTAAACCAGGCCAAGGACCCACAAAACTAGCTAACTGATGGCACAGATACTCCCAAATCAGCGAGATGTCCAACCCCGATCAGAAGCACACAACGTATCTAACCTCGGATCAACAGATGCTAATGGAAGCTGCACTGTTAGCTTCTCCTCTGCAGCTTTGGTTTTATGATGCTTAGGGCTGGATCGTCTGCAGGTTCCAACTAAGTGAAGTCAACAGACGACGCTTCCCTGAGGACAAGGACCAGGTGGACACCAGTGGATACTTTATACCTCAATGGTCAATTACTTAATTGGCGCATTGCAAAAAAAACTCAACACCAACACATTTTAATCTAACAAATCATCCACAGGTACCAGTACCTTGCTACCAGGGAAGTGAAGTGCACTTCACTGAGCACAAAGGCAACGATCAGGTGGATATCAGATGTTTTTTAAAAAATAAACTGCAAATAAACTCAGTTGACAGGTGTAATGCGTTAGGAAACTATTTCAGACTGAAAGATCAAACCTTAGCAACCGTAGCACTCGTCAGAATTGGATGTATTTTCCACTAAGATTATTTGGTTCTTTTTCAGCTAAATGTTTCACTCTTGAGTGAAACAAGACATAAATGTTCTGGAAGCGTGGAGTTATTCTTACAATAAACAACCTGGACTATTACATAAATATCTTTAAAAATGTAACATTCAATTTACTTCTTAATTCGTGGAAGTGAAGCAGAGTACGTGTGTTTTACAGCAGGCTGCATTTCCAGTACATATCCAGCGCCCTCCCGGCCTCCTCTAACTTCTGCAGATGAAGATAGCAAGGTGACAGGGTGGCCGGGGAGCGAGGCGGGAGGTTGAGATGGAGATCAGGTTTTTATAAATCTCATTTCTGCTGCTGATTTATCAGCTCGCCCCGGTCCCTGTCAGCCTCGCACACATGTGACCAGCGTGGCAAAAGGCTAACTCATTAGTCTGCCTCATCACAGCGGGAGGTTTCGCACACACCGGCGTGCACACGCCCGCTCCCTCTTCTCTTTTTCTTTCCTCGCCTATTTCCCATTCTCCAATCAGTCTCTTTCACCGCTGCTCTACCTGTCCTCATTTTTCCTCCCTTTCTTCTTCTTCTTCCTCTCCTCTTTCTCCCTCATTCTCCGGGTCTGAGTGGTGGCCTCTCCATCCAGGATTTAATTAAAGCAGTTTAAATGGCCAGGGGTGATCCTCATCATGTCATCCTCTTCCCTTTCTCTCTTCCTCTGGAGGTTAATATCAGACTAATCCACTCTTACCCCCCCTTAAGCCCTTCCTCAATAATGCATGGCTCCTCTCTGGCCACCCAGAGCGTCTGGCTTCCACCAAGGCAGAGCTTACAGCGCTCACCTTTATGCTGCCAATGACAGACACACCCTTATCTTTGTGTACGTAGGTTGGCCCCACGCACTAAATCACTGGCTCAAAGCAATTGTCCGAAGGGGCTTTTGTTGTGCAGTAAAGACGACAAGATACGACACGGGAAGGCAGGCGTCAGTGTCTTGACTGTCGGCTGGTGGTCCGTTCTTGGAGTTGCCGATCAGAATCACAACATATTTACAATTATTTCAGCATTTCAGTTCAGCTGAACTGTGGTGTGAGGTTCTGGTCCTGATGCATCGCAGCCTCCTGGCACTGAGGAGAGGCTCAAAAAGTTCAAAAAGTCCTGCCCGCCTCGATGTCCGGGAGGCGTAGAGGTGCTGAAGGGAGGGCAGATCACAGCCATCCACCGTCTCAGCAGAACAAATAATAACATCCTACAGTCTGCCTTCGTCCTTGGTCGTGGCGACATCGCACCAGATGGTGACGGAGGAAGTGAGGATGGACTCGATGGTGGGTCCTGAGTTAGGATGGTTCCCAGGAAGCGGAAGGACTCCACTAAAGTCAATCCCCATCTCCACTCTCTTTACAGTGCTCAGCTGAAGGTTATTAGTATCACATCAGGACACCAGGTGATCAATATCCCACCAGTAGGCGGCCTCATCAGAAACGAATCCAATGGATTGTGGGCACTGTGTGCTGGTGACAGACTGGTGACTGGAGGTACAGCTCTCAGTGTAAAGGGAGAAGGGTGTAAAAAGGGGATGCTAATGGCTAGCATGACAGGTTTAGAAAACTAGACGATGTACATTTCCATCCCGCTCTAAGTGGGTGTAATTAATCTGCAGATAATAATACAGCTGCATCTCCAGTTACAGTCAACGCAAGTCACTGAATTTAAATCATGTTTAGTTCTGAAAACAATTTGTAACTTTGTTGAAGCCTTATAGGGAAATTATTTTTCTGTTTTTCTAAGAAATCTACTGCCGGACTGGTTGTCGGCTGTTCATGCTAGATAGCTGCTAGCATGAATTATGGCGAATTAGGAGATGGGAAACAATCCATTATTACAGCAACATTGCAGTGGTAACAGTTTACATCTTAGCCAGGGAGCTGAAAACATAACCTGAGCTAGCTAGGAGTCGAACCTAGAACCTTCTGATCCGAAGTCAGACACGCTATCCATTACGCCACTAGCCCACAGGCACAAGAATTATTCTGAGAGAAAGAAAAGACAAAAAGAAAAAAATAGGCTTAATGTAAGAGTTACAGTCCATATTGAGAAAAAAATGTTTTACTCTTTGCAGAAAAAAAATGTCTACGAGGCTTAAATTCTTGTTCTAAGAAAAAAAATCTGGAAAAGCTTTGCAGCTTTGTGTTCTCTTTTCTGCATTAATACTCACTCGCTTTGTGTTGTAATGAGACTAAATGTTAGTATTTCACAGAAGAATTTCATTCTTTTAGGCTGTTTTGACTGGTTCATGTTAGTAGCATGAATTATGGAGAATTAGCCAGGAGATGAACCTAAAACCTTCTGATCCGAAGTCAGACGCTCCATCCGTTACCTCACTAGCCCACAGCTTAGGACAAAAATATTGACGTCTAAGTTAGAAAGTTAGAAAAGAGGTCAAAATTTAGGGAACATAAAGCCATTTTTTGGGATTTAAAAATCTCTGCATTCTGTATTTTCTGTTTATTTTCTTTTCATTCTCTTTTTTTCTTTAGACTCTCTAGACGCTCGGCTAATATCCTCCGTTTTATCTGGTCGCCAGTGATTCATGCTGGACAGCTGCTAGCATGAATTATTCCTCTAAAACCTGGGCGCACAACCAGCCCTGAATCAAAGGATGAGATGGTCCGAGATAGATTTGTCAGATTTTTATTAAAACATATATATATATATATATTGAGAAAAATGCTGCAAGGGAATGTTGGTCTCGTTCAGGTTCTTCAGAAATCGTCAATCTTCAATCGGAAGCAGTTAAGAAATAAAGAGTCCCGTCAGTTGTTCTGCTCTAATTACCTCTTTCATAAACCCTAGCTCGCATCCAATACTTAAGAGATAGCATTCAGAAATTTTGAATTAAGTGAATGAAAGTACCTCTACTTCTTTTCTTTCTGTGTGTGTGTGTGGAACGCCGGCAGTTGTGGATGACAATCTGCTATTAAACCGAGCACGTCTAATGACCTTTTCACCAATAGCCGCACTTGTGTGTGTGTGTGTGCTCGCTTGTGTGTGGGAGGAGAGGCAGGTAGTCTCGGGCTGCTAATGAAGACAGGGATATACACGACAACTACCAATTAAAGTTGTCAGAGCCACAGTGTTCCCAGGGTTTGACAGTCCAGCCTCGCACAGCCGCTGATTTTCCTTTACATGCCTTGCGGCGCAATTAGAGCCCGGTGGGTGTGGTTGGACAGAAATTACCTCATGTGCCATTGTCTTGCGCTCCATTATGGATTTTATAGCTGGCATTGTGTGCGCGTGAATGCCGGAGCAAGCACAGCCAGCAGCCGTCAGACGGCTCCGCGGCAGCCACCAATTAAAACAGGGGCTCGGGTTCGCGTTGACGCCGACGAAGGGGACGCGAATGTGCACGGGAAGCACACACGGTATCACACGGGTGCAGTTTAGTCGAGGTTACACTCTTTCGACCTTCTCTCGGTTTGCCTCCCCGCAACCGGGAATCCTCCCCTCCGACAATTAAGAAGAGCGCGAGGAGGCTTCATTTGCTAACCGGCATGGCTAATAGCCGCTTCAGCCACAGCCTCATCCATAAATAGCATTTCATGGCTGTTCTCCATAATTTATGATGGTGGCGGCTGATAGGGAGCGATTACCACTTTACCAGGCTGACCTTACCCTAATTACAGTCTCCGATTCACATTATGAAAATGTACGACCGAGGTCAGACTGACGCGCTGAGCCGACGGTGGAGGAGCGGCTCGTCGTGAAGGAGGGAAAACAAACTGCAACACTTTAATATAGTTCCAATGTTTCACGTAAAAACACTAAACTAAAACAGCGTCACTCTGTTCTACGGCCACGGTTAAGCTTCACACATTCTCAAGAGAAAATTATTGTGAATTAAGAAAAGACTGCGGTACAACAGCTTGCTACTAATGTGCTAATCTAACACTCCAGTCCAGTAGGTGGCAGCGATGCATGTGCGAGTTCTTATCAACTTTCTTAATGAGTCTTTTCGTGGCCCTTCTCACAATGAAAATAAATAAACCTGAAATAATATCTAAAAATGCTTAAACATTGCATCGTCAATCCAAAATGCTACAAAACATGACAGGGAGTTAAAAAAAAAATTAAAGGTTAAAATTAAGTGGACAAAAAATGGGGGGGAGGGGTTACTTGAAACAGAGCGAAAAGTATGTGGGTCAGGGTGAGTCTTAAAATGAGACCAGAGGAAGGTGTGAAGGAACAAGATGAAAAGCTTTCAGCGGGTGATTTTGCATGTGTGTATTAGAGAGAAAGAAGCAGAAATAAAGGGGGGGGGGGGGGGATACTGAGTCAAGATGAAAGCCTCCCCTTTGGGAAAGAAATAATGGTGACCAATGCATTTCCTCTTGAGGAAAGACCAGTGCGTGTGTATGTGTGGACTTTGAAGTGCAGATTCTTGAATGGGAATCGTTCGACTTTTAGAGCTCGTGGCTGCGCCGGTCGGTGCAGAAGCTGCAGGTTGAAGGTTGGAGGGAGACGATCTCAATGCTCACGGCTCAGACTTAATGTCTTTAAAGATGAGTGGAGCTGGATATGATGCGTTTGAAACCATTTATCTACAACGTTATGGTGACAGGAGAAGAAAGTAACATCGACCATTCAGTGTTCTGCTGGGAAATCTTTGTCCCTGGATGTTACTTAGATATGTAGCACCCACCTAGACCAGATACCCCCGTCCCCCCAAACCTGATAGAAATTACACTTCTTGATGGCACCAGCCCTCCCCAACAACAACAACAAGCCACAAAAAAGGTTTAACCTAAAAAAAAACATGAAGAACAGGACAAGGTGTTGACATGGCCTCCAAATTCACTAGGCCCCAAAATGATCAAGTATCTGTTGGATGTTCTACAGAGGCCCCACCCCTCAATGACCCCCCACTAACAACATTGTGTTTTCAGACTCCACAGGACCCCCTCAGAAGACCAATTTCCATCCTTTGTTTTGGAGGCACAAGGGAGACCCAGACAATATTAGGAAGGTGGTCATAATGTTATGGCTGACAATTTAAACACAGTGAAGTGATGTTTTCAGTGACAGGTTTGGAAAAACAAACAAAAAAAACAGCAAGTAGCTGGTGAAGAGAGTTAAACATCTGAAAAGCCTGAAGGTAGAGACCAAATCCGAGCAAAAACTGAAAACCACGTTGGGTGTACGTCTGTGGGGTCGCCATGACGATTCAGAGTGCAGCTTTATTAAATAAAGCAGCATTTTACACTTTCGTATCTCCACTTGTTCTGTCCCTGCAGCCATGCGTTTACCCCCCCATTTCCACCGGAGCAACCAAGCGGACTCCAGATAAGCGACGTGAGCACACTGGGCCCTGCACGGCACGAGGAGAGAGGGGCTTAAGACCCCCGGCTAATTTTCCATTTCCGTCACAGGATGACTGAGTCATCGGCAAAGCGTCGCACGAAGCGGCTCGACCCAAACCGAACCCAAATTTATCTCGCCATTTAGCACCGAGTCCGAGGGCGTGTGCGAAATTCTTCTTTTATTACCATCCGCCGCCATACGCTGCTGTAGTCAGACTTTTGTCTGTTACATGGGAGGAGGAGGACGAGGAGGAGGATGGGGGGGGAGGCGTCGGGAGAAAAAGGGGAAGCAAGTGTATTGTTTCCAAACTACCAGCTACAGAACATGATACAATATCTACTTTATGAGTCCAAATTCTTGCCTCCGGGGGTTGCTATGACAACTCGAACGATGCAGGCGGCGGTGTGTGTTGTTGGCAGTAGGGGGTTGGTGGTGGTGGTGGTGGTGGTGGTGGTGGTGGGGGTGCACGGGGGTTACGGCTCCTTCCCAAACCTTGGGTACTCAGGATAAACGCAGCCAATCAAAAGGGGATGTGGAGGTAATGAAGACTAAGGCGCTGAGAGGCAGGGAGCTTTTAGAAGCCGCCGTAATGCTGAGCACTTCAGACCTGCTCTCTCCGTCTTCCGCAGCTCGGCGGATTAGCCGGCCTAGTCTCTATGGAAACCTTGCCCCACATGAAAACGCAGAGCGCACACACACACACACACACACACACACACACACACCGTGAAGATTTTATTTATTTATTTTTTTATTTCTCTCGGTTCAAAAATGAAACAGGATAATTTAAGTGCTACTTGTGATTTCCTGGTTTTTTGACATCGCTTTGCCTCGTGGACGTGGTTATGGAGTCATCAGCTCGGCTGAGGGAAAACAGGCCCCGACTGCAGTCGACAGGCGCACACATATAAAGTCTGACTCCTCAGACCTAATGCCTCCCTACTCCACCAACCGGTGCTAAAATGTTCTTAGGGTATTTGAGGAAGAAGGTACACAGCGAAGGAGGAGGAGGAGGAGGAGGAGGAGTGAGAACATTGGCCGAGTTCTACGGGCTCAATTAATTTCTCACCTGAGGGTATATATCTCTCTGTCTCGGCTGATCCCTCCCCATCCGCTCGACGCCGGAGCCGGTAACCTTTGCTTTCCCGGTGCAAGCTCCAGCTGAAGGCTGCGGTTTACATCTGGAGAGGAAGCGAGGCTATTTGGAGCTGAGTCAGAGAGGCAGAAACCACCCACACCATCTCACAGGCAAAAACAAAAAGAGTGTTCAGGAGAGCAGCAACACATGTGGACGTGTGTCTTCAGACAGGTTGCGGGGTACTGTACAGGTTTAATTACAGATACATGGGATATTATTAAAGTTTCACAGTTTTAGATGGTTGTGCAAGCGTTTAGCGACTCTTAGGCCCTGTTCGCATGGGATTAGTTTTACCGTGGGACGTCATGTGATTCAGAAATGACTCCCATACGTCTGTATTTCAAGTGGCGCAATCACAGCATAGACTGTATATAAATATGAACAATGTCTCCACTTCTTTGCACTGGTCAAACTGATGCTATTTTCCCAGGGATGAAGGCGGCGCCATCTTGCAACTTTGGAGTCAGAGTTTGATCATTACCAAGTGGCAACTTGTCGCTCGTCTGAGCGATGAAGCCTGTGCCAGAAAAATGCAGTTCAACGAATGGCCACTAGAGGCTCCAAAAGGTAGCCTGTTGAAAAGCTCAAATGTACAGCAATAGTAAACATGTTTACAGCCTGGTACAAAAAGTGATTTTGGTCTCAGTAGTTTGTTTCACTATTCATGACAATTGTATGGGGCTGATTTGTTTATTTTTTATTAAGATTTAAAATTCTGCATAACTAATGGAGTTCGTTTGAGTGACAGGTGGTAGCCTGAACTAACAGGTGGCGGAGGCTTGAGTGGGCGGGTCTCAACGTCCGACAAGACCCACATGTCCAAATTTGGAGTATCTGAATGTGGGCAGAGTAAAGCTGATTCCGACATGGCGACCGCAGGCTCCGCCCACTTCGGGCTTCATTTTCAAGGTTTAGAATCTGGTGGGTGACGTCACAATGGGTTTGTCCATACTATATATATACAGTAAATTATCAGTACGGTCCCAGAGTGCAGCCACGTGGAACCACTAAAATCGATGCCCCGCCCACACTTCATCCAGACTGACACCTAGACACTGCTCTTACTTTTTAATTAATCAATTATTCTTTTTGTAGAAGAAAATTATGAATGGCCTGACAGTACTTAAATTAGTCCCAACACATTAATGACATGTGGAGTCCCATCAAGAGCAACAATACCCCTATTCGCATGGGGCTAGTTCTACCTGGGGACCTCCATTACCTCCCAGTAATTTGAAATAATTGCAAAGGTCGTCTGCCATGTTACTTCTGTGCTATTCGGCCACGTCTGCAATTTGTAAAGTGAAAATGAGCTAATACAGAGGTCCGGGGATAATACAAAACCAGCGAATCTCTGTGAATTGAGGATGTGTTTTTCATGTTTTTAAAGATTTTTTTTTTCCATTCGCATTTTGTTTTTTTTTCTGCCTCTTTTCACTTAAGAGTTAATGAAGGCTCTGCTGAGGTGACTCTGAGTCATTCACATTAAAAAAAAAATCACCAGAAGAACCAAAGCTCAAAAGGATGACGCAGTGGATGATACGATATGGTAGCATGTATTAGCGTGTTCATCACATCGGCTGAATTAAATATTGAAGGGTAGTTTGTAAATGATTAGATGCTAAGAAGCTGGAAAAACAGCTAATTCACTGACTGCTTCCGCCTTATTGTTCCATTAATGATGCTCTACTTTCCATCCTAGAGCCATCAATCCAGGTGCATCACATGCAAACATACTAGGTAACAGCAAGTAACATAGGACATGATATATAGATATATATTTAGTGGCACATCCCCGGCTCTCAGGAATCCTTTCAAGTCACTCCTGCAGGTTTTCCAAGCGTCTGAATCGCCTCCTGCCGGCGCTCCTCCTGTCACCCTCCGATCTGATAAAAGTGAGGATACAGAGCATCTCATCTGTGCCGCCGCTCCCGATGATAAGTCTCAACTTAAAAAAAAATAAAAAATATATTAAAAAAAAAAAAAAACATCTCGATGTTGAAACGGTCAGAAAGGACCCGGCGACATTCCGTTCCCTTTTGTCCGTCGCCGGCTCAGCCAGACAGTAATCTGCGGCTGTGTGGGCCTTTGAGGCTTGGACTCTGGGTTTGACCTCACCGGCTATAAGCTTTCTGTCAGGGGTTCGGCCATAAGCAGTCGGCACAGTGGATAGAAAAGAGGACGGGCACGGGGCCATATGGCAAACCGTAGATAAAGTCAGGATCAAACCGAGCGACACAAAGATTACTGTCGCAGTGGAAGACGCTGCACAAGTCCTACGTCTCGGATAATCACGTCTCTTCCGTTGACCTGTCAGACATGATACAGTCTCATTTTATAACTCTCTGTTATTAATTGCCTGCATTTCTCACTAAACATCCTATTTTTCCACTCCTACCCACTTTCTTGAATTCTCTCTTTTGACCCTTTCTCCCTTCAAGCATCATTTAAGTTTTATCTGATATAATTAAATCTAATTAACACTTCAAGTAAAGTCACTTAGTGGCTCGTTACATGTTGTTAACCCGCGTTAAATATAGCGAGCCCTAAACTGGAGTCAGTCCACTTCAACCACATCTACAGTTGCAGTTGTCAATTATTTATATGTTGTACTATCTGTTGCATTGTGGGAACTGTCGACAGAACCCCACTCAATTCATTATATTATGTACCGAGTCGGGATTGAAATAATAGGGTGCATTAGTGTCAAAGTCAAAGAGCAGGTTTTTGCTGTGTTTGAGTGAAGCTGATATCTCCTTAAAAAGCAGTTTAAAATGTATTTGACAGCAGCGATTTGAGCAAATAAGTAAGACCTGTCAAGGCGGTGGAAAATAAATAAATAAATCAGGAAACATATTTTGATTATCTTGGAGTCTTGGTTGGAGTTTGTGCTTATATTTTACCTGCTTTACTTACATGCTTCGTGCCCTTTCCACTGACTCAGAAAAGACTTTTCATATACAGTTGCTGATGCATTCTCTTCTTATTCATGCATTCTTTCAAAAAAAAACAGCAGGGCTATAATACACTGACGGGCTGGACACCCCACCACTTCTGGCCCACAGGTTGACCGGCCCACTGGGAAGAAGAAGAAGAAGAAAAAAAAAACATCCTCCAGATGGCTCCTCAGTCTCTGCTGCCAAAGTCTCATGCTACATAATCATAGCCAGCTGGTTTGCTAGGTAACAGTGAGGTCAGGATGCCCAAAAGTCGACGTGGTTGTGTTCTGAGGAACGAACAAACAGCCGTGTCGGAGTGGCGGAGGCCGTCTGCCGTGACCTGCAGGACCCCTAGCTGTCACACTCTGCATGGACTGAAAGCCGGCCGTAATGAAGTCAGGGCTTTGTCGCACTTCCGCCATCGTTTCAGAATCTAGAAGATGTTCGGGTTTAGTTTCTACCGGACCAAACACAACTAAGTAAATGAAAAACGAGGTGTTGCCAAGTTGTCTGGTTAGATTGCACCTATTACTCCTGAATGTGAGGAAAATAATACCTGTCAAGATCTCCAAAACATCTGATCAGATAGGGATGATAATGTAGCTGGACGTTGCATTTATAATTATCAGTGTTTGTCTTCCCTTCACCAAATAACCAAGGTTTTTTTTCTTAACAATCCGAGCCTCAACTCAAAGGTTATCAGGTGAGAAGTTATTTGAAAAAAACACGTTTGCAGGTGACATGTTGCACCAAAGCTTGCATCTGCAAAGTTGAAGATTACGGACAAACTTCCCCTCCAGATCTTTTGCGGTGGAAATTTGGTCAATAACCTCCCCGCTGGGAACTGATTATGCTCCGGCAAAGATATGCTTCTCAGGTGGGTTCAGTTACGGAAAGAGGATTAATCTCTCAGCAAACAAAGGGCAGCCTGGAAGCCAACCTGAATCTGGCAAAGAACTGGACTGGACAATCAATCCATTCACGAGAGGAAGAGCGGGATCCGTTGGGTGGAATTTGTTTCCCACCAAAGGAGCAAACTGTTAAGAGTTCTCCGTCAGGTCTGTTGTAAAAATGTTCACCGTGAAATAACTTTAAGGGAGGAACAATTAACCATGATGGAGGAATTTGTCAAGAATGCCTCCGTTTCGCATACAGTTCTTCGTTGCCCTCATTGGTTGTAGGACTATCTAATTGCAGATGTATATTTCTCTCTTTATCGGTTAAAACAGAGTGTTCCAAGATGTTAAACGAAGTTGGAAAAATAACAACCTTTAACTAGCACTGGCCATCTTCACCTCCACACACCTGTCCAGCAAAGACCAACAACTGGAACACAATAAAAGATTCCTTCAACTCTTCTGGAAATACCAAGGTAACATGTCATATGTCAAAACTCCATTGATGCGCTGCATACTGCCTGCTGCTGATGGCTAGGCTAGTTAGCTGGTGCCTTCTTGTTGGTTGCTAGCTGCTAGCTGACTGCTAGCCTGCTGATAGGCTTTTATTTGGGCTGGTCTGCTGAATGTGTTTTGTCTGGGAACATGGCACAAGGGACTGTAGCATCTTACCCTGTGTAATGACCGTATGAGTATAGCTTAAAGACAGAATTTAGCAAGAAACTTTGAGTTTACATATTGATTTTGAGTTGTTTCCTTTGGTTCACATTTGGATAATGGAAAAAATAATATTATATATAAAGTGAATGGAAATAATTACTGTTCCTTGTTGGGAACCTCAATTATCAATGCAATAAAAAAACAACCCAATGGCAACCTTTTTAATTACGGCGCAGTTGAGATCAGGGGAGATGGAATTAAAGCAAATCTGAGTTGAAGAATTATGCAGCATGGGCATCATTTATAGGGATACAAAGAAGAGCTCTGTACAAATGGTTTTTATGGTACAGTACCAGTAGAGCATCATGTGACGTGACAGGATCATGGCTCCGAGTTTGCCATGCACCACAACAGCAGCACTTACTGGAGTTGCTGGAGTCAAGCGAGCCGGGACGGGGACAGGGTCAAAGTCCCGGCACCTTGCAGTAGTCACGATTGTAAGGAGTGAAGTATGAAATATCCGACAGTGTTACGGTAGTGCTCCGGGCTCCAGGAGGAGAGGAGCTTGGTTCGCTCTGCTGGGGGATCAGGCTCAGCCAATCAGAACCATTCCACATCATTGGCCAGGGCCATCTCTTATCTAACCGAGGTAGAGAGAGGCTTTCCCTACTAATGCCACCCAGCTCGCTAGATCCTCCATCCTTTTCTTCGCCACCACCCCCACCCAGACCCCCGTCTCATTTTTTTTTTCCTTTCTGATTCTGTCTCTTCTGCTCTCCCCATCCAGCAAAAACGCTCTACTCCACCTCTTCTTTCTCTCATCTTCTGCACTCCATCTGCCTCTATCTCTTTTCATTTTTTCAGTCATGCGGTTTCTCAGTTATTGGTTACGCGTTGCTGAAGTGTGTGATAGGCCTCTATACACCAGGCTGGAGAAATAGGTCTGGTCACACTATATTCTGATGAATATATGTGTGTGGGGGTGTGCGGTGGGGGTGTGCGGTGGGGATGGAGGGTTGTGTCATGTGATACAGTACAGAGCGAGAATGACAGATGAAATTAGAATAGCGAGGACATTAAGTGCTTTCGACTGGCTTCATATTGCAGACGGGGACACAAAGAAGCAAATCATAGCCGATGATTTTTTATTTTTTTTCACCTCCTCATTTCAGTTGTTCCTGAAGAAAAAGGGAGGAAAAGGGAGGAAAAAGGAGGAAAAAGGCAGCCGGCACAAAAGAAAAGAGGAAGCAGGCAATCATGTTACTTCTAATCTGTTAATCTTTAGCTTTGGAGAAGGAGGTGGTGGTGTTAAGTGGACAGCGGGGGTGGGGGTGGGGTGTAGGAGGAGGTGGTGGTGGGGGGCTCCTGGAATGAAATATATTGCAAATGGGAAAAGACACCAACAAGAGATCGGCTGCTCGCAGATGGAGACCCTGCTTAATCAAGACAAATTACAGATGGGCTCGGATTTTTATTCTCACAGAAAACAGAGCAAAGCTGCCATCCGCAGCGCCGCTACAGCAGTCTGAATCAACAAGCACACACGGAGGAGAGAAACTAAAAACACTTCCGACGGCGGCTGCACCCACACAAACAAGCGCAACTGGAAAGCTATTATTGCTCGCGTACTTCTAATCTCCTTAAAGGTTAGAGGAGGACAAGCTGCGTTTTGAATGCTGGGCATCGGTGCGATGTGCATCAAACGGCGTATTAAAAACACCGTCCCCCAGCCATTCACAGCTCGCCCGAGGACGTGCACGACTCCTCCGGCTGCCACATCCCTCATGTCACACTCCTCGTTCCCCGCACGCGAATCAAAACAACAAATTCCCATTTATTTATTCTTGCATCATCACGGCGGCAAATTGCTTTGTAAATGGCACAGCTCCCTCAGCCTCTGCTGTAAATACAATGTCATCGGCGATGTTAATAATCCCTTTGTTTGCTTGACCAGGAGCTCTCCAACGCCGCCCGCTTCCTTGATTCAATTACTGCGGTTTAGGGAGTGGAGAGAATGAAGGCCGGACCTTAAAGCCGCTCCGTGTTAATGACATTCAAATTGATCACTGCCACATGTTGCTACGGCGCGGCCCATTTAAAAGCGGGGGTAATGAAAAGAGGAGCTCTCCATTACGGGGAGCGTAACTAAACATGACACCTCCTCGCTGAAATTACAAGGGCCCGCGCTCCACTCGCCGCCGCGATTCGGCTCGGATCGGGCCCCCGAGCTGGAAGCGGCTTTGAAACCTGGGCGACGGCGGAGAACAAGATGCATGTGGAGCGCCGTCCGTCATGCCTCGTAGACATCCTCATAGCCAGAGGTGTGTGTGTGTGTGAGAGAGAGAGAGACAGAATCTGAGGGGGAATCTGAAAGCAAACCTGCAATAAAACTACTTATTATTTGTTGACTTGAGGCAGAGCGCGGCGACTGTAGAGGCTCACATCATCATCACCTACAAACCTTTGCCCCGGGCTGGAAATGTATAACAAGTGGAGCCGAGTTAATTTAGGAGTAGCGTGACAACATGAGCACAACACCAAAGAAGCACGAGGAGTCTTGAGGGAAATACTCCAGTCACCAGAAAGCCGGGCCACTTCAGTCATTTTCATTACGGCTAATGGGCCCTAGTTTCCCCCACAGGGGAGGCAATGTAGAACCAATAGCTGCCAAATTAATTTTGTATAAGTATTTGCCACACTTTACAAGACTGATTATTAGAATACTGTTAAAGATTTCTGTTAGTAGTAGCTAGTATTAGCACAGATTAAGCAAAGGCAAATGCTAAATGTATATTTACCGTTTGTGCGAATTATACAGGTTCTGCATAACATTATGACCACCTTCCGAATATTTTGTAGTTCTCCCCAAACAGTTGTGACTCATCAGAGAATGGACATGGACCTTCTGAGGATGTCCTGTGGTGTCTGGTAACACAATGTTGTTAGAGGGGGGCTTTGGGTCCTATGCTTTGAGGATGCTATGCTATGCTTGTGTGGATCATCCCACAGATACTTGATCAGTTTGGGACCTAGTGGATTTGGAGGCCAGGTCAACACCTTGTGTTTAGTTTTGTTTAGTTGTTCCTAAAGTGTTTTTGTGTGCATCAGGGAGCATCATTGCTATGGGGTGGGGGGAGCCTGGTCTGGTCTAGGTGTGTGCTACACGGATGCATCGCAGGTCCAAAAGATTCCCAGCAGAACACTGAATTGTCACTAGAAAGTCATTGTTATTCACTGATCCTGTCAGTGGTCATAATGTTGTGGCTGATTGCTGTATACTCCACCCTCCAGGACTATTAATTCATCTTGTGCTGGTGATGTGTGGTATCATTAACAGTGCTGAAAAACAAATGTGAAAAGCCTAAATTACAGTTTTGTACGTAACGCTGAAGGTGAGTGGCCTAAAGGTCGAGCTGGATGACCTTTGATTTACATGAAAACATTTGGAATTTGGTCTTAGAAATTCTCTTAATTACGAAATTAAAAGGACTCATTCAGTGTCAGTTGAAAAAAATATTCATTTTGTTTGTCGAATGCCCTTCAAATATCATAGTATCATCAGTTTGTTGCATTCCTCTTACCGTGTTTGGACAAATTCACAATTCTACTCTTGTAACTCATCCCGATGAGCCTGATGTCACACCTGGAAACACTGAAAATAGCCCATCTGCCATTCATTCATCCTCTTCAGATATAGTAGAGAAAAAAAAAAGCCCTGCTCATGTGTTCATTGCATTTCGATAGCATTGTGCAGCTCATCTACGGTCTTGTTTCCCTCTCAGACATCCACCACATGTTCCCAGATGTTTGTCCCATATGTGGCGTCATCTCTCTCGTCTCTTTGCCCGCGGCCTTGCACGGTTGGTTTGACGTCCTGGCTCTCGAGTAAAGCAGTCATCATCTCTAACCTCTGTCTCTCTACTTCCTCGCAGGCCTCTACGGCATTCAACACCACTTAACGAGTCGCATTCATTACTTGTCGACCTTATCGTCTCGGTTTTTATTTTATGTTAATCGGAAGTTAAACCCTTACACAACTTCTGCTGCCGCCCTGCAGCTAATGTGAAAAATGCAAAGTAATTTACAGGCAGATATGAATGTAGAGCCGAGAGGAAATGTCTGAAAAGAAGAGATGTTTTAAAATCCATCAGGAGGACGACGCTGCCACACAAGAAGCCATCGGGCTAGAACCAATGAGCTCTAGTCGAATGTAAATGACAAATAGTGGGTTGTTGGGCTGCTCGCTGATGGAAACGTTTGAACCACAGAGACAAAAAATGGGAATTCCAGGGATGGGTGACATATACATGCTAAAAAATTTGACAGCTACACCATCAAGATTAGATGATCGCATGAACCTGTGACACTGTTCATTAGCGCAGCCTCTCAGAAAGTAGCAATACTTCCAATCTCAGCTAGCATAACTTAGCTAAACCTCAAACCTTCGAATTAGATTCCTCCAGTTCTGAGATGTACAGAGCGGTATCGTCAGCATACAGGAAGGAAAAAATGAGATAAAGGGCTTTTTTTCTTGAACAAGGAAGTTCCACCAAAAAGTAGAATGATAGAATAAGGCAGACACAGACAAGGCCAGTGGCAATGGGTATAATGTTTAAGCAGGGGTCTTTACACAAGGATACATGCATTATTTTAGCAATATAGCTTCCTAGCTAAAAAAAAAAATACTGAGACGATGTATCTCTCAGTATCAAAGTAAAACCAATGATTCCCAATCTGAACCAAAAAAATACTGAACTTAATTAAGAAATTAAGTAAATAACATTGAGCGTCATTCATGTGGATGTTACCTAGACATGTAGCACCCACCTAGACCAGACCAGACAACCCATCATATAGCAATGACACTCCTTGATGGCAGCAGCCATCCCCAGTAGGATCCTAAGGAATCAACAGTTTCCAATAGGAGCGCATTATGGCCACCCCAATCATTGGTGTCTACGGCCCATTCAGTCGGAAATGGACGCAACACAAAACAGTGCACCTAGGGTGCGCTCTTATTAATGATTTGCTCTGTGAAACTATTTACTTCGCTGGAAACGAATTCAACGTTAAGTGAAACTGCTTCTCTTAACAAAGAATCTTGTCAGAGGTAATGGCGGAGATGGGGCCTCGACGCCATTACGTCGGTAATTTGCCGAGCCGTAATGGAGATTCGCCATCTGTGTAAGCGTAACCTTTTGATGAGAATTTATTTACCAGTTCCACACCTGATACCGACACCAGCACCACCTCTGACCAACCCGTCCCGAAAACTCTCTCCCTGCCTCTCTCTTTGTCTTCTGCGAACATATGCATCCGTAATTCTCCCGGTGAATAATCCACAGCACCTAATGAAGCGACACTCGGAGACGCTCGCAAACCTGTCCCCGCGGGAAGCGAACCCACAACCTCCCGCCTGCAGAGCAGTCCATCTCCTTCAGACGGTCCCGTCTCCCTAACCGCTGAGTAAATCTTAGCTAAACGCCGTAATCACTCCAGTTGGACAAAACCTCCAAGTAATGCATTGGTCAATACTGGCCTCGGGGCTAAAGGGGACACACTGGCATCAATGCATCTCTGTTTACTTGACGGCCAGTCACGGAGACAGACAGTCTTTATGGAGACACCACGTCCCTCCTAGGGATAGAGGAAGAGTGAACGAACGCATCAGGTCACTTTTCATCTTTAACTCTCCCTCGGCGGAGAGACAGACGAGGAGAATCCTCCGCTCCCAGATGGAAGATGTCCCTGTGTCTCTATCTAATGAAATGGCATTACCGCTGAAGCCGCTGAGCCAATCAGAATCCGAGACAGCTGTCATGTGACACGCGGGATAGATAGCCCATCTCATAAAGTGCTTTTGCATCACAGCCCGCCCGATGAGAGCAATATCATCACATTTATGAGAAAATAATGATTTCTTCTCTGAATTTATGAGCGTCTTGTACAAAAAGGGTTTATATGAATTATATCACCATGAAGGAAGAAGAGGGAGAAAAGTGGGAGGTAGGGGGGGTGCGGGGTGGGGGGGCACTCCCTTTAATTTGTTTTTTACCCCCCATCCCCTCCCAAGGGAATAAATACAGCGGCGTAATATCAAGCATAAAAGTCAATCTTGTCGACAAAGAATAGGCCAATTAGTCGAGCTACGAGGAGACGAAACAAAGGAATCAAAGCAGATCAATAAGGTAGATTCACTCCTGCCCTGCGACCACCAATCAATACCGAGCTGCTCTGAGAGATGGACGTGATTAGAGATCACCGAGTCACAGCAAACCTGCCCATAATCAAGAGGTAAACTTTCATAACTGCAGCGCTGGCCGAGGGCTCGCTGCACGTTCGCCGCCGTCTCCCTGTGACAGTAACACAGCGTTAACGCTGTTATCTACTGGAATATAAGACCGCACACTGGAAATAATCCCCAGAATTAGTTTTACGTGTATGAAATTGACAGAAAATCTAAGTTTCTATGCTTAAAGGGCATTTTGATTCGATACTTTTGTTGGATGGGTGTCTATACCTCTAAATTAAGAAGTAATTTAGAGGTAAATTTTACACTTGAAAATATGACATTTGATTATCTGGTTGAAACAAAGAGTTGTTAACAAGCCTGCTCCAGTAAATGTTTCAGAAACGCCAGTGACTCCAGTTAAATTAAGACTTTGTCAGTCTCCTGCTATTGGATCATTTGTCCTCAAATGATGCACGATAAAAACCTTAAGTTGACAACGCACAATGAGCAGTGAAACACAGAATCCAGAATCCGGTACAATTCCTCGCAGCAGCTCAAACTGCTCCATTAGGTCCGAAGCCTCGTCCACATACAGCATAAATATCATCGCCCATCTCCTTACGACTGACAGCTGGAGCTAGATTTTTTATCTCTTCTACATCCATGGTTTCAAAGTGTCCTCTAAAATTTAACTTTGGAACGTGTGGACGTCCAACAATCTGAACCACAACTCCCAGAAAACAGTGGAAAACTAAAGTGTTGGAACATTTGGACGAGAAAGGCTTTTTCTCGGTGACTTTTTCCTGCCAGAAAACAAAGTCAGCGTTGCCGCCAGTTCATCTGGGTTTCACCCAAAGGTACAGGAGAAGTAAATAACATCATGACCATCTTGTGACAATTCATTGTTTTGCTTGAAAACTTTTGGACCTGGTATTCGTTCATGTGGATGTTACTTAGACATGTAGCACCAACCTAGACCAGACCAGACCAGACCAGGCCAGACCAGAAACCCCACCACCCCATAGCAATGACACTCCCTGTTGACCTGGCCTCCAAATCAACTGTATCAGCTGCTCTCATTGGCCTCTAAGTTGGACTCTAGGAACATGTCCTACCTTTCCAAAGTTTTCTGTCCTTGTTAAGTCTGACTGTGCCACATTTGTCGTCCTCAAAATTTCAGTTTAAAACCTGTGGTACATTTTTGTATGTTGCTCATTTTGCTAAAGTGTGCACTTTAAAACCTTCATAAACCTGAATAAAAGCGTCTTTATTTTAGATATTAACCACATGAACTGTTAAAATGGATTCACACTTTGCATTTTCATGCAGTGTGAACATCAGCTCAGCTTATTTTTAATTGCTCCATCATCGCGGTGACAACAGTGTCCTCTTACACCTTTATTACTCTACATTAATGAACTCTTCCTGCTTTTAGCGCAGGCGCCGCCACTTTGTGGGTTAAACGCTTTGAATCCCAGCATCCAAACATTCCCCAGTTTACAGCAAAGTTTCCCAATTATCTGGCATTCTATTGGTGGGAAAAAGCTCATTAATGGCGTATATGCGGTATAATAGGACATTTAAACTCTCCATAACGAGAGGAAAATATATTCAAGCGTACTTGTGTTGAATCCAATCAAAATGTCTCATTAGAATGATTTCAGTTTAATAGCTTCCCATAGAAATTGATCAATTAAACACTGTCATCAAACAAACTGTGTCACATCCATCATGTCGGCCCAGATCCCATTTGGAATAAGTGGTGACCCGGCGTATCAGCAAACCAATTAATCAGCGCAACCCGACGAGGTGACGTCGCTTCGCCGGGGTTCAGACAACCACACTCAGTCCATTTGGCCGCTCACAGCGGAATGAAGAGGTGAAACCGGGCTATTATAATGTAATTATGATGTCAACCTCCATCGCCGGGAGTAAAGCGGTGGGGGGAACCGCGCAGGAGTTCAGGAGTTCCCTCCTGCCTCCAGCCACTGCGAGTCCCGCCACTTGTCATCGAGCGATCCACACCTGTCAAACAAGTTCTTGCGCTGTTCTTGTAAACCCTGGACCACCGTCCCCCCACCCTCCCAACCCCCCCACCACAACCTCCCGCCACCTTCTCCCTGCTCAACAACTGTCCTGGTCCGGCCTCTCCATCCCCAGCATAAACCATAACTTGGCTCTCCTGTTGGCTCCAGAACACAATAAAATCCATCTTTTATGCATGATTTTCTCTGTCTCTGTAGCTAGCTTCGCTCTCGGTGCGTATCAATCATCGCAGGGACGCTGCGGGGCAGGGAGACAGAGGCGGGGTTGGGGGGGAGAAGGGGGGGAAGCAATGGCAGGAGCGAAATATACATGGTTGCACAACAAGGCAAAATGAAGAGTCCCGTTTCTTTATCCACTGACTTGGATTTCAATTTCATCTGCCCCCTTCCCTTCCTCCCCTCCTTCCTTCCACCTCCTCAAGTCAACCTTTGCAGGGAAAAAGAAAAAAAGAAAAAGACCACTTTCGCTATATGAAACTGACCCGCTCACCTCTCGCTGTGCATCCATAGCTGCGAGTTAACGGACACATGTTGGTGTGTTATTTCGTATTTATTTTTATTTTTTTAAAGAGACACTTTCTCCCTCGGGCTAAAGGGAGCGAGGGCCGAGGGCACAGCTTCCCCTCCCACATGCGTACACGGGTTTCGGCCTCGCGGAGATAAAGTGTAAAGTGGGATCTACGTGGGCCTCATTGGCATGCTAACGTATTCGCAGACAGCCAGAGCACAGCTGGCTCATTGTGGGAGAGGCCAGCGGTTGGGCTTGACATGAAACCAGACAGTCGGAGGAAAAAAAAAAACTCCCTGTAGCTGTGGAACGTTACAGGTTTGGGGTTCAATAGGAGGTCTATTTATAGACTGCTTCTGCAGAGTTAGGCACATAAAAACACAATGCAAAGGAATGCACAGAAAAAAATATACTTAGCATCAAATGCTAATGCAGCCTTCTGTTGGATACGATTATCCAACAGAAGATTATGTTAGGAGAGATTTTGTCTGTTGAGCCTAAATATCTGGGAAGTTTAGAAGAGGGAAGATGGTTGAAACAGGGAGTTTGCGACCCCTGGGGGTTTGTGGAGGTACTGCACGGGGGAGTTGCAAGATCTTTGGTTGACGAGACATTTTCTATATATTTTTATTTAAATTTTTACCCACAAATTTATCTTCTTCTTATTTATTTTCTTTAAATACACATTACCATGAATCCAACATATTTTAGTAAAGGGATAAATGGAGGCAGAAGATGTTATCTTTCAGTTCAGCAATACAGGAGTTTCACACAGAGCGCCACACTAGCCGAGACCTGTCAATCTAAGCCTCCCGTACACAGCAGGCCCCGCCCCTATCGCTGTTGAGCCAATCACAAGGCTTCATATTACACTCCGACTCTGTCAGGTTCTCCACAATTGGCCGAGAGCCTGTTCAGTCACCCAGTTGAAATCCCAGAGTCACATTGTCACATTAGCAGAAGAGAAGCTAACAGTGTAGCTAGCTCCTATGAGGCCAAAAATGGATCCCTTGGTTTTATTTCTATATCTGTCAATTATACACCAATTAGGTATGTTAGAATACATGTAAGAGAGACCCTATGGAGGGGTACTGCGGTACTGTAGATGCACTTAGGGGTCTTCTTAGCTTTGAAGCGGTTGCCATTGCACAACAGGCCAAACGGTTGGAATCTGGAGGCCACCGATCTAAAACCACTGCTATTCATGTCTTTTCAGTGTACGTTGGGCATTGGCGGGGAGTCGCACACCGAAAACTCATACCGGTTTCGTGACGGCAATTAGGAAGTGACTGCTTGTGTTTGCAGCTCCGACCAGGCCTCAAGACATTTGTCAGAGTTAGTTTTTCCTCTTGATAAACTCAAGACAGAACAGCAGAAGGCAGAAAGAATGACAAAGAACCTTTATGCAAAACTGTAATTGCCCTAATAGCCCAACAAACACAAATAAATGGAGTATGTATAAACCACAGGATAAACTGAATGTACTGGAACATCGCGTCCACCGGATTCCAGTTGGTTGCCTTAATTCAATAACATGGGCCCAGACTCGGGGTTGATTAAATAGAACTGATATGAAGCTTGTCTTTGGTACAACACAGCCTCCAGTCGATTCTAAGCATATCACAGAAACTAAAGGATCTGATCCTGCTGCTGCCATTACTAACTGTTAAGTTGTGGATGTGACATGTGCTGCGCTCCATCAAAACAGCTGCGATGGTGAACGGATTTTACTTAAATGGGTGACCTGACCTGTAAAATATTAGCTGATGCTAGTGCGTCTAAATGTGTGTGCAACAACCGAACCTCTTTTAAGTTATACAGTAGCTGAACATTTACGATTCAGAAAGAAAGTCTGTTTCAGAGCTTAGCTAATTCAGGTACAGGCATGAAATGCAAATGCAATCAATATAAGTGAGAAAAACTCCTCAAAGTCACCTATGTATTGTACACATACTGCAGCATGTGATGTTTAAGAGCTGAGCTACCAAGACAGGTCCACCTCTACCTCTACTGTTATTTCCCTTACAGCTAATTCCTGACAAGTGTTTTGGACGAAAGGTCTTTTACAAGAGACATTGTGCTTTGCATAAGTACCTCTGGCATGAAGGTGTTCATTATTCTGATCCATACCCCCATGGGCCAGTCCATCACAGACAATCAGTCAATCAAACGTGCTTTTTTTTTTTTTTTTTTCTCCGTGGTGCTTTTAACGAACGTATTTGTCACACTTCAGCCGCAGCTTGGTGGCGGTGCGGCGGGGAATGCAAATACAAAACAAAATGTTTTGCGGCTATAATGGAATAGTCCAAGAATAAGGTGTTTAAAAGCCTCTATGCAACTGCGGCAAGTGTGTTCCCAGGTACATCAGGGGCTGAGTGGCGGCCACAGGGAGGCTGAGATTACAGAGTAAAGCCCTCCTCTTCGTCCCTCAAGTAATAACAGCGAAATGAGACTGACATTTCACTCTGGAAGACACGCACGACTCTGGCAGTCACACATGCACACACACTCTGCGAGCCGAGAGACCACAGGACAAACACAAAGACACGGGGCAGGAAATGGCGAGCGCATACTCGCCGACACACACCAGAATGTAATGCATCAAGCCATAAAGACAGACAGGAGCGCAGAGGAGTGACAAGAGGTACAAGACGGATGGTGGAGAGGGAAGGAATTCTAAATTGAAAACATAACAGAGTCAGTCAGATTCCTAAACTTTGGAAATACTGTAAAACAGACAGATGGAACTGATTTCCAAATCTTATTCACTACCAGGCAAAAGTATGGGGACAACTTCTCATTCAATTCAATGAGAAGGTGTCTCCAAACATTTGTGTATGTAGAATTATTTATTGTGCAAAGTGATGTGATGCTTAATTTTTTTTTCTTTTTAGAAAAAAATCATGATTAAAACTAAAAAAAATATGGTGAAAACTGGTGAACAAGACGTTTGATGGCTGTTTACAACTAAAAGGGGGTTTACAGTATAAAAATATATATATTTTAACATCAATTTGAAAACTGCGGAGATGGAGAAGCAGCTGGAAATACTAAAGTGGAAACATGGTACAACCAACCGGACCAATTACAACTCTTGAAGTCTGCGTCGTCTCAATGCAGTTAAATGAGCTCCAATCAAGTCGGGGTTAAGAGGAGCAACGCCAAGATGGCGACGGCCAGGGACACCGTACTGAGCTTCAAAACCTCCTCATCAGGAAACTCTATATGGGGCTTCCTGGCTGATTCAAAGCTCTAAACCTGGCTACACAAACCACAAACCCACTTCAGAGGCGTGTCCCGTCTTCATAATCCTCATTGGGCCGTTCAAGACGTACGTATTTGGCCATTTTGAGAAACCTGCCATGCACCAGCGCCAGACGAAACCGTCTGACGTCACCGGCGCTCAGACTCGCAAACGTTCTGTCACCGCTCAACAAATGTGCGCTCCACTGATATGTACCGAATAACTAATTAATTAATTAAAATTTCATGAGCTTCCTCTATTTCCATTCATCTGTCTTCAAATTCAATATTTCATAATTCACGGGGGGAAAAAAAAATATGCGCAATATGGGAAACCCATCCAGAGATAGGCAGACAAAGACAGCATTGGAAAACAAGGAAGCGCATAGAAAGAGTTATTAACCGCATATTAATGTTTGCTCTTCTCCTCCATGGCTTCCTCTCGAGAGATCTGCCCGTCGCTACTTTAAGCATGAATACTTAATCACACACCAAACACTGTCTAATTCCTCTCCCCAGAATGCAAGGAACAAGACGAAGAGCTGGAGCTAGAGGAAAAAAAAAAGATTGAAATGTCACAGAGGCAGTGCTGGGATACTAATAAAGCTATGCAAATAGCAATTAGCTGAACCAATAACCTCTGAGTCAATACCAAGCCACCCAAATGGGAATATCCCAGCGCCAGGCTCCAGAGTTCAAAGGTCAGGCTGTGATTAGAGGTCAGAGCCCGAGCCGATAAGTGACGCGTTTCAGAGGCGAGGAAAGGTTGCGATTGCTGGTAAAGAAAGAAAGAGAGGCCGACATGTTCGCAAGAATAAAGGAAATCATTGCTGCTTTTGTTGAAGTAAGAACCTTTAAGTGCCTGCTTTGCACCTATGCAGGCTAAACACTGCTCACAAACCCACAAGCTTAACACAGCGAAGAAGGGAAATAATGAATCGTTACCTTAACTATTGTGCAGCGTTTTTTTGATTGGAATTAGAAACCTTTTTACCGTAAAGATTTCCTGTAGGTTCTGAGGATTGCCAGATTTATTTTCCTCCCTCTCCTCTACATACATCAGGGACGGAAAAACATCTGAGAGCCAAGAAAAGCTTTGTACTAATACTTTTACTGCGACTCTGGAGATAAAATTAGCATAGGCAATTAGCAGGAAAACAACTCTGGCGGCTTTTCTCCGACTTTCTGAACATGGGTGGCATGTGTGCGTGTAATCACGTGTGCACGTGTGCGTGTTCTCTGCAGAAAGCGCGGCTGTTGAGAAGACACTGACAGGTGCGCCGACCGCACTCTTCCCATGACACGTCCCTTCACAGCGAGATAGAAACAAAGTGGAAAAAATCACTGTGCAATTGTGTGCATGTGACAAAACGTACAAATTCCTCTCGCTCGATGGAAGTGTATCATGATTTCACCCCTTTCCCCTCGGCACTGCACACGCATTCTGAACAGGCTTCCAGTGCAGCCTGTGTTAGCGGAGCTAGCGCTGCGCTGCTCGGCTCAGGTCAAGAAGTGGAGGAGCTAAAACATCTTCAGAAATACGTAACAATACTCTACTCTTCGCTCTGCTTGAAAAGGCATTCGGGTGGGTTTGCAGCGAGGATTCTGTGAAGTTCACGGAAAAATGTTTAAGATGTGAAAACTGTGGTTTGCAAACACATTTAAGGAGGACTGAATGTGTAGCTCCCAGAAGATGTTCAGGGTCAGTACAGCTGAGTAGCTGGATATTAACGTCGACTAAACCAGTGGTTAACAGCTTAAATTTGGACTGAACCAAGAGTTAAGTGGCTCCGATGCTGAAATTCGTCCTCTGCATGAGGGGGAAACTTTTTAAATTACACTTAATTTAATTTGGGAGCTTGGGACCTAAAACAGATTTAAGGTGGACATAACCCATGGTTCCCAAAACAGATTTAAGAGTAAAACTGGTGCTTCCCCAAAAAGCTTGGAGGTGGAATCATTTAGAAGTAAATGGAGGGATATAAATATCAGGGTCCATATATACAGTAATTGAGGGACTGGTGTTTGTTTATGTTCATTATGATCATGTTTTTTACAAATTCCATAATTATTTATTAGGGAAACAATCACTTAATAATAAAAAATGACTGGTTTAGCTGAACAATAATCTGTTCTTTTTGTTAAGTTGAGATAATCATGAGAGATATTTATTTTTTGGTAATCAAATTGTATATGGAAGTGAGAAATCACTTTCAGCTCAGTTACCAACTACAAACACATGACGTCATGACGACCTCTTCAGGAAGTGAGTTAAATCCAGATCACATGACCTGCTCCTCTTAATTAGTTATTTAATATAATGTGGATTTATCACATGTCATCAGTGCTGCTACAATATATTTGTAACTAACTTTCAGTTTGCATATATAATATTTTGAAGAATCTTTCTGTAAAAAGGTCATGTGGATATCGGTTATAGGCTGTTGATTTTAGGTCTGAAAACAGACAAAATGTCCTACAATTACACTGTATACTGACACATTTATTACTTTGGAATAACCAGTAGTTTTCCAAGTACATAAGTACATAATCTAGTCATTCTCGAAGCAGGTTTGAGATAGACAAAACTTCATTTTTGTGCACTTGGGTCCAAAAACTGGTTTTAGTTTGAACAGTAAATGTTCCCTCAACAGTTTAACAGTGAGACGTGTACATGTTAAGGTGGAACCCAGATCATGTTAAACTGGACAAACCAATACCTGTGTCCATAGATTTACAGGTTCAAGTCAGTGGTTCCCAAAATATTATTTTTTATTATTATTATTAGCCATTATTTAACCATGTCAGTCAGGCTGAGATACAATGAGCTCTTTTCCTGGTCTAGTCAGCAGCCTAGGAGACACACAGCAACTCACACAGCAATACGAATAAAACACACGGACGATAAAAACAGGAAGATATATTTAAAGTGGTTTATGGTGTGTCAGTCGTTTTTAAAACAAGTTTAAGGTGGACTAAGTCAGTTGTTCCCAAACACAGCGAGGTGAAACAGAACTGCTGGTTCTGATCCCAATCTGAGAACTACGTAAATCAATATTCTACAACACTGTAATTATTATTTTACTTATTTAGTTGGCAGTTAGATTAGAAGCAGACATGTGATAACGAACGCTGGGATCTGTTATTCAGATGCATAAAAAGGAGCTCACGCATCATCCTCATCTTCTCCGTGTTGCTGTGTGTTCTTTAAACCGACGGAAGCGTATTGTGCAAACATATGTCTGACAAAGCCGCTAAAACCTGAAGACGAGCCGTCAGGAAGACGCGTAATGTAAAAATAGAGGTGTAAAAACCCTCCTCAGTTTATTGTGAGAATCAATCTTATTAAATCACACCCTGCGGAGACGCAGAGGCTGAGATTACACGGCCGCTCCTCGTTTGTCGCCAGCATTTTAATCTGTGAAGAAGAGCTGAAGTGACCTACGGTGGACGGACGCGCACACACAGAAGGTGGGAACGGGGTGGGGGGGGCACTTTTGATGTGCTGTTAGTCCGGGTGCATAGCAATCATGAGCAGCAGGAGCAGTAGCCTGGGGGGGGGGGGGGGGGGGGTGAATGTGTGTCGATGGGTGATTTTTGAGGAAGGCTTCTAAGTGTTTACAGAAGGCAGAGCGGATATAAAAGCAGAACGTGGGAGTTTGTCCCTCAGTGGATTTCTGGAATAATTTCATTTCATCTCCTTCAGAGGGAAGATGAGCTTTCAACCCTGCGCCGCTGCTGATGGAGCGCTTGGTCTCTCTTAACTGCGTAAAAGAATCTCTGGCTTTGAGTTTCTTTAAGTTTCCTCACGTCTCATGCGTCTGTATGTTTGTATTTGTTAAAGCACAGATGGCTGCAAGCATACATATATTATATATATATATGTATGTGTATTTGGGGCGTGCAAAGTATCCAGTATTTAGATTTGCATTCAAATAAAATTCAAAATAGGTGTAAAAATCCATTTTCTTTTGAGTTATACTTCTAATTTAGGATACATGCATGTTAAACTAAGTATTCTTTAATTATCCATTAGAATAATTATGGATGTATATGCAGTATTGGTTGATGTTTTACATTAAATGCAACAAGACACTGAACCTCTGTGACTGTAAAGCGTTTATAGGTTGAAAAGCGCCATATAAAAGCAAGACCATTTACCAATAGACAACAGTTTGAACGCAGCTAACGATTGCTAACTAAGACGAATGCTAATGTGAGAGAATCTGACTGCAGACGCCTCTAATTTACTAATGTAATATAACGGCGACAAAACTAGTGATGCAGTTGAGTCCAGACTTTTCTCTCTGACTCCTAAACGTCACTCAGTCTGGATGGACGCACAAATATCCACTGAGGTCACATGACGAAAAGCAGCTTTTTGATTGGATGTTTGTCTTCTTCTCGAACACAAATAATTTGAAAAGTATTTGTAAAAAATATATTTGTTCCTTTTTGAATTCCATACTCGAGTTCGACTTCACCCCTAATGTGTGTGTATGTATATATATATATATATATTTGCGTGTGTGTGGTTGTGTGCATTTTTAGTCTCATCTCGACTCTCTAAGCAGGTCCGACTGTGACACAGTTGCTGCTAATTACAGATCAACCAGATTAAAACCTGGAGAGGAACGGGCCAATCAAAATCTCCGCTGGAACTCTCCATCCACACCTCGCCTGCTCTCCGGCTTTTTATTTTTGTCATCACCTCGTCGTTACCCCTTTGAATTCCGTTGACTTGGAAGCGTTTTTTCAGCTCCGAGAAATGAAATTAGAATGAAGCTACATCCTAACAAGACACGAGTAAAGATCCTATGTGGCGTTAACACAAACAGCGAGGTCGTGAGGAGGCTGTACGATAAGAATAATACATCAGCAACGTCCTGGTATCATCTGCAGTAATGGCAGTGCACATATTGGCCTTAACTCAAGCTCCTATTTTAAGCAATTTGTCAACACTAGCTACCAGCATTTCTGTCTCCACCTTAACCACGGTGTCACAAACACTGATTACCTCCATAAAAAGGTCTAAACTTAACGGCTATGAGCCAAAACCTTTCCATGTGTTGACTCAGAATGACTCAGGAGAGACTTTCACACGTATCCCCGAACACACACACAACCCACGGTCGCAAATCACCAATAATCCACAATACCAATTAAAAAGACTGAGCATAAAAACAATCAAAGGCGGAGGACCAGGCGAGAGGAGGCAGCAGCAGCGGCGGCGGCTGCTTGGCGATGTCAGGTTTGGGAAAATGAGTGGAGCAAATGAGGATGAACCAGTCGGTGCTCCAGACAGGCAGCTGAATAGACGAAAAGAATGGAGAGACAAGGATGGGAGGGCGAGAGGGAGGGGAGGACGAGGGAGAGTGTTATTGTGAGCGCCGACAAGTGATGGCAGAATCTGGGTGCTGGATGTCACTTTGGAACAATCAGGACTGACGTCCCAGGTGGTGTGCAGTGGGGGGAAAAAAGGAATTCGCCTTCCAGGGCTGCAGCATTTTCCAAGCCTAATCATACTTGGAAATAAATGCTTTTTGAAAAAAGAGGAGGGAAAAAAACACTTTCAAACACATCGGGACATCTCATCAACACCAAAACACGTCCAAATTAGGAGTTGAAAAAACTAATTTGTTGTTGAAAGTGATGCACATACAATTTAGTCTCCTGTTAAAGCAGATTGTTGTTTGGAGTGTCTTTCCAGCGTAATTCTGAGGGATGGCAGGTAGCTAGCAGCGTCCAGATTCAGAAGACGAGCCCGTTTGTGATTAGACTGTTGTATGCCAGCTTGCAGCACCAGACTGATTCATGTTGGAATGATGGCGTTCACATTTTGGAGGGTAGAGTCGCCCAACAGCATCCCAACAGCGGACACGGAAGTTAGCTCAATGTTGCTTCGTCAGAGCGTTGGTCCTGACAGAATATAGGTAAACCAGCTCAAAGTAAGATTCTGCAAAACCAAAGATCAGGAACTGACAGATATCTAATAGGTGGTTTAAGCTTCGGTATTAATTTGACAGCGTAGCTACGAATACAGCCAAAACCCAACGGAGAACCCAACATCGTGAGCTGTGATTGGTCCGCTTGGAAGTAGCTTGTTCCGACTGCTTCTCCATCTCTGCGAGTTTCAAAATCATTGTTTTGGATCGATAAAGGAGGAGGAAAGGTTAACTGAGGAGGTTCAGAGATAAAAAAACATTTGTATGATTCGTCTTGGGCCAAATTCCATTGTTGAAAGTGATGCAGGAAGTGGAAACGAAAATGAACCCGACCGGCAAAAAAGACGTCCTGCAGAAGCCTTAAACGTTCTTGTTCCAGTTCAAGGACATAAGTCAAACCGGTGCTTCCATGCACAGGTTGGAGTAGTTAAAGGGGAGGCATGCCACCAGGTGAACTAAATCTAGAAAGAAAATGTGCTGTTACGTTTGAATTTCCCAAAAGGAGACTGAAGTGGTTCCCCATCACATTTCGCATATTTTTATATTATTAGGAAATGACATCACAGAGGGTTCATCCATCTTTGGAATGTGCAGCACGTTCATGCAAACATTTGTGCGTGAGTGTACATTGCGTCTAGTGAACATTTCAATATTGAAAAATAATGCAGAAAGGACGTCAGAGTAGTGGTTGGCACTCATGCCTCGCAGCTTCGAATCCCTGTCCTTCTGTGAGGAGTTTGCATGTTCTTCTTGTGGCTGCATGAGTTCTCTCCAGGTACTCCGGCTTCCTCCCACCATCCATCGACATGCTCGTTAGGTTCACCAGCGAATCTAAATTGGCTGTAGGTGTGATGTGGTCGCCTGTCTAGACTGGAGACCTGTCCAGGTTGTACCCCGCCTCTCGAGCCCCCCCTGCGACCCGACAGAGGACAAGCTGTTACAGAAAATGAATGAGCATAATGCAAAAAGGGAAGAGGGAAGAGTAAAAACCGTTTCCCAAAACTGACCAGCTGACAGTCCCTGTGCTGACGTTTTTAAATTAAATTGATTCCCTGACCTTGAAAGACACACCTTGAGGTTTTTAAATCCACCTCGCTATCTCTTGCAGTTCCATGATGAAAGATTAAAACAATAATCGTGGAACAGCAGAAATCCCAGATCTCCATCATCACCATCAAAATGTAATCGACAGTTCCCTCGCCCAAGGCCAGTCTGTTCTACAAATTTCATGGCAGATATTCTGATGGACTGACATACTGTTTTTAACCACCAGGCGTTACGTCCTCGGCTTACAAAGTGATGCTGATGAGGGAAAGGAGACGGGTTACTGCTAAAAATGTATGTTTCTCTCTGAACTCGTGAATTAGAACTGTGCACATAGGCTAATGCATGTACTTTGTAGCAAACTACAGTGAGATATTCACATCTGCACTATTAGAGGCAAGCAATCAGAATGTATAACTACATCTATATATCTGAGAGACCCTCATACATCCACTGAATAACAGGTAAATAGTAAGACAAGCAAATGTTGGTAAAAAACAAAAAAAAAAAACACACAATTATGCTAATGTCTTCCCACTTTGGATGAAAGTGTAATAACACAGCGCACAAAAAGCTGCAGACAAGCGCACCTTTCCTCTAATATGACGTGGGTTTATCCGGACCTGTTGTGGCCAATAGATTAATGAACTGTCATTACCGCTTGTCAGTGCTGCGTCCGCCTCACTTAAACTGCTTCCCGATGACGGACCTTCCCTTCAGCCCTGGGAGGCTTTACAAATTGCTGTCTGCCAAAAACAAAAATGTCAAATTACTCCCAGCTACACGCTGCAAAAACAGCCCATTCTCCCTAGGAATTATATTCAGATTCAGCAGATGAGACGGCGCCGCTGCCACTGAATTTCTCATTAACACAGTGTGTGTTTGTGATGCTTTTAGCCGTATTAGAGCCACAGCTTTAGGGATGGCCCTTGAAATATCCAGATAGATATATAGGTAGGTAGGTAGTAGCTTCTTCAGTTCAGTTCCAAATGTCTAGGTTTTTATTGGGTACATCTTTGGATGGTGCCCACTTGGGAGTTACATGACTAGGATGTGTTGGTTTTGATCTTGTTTTCAGCGTTCCTAAATTAAAACCGCCTCAACTAGGCAAGGGCGACGATGTTTTCAACCCCACTGATTTGTTTTCTTCTCTTCTTGGGACTGGAACCACCAGTTTAGTCCTCCATCTTTTGGGAGCTCACGGTTTTGTCATCTTGGGAACAACTAACTGTGGTTAACCGGCTCATGACTTAGCCCATCTTAAACTATCTTTAACGCATTTTGGGAACCACCAACTTAGTCGGCTTGTTTTGGGAAGGACAGAATTCATGTAAATACGCACGACACAGGTAATTTGCTTTGAACCCAACAGTTTTGTCCAGTTTAATGTCAGATTTTTTGAATGACCTCACCTGCAACCTGTTTAGGGAAGCACACAATTTCCTGGTCTAAACCCTCTTTATGCAATGACTTATTCCGTATTCACACCAGACTCGTTTAGTCCACTTGAAACGGACCTTTTCTCTGGTGCGGACCTTTTGCGTAGGTGTGAATACAAATCGACGGACTCTGGTGGGGACCAAACAAGTGAACGAAGACCACCTCTGCAGCTGGGAATCGGTTCACTTGTTTGGTCCGCACCAGGGTCCGTAACGAACCCTGGTACCTTTGTTTGTCCTATGAATGCAACCCGAATCTTTTCCGAACAAAATGCAAAATCTGAGCTTCCGTTTGTAACAATTCACCACACACACAAAGGGGATCTTTTCAGGACAACAGTACCTTCAATACTATGCTAATTGCTACATCCGTCAGCTAGAAAGGGATGCTGGATTATACCATGCATACTCTTTTTTTTTTTTTCCAACTGTCACGGTCCTATGGGACAGTTTCACAGAGTGGTTGTCAATGGCAACTGTCAATCATCATCATGGCACATCCTCTTTTTATAAAACTAAACTTGTCAGAAAAATGGACACTGGAATATACATTTAAAAAAAACTGCAGGTAGAGGTTTACCTGTGTTTCTTCTAGTCAAGAAAACAAAAAAGAAGCAAAAGAAAAAAAAATGAGGAAAAAGACATTCAGCTGCTTTTCAAGGAGGGACTGACAAGCTGACTCAGAGGGAAGAGCAAAAAAGAGGAAGTGTTTTCATCTTCCTGCTCATTTTTTTCCTCCTCTCTCCTACCAATCCTCTTCTATTTCCATCTCGCCACTTCTATCACTCTTTTCTCCTCTCTCGCATTCTCTCCAGTATTGTTCCCTCCGTCAAGACTTGTCATGACAAGGCTGTTTATTTCTAATGGTTGACATTTCGCCCCTGCGCCGCTCGCCTGAAAGAACACACCAGGAAGAATGCTGCCACGACTTTCAAAGGAAAATCTTGTTATTAGCCAGCGTTTCCTCATCCCAACACACCCGGCGCACAGACAAACGCTCGCTATGCAAACGGATCGACCTACGCACACATGCGCGCACGCCGACTGCAACTGCACACCCGGGTGCGTTTAAAAATGGAAAGATCTGTCGGGCTCCTTAACCTTTCATCTCCAAGCAGAGAAAAGCAGGTTTCCGACTCCCACATCATGTTCAACCTTCAGCTGCATCCTCTCCTCTCCGGTTCTCTCCGTCCATTCCATCAGTGTGTTAAAGTAGGGAGTAAAAAAAAAAAATTCTGGTGCGTTGACGTAGGAAACCGAGGGCCGATCACTGCGTCACAGACCCCGAGAAGAAAGGGAGGATGCAGATTGGTTGTCTGTCATTATCATTTTCCTGACAATCGTATCATTTTACTCTCGTCTCTTGTGTCTTCGTCTCCCATTTCCTTCTCCATTAGGATTATCCCATTTTCACCAATTTTCCTCCTGTTTTCATTGTTCGACCTGCCCTGGGTTTAACATCCTGACCACGAGGACACTCATGATGAATAGGAAAATGACTGAGGTTAGGCCGATTTTACTCATCGCGGCTAAAAGGAACTCGGAATGCCTAGGTAGAAGATAGCTGGAAGAAACTCTCACTCTCTTTTAAATCTAAAGACAACTTTCAAAATGAAACAGAATTTCTGGTATCTTGTTCTCAAACAGTCTTGTTGCAGCCAATATCTGCTTCTGTGCTTCATCATATAATAGATGTGGTGAAGACTTATTTCATCTTGACGTGTGCAACCTTTGACATTTTAATCAGTTCATCCCCAAGATCAAGTGAACATTCGAGCCTCTGGAGAACTTTCCACCAACGATACGACTCCTCTGGCCACAGATGTTGGTGCAGGTAATTTCCTTTGAACCCAACTGTTTTGTCCTTTAACCTGTTTAGGAAACCTCAGCCTTAGTCCACACATTTCATCCTTACTTTCCAAATTACTCCACCTCTAACCTGTGTAGGGAATCGCCACATTTACCTGCCCAGATCTTCGTTTTGGGACTTAAATTGGTGGTGAAGCCAAACCAAACTTTGACCCTTTTTCATTTAAATTCATCATTTTTATCCTATTAAACATTCATGTGAAAACATTTGTGCGTGAATTCTTTATTTATCACCAAAACCGTGTGTTGTGAGCAACAATTGACCATGAAATTTGAATCACTTCATCCTCGAGATTAAGTGAACACCAACATGATCATGTTCGCAACTATGGGACGCAACAAAGAAAACACAACTGTTGCAGAAATGGTGGCACAAATGATCATCTTGACGATTTTCTGATCTGAAGCCTCAGTGATTAAAAGTTGATTAAGTTTTAAACGGCTAAAGCTGGGGATTCAAAAGGATTTTAAAGAAAGGCATCTGGACTTTTGCGACTGGAGATGTTTGGCCACACATATGAGTGGCTTCTTCAGTTCTAAGGTCGGGAAAAATTTGAGAAAGCTGCACACACACGCAAAAAAATAGAGTATGGTTTAGACCACTCTTTAACAACTTGCTTTCACATTGAAACTGTGATTGTGGCCTAGATTCACAGAAACTCTGACCCTTCTTGAGGCCACGAACACCAAATAACCTTGAGAAGAAGTAACTGGTCACAAAACCTAAGAACATTTTTTGAATCAAATGACAATTTCTTAGATGTTGACATCAAAGTAAATGCACAACTGGTGGTCGGTTCCCAAAGTCAGGATGGCATTCAAAATTGCAAACCAACTAACAGACATGACTCCAAGTGAATGTTTGAGACAAATCTGAACAACTTCCCATCAGGTGTTATCGAGATATTTATCAGGTTTGCAACAATGGGACAAAATATAATCCCTCTGGCTGTGACTGTTGTAGAAACGGTGGCATAAAAATGATTTGCTTGACAGTTTTCTGATGTGTTAAACTTAAAACAGCTAGGGCTAGGTAAAGATTGGGAAAATGGAAAATCTGGAAAGTAAATTAAAACTCTTTAACGCTAAAAAAAAAAAAAAAGTCTAAATTTTGTCTCTGTGGATTCTCTCTGTGTCTTTGCAACAGGGATTTGTCCATCAACTTGCTTTACCTCTCTCTTGAGGTTCAAAAACACCAAATAAAGTCTACATTTCATATTTGCTGGCTTTCAAATTTGGACACTAACACACGCACACACTTCAAAATGGTGTAAAGGTGTCGCCAGCAAGCAAACCACAGAGAGGAGGAAATATTACAGGAGAGCTGGTGAGACGAACAAAATAAGGCTTCTGTTGGACAGGTTCCTAAAGCGGAAGCAACATAAAGGCCCTACAATAGAACGGCAAATTCAAACCAAGTTTTCCTATCTGGATCCAATGAAATCTTATCAAATGGCGGTCCGCGCGTTTAATATGACTCTGTCTGGGAATCCATCAAATGAAAACATTTGCCCAGGAGAGACAGATAAGCAACAGTGGCGGCTGAGAGCGGGTCGATAGGCCGGCACCAAAAAGCAGGATTTGCTCAAAATGGATTAGATGGCCTTACTTCTAAACTGTATATTGCAATTGACAGTTTGAGCGGGATCAAAGGCGGCGCCGCGGTAGATCCCGGCGAGGTTTGGTCAATTCCCATCAAGTCAACTGGACGTGGAATTTGTCCATAGGTGCCTGATCCAATTCGTGGCACTGACGCGGACGTGAAGCGAAATTGAACAGTGGACTGAAAGCGAGGCGAGGCGAGGTGGTGTTATTGGTCTTTTCCCTCCACCGAGGGAGACAGAGGAGGAGAAGGCCACTCTCTCTGAGGTGTTGTGCACACCTTGTAGGCTGCCAAGCCCCATTAGAGGGTGACAAACAGACGTCCACTCGGCTCAGCGCTGTCAGACCCTGGTAATGAAAGACACATCAGCCTTAGAAAAAGCAGAGGAGGAGGAGGTGGAGGAGGAGGAGGTGGAGGAGGGAGAACAACAACAACAGGCCATGCACTGACACAAACACATTTTAAGACTAATGGCTTAAATGCAACTGCACTGTGTAGCAATGCAGGGCAGGAAAAAAAAATCTCTCTAAACTATGTAATGGGAAGAAGGCAAGGGACCAGAAAAGACAAAGAGGGACCGAGTAAAAATAGATAAAAGGGAATCGTGCGAAGGAACAAGATAAAAGAGAGACGCGTGAGCAGGAGGTTGTGCAAAAAAAAAAAAAAAAGCCAATGAAAGGGACGAGAGCGGGAAGCAACAAACAAGCCGGGGTCCTCTGCGACTCATTGAGCTACACGTGTCGGTGCCACACCATTAAACGGCGAGATGCAACGTCAATAATTATCTCCGTTTCAGCCACATTGCTATCAAGTGATTTAGTGGTGCTAATAAAGCCCCGGCATAACAAAGCATCTATCTCGTGCGCTGTGGTGGAGAACTGTGCTCTCCATAATAAAGCTGGTTTAGAGTGTTTCTATTCCCTCCGCAATGAATCAGAGCCGCACTTTGCGAGGCGCGCAGGAAAACATAAGTACATAATAATGAATTATATACAAGATGGCAGGACAGGTGCGGGCGCCAGACGTTATGGATTGAGCAGTATGGGAGTCTTGTCATCGTAACCTATGGACGCCAGCGAAGCAACAGTCTCCCGTCGATGCAGAGGGGACGGCGAGGCTGTCGCCCCCGCCCCCCGTCCCCGTCCCCGTCCGATTTCTAATCTTCTTTCCAGGGAGGAAGGATGAGACTCGGCTCTGTCCAGGGGGAAATGTATTTTCTCTGCATGGATGTGGAGCGGGAGAGCAAGCGGCCTTATCAAATCTATATTTCTCCCTCAGCGTCGCTGCTCTTGAAAGAGAAGGAGGAGAAAAAGACAGAAGTGACGGAAGGAGGGGGGGAGAGGGGTGGTGGTGGCGGCGGGGTTATCGAATTGATTAATTTAATGGCATTTGTAGCACATCAAAAGCTGCACTTTTCACTGCGTTGCGTCTCAAGTCGACCAGAAAGACGTGCGTCCTCGGTGGAAAAGTTATGAAGCAGAGAACAAAAGAAAAAAAGATAAAAAACGCGAGATGACAATTTGAGTCGATGGCTCCATGGACATCAGTTAAAGCGGTATCATTTAGAGATGCCAATAAACTGACTTTTATATCTGCTCCGAGACGACTGAAATTACGCGCGGCCGTTTCACATTTAAGAAGGATTCATTTGCGGCCTGGCGTGGCCATTTAGCTTTTTAATTTGCATTTCATTACGGGGCGTGTTTTAACCGACACGTACCTCTGCGCCGCTGGATACTTCTCAAATACATCAGAGCAACATAAAACATGATGGAAGCTTCTCAGGAAAACAAGCAGAAGCATGTGGAGCTCCCCCTGGTGGCTGATAGTAGTGTAGCTCATAAGCTCCGCCCTTTCTATGTTAGTGGACAGATGGGACCTGCCCCAAACTAAAACGCTAAATATATTGTTTTGCAAAACCAGTTTGTAACATTTTAATTACTTAAAATAATTGGGATGTAAGTCAGAAGAGTCAATTTTTCCATTTTTTTCAGAGTTTAAGTGAATTGATGTAAGTAACTAGCTAGCTAAAATAATGCTCCAATGTTAGCTCTGAGGGTAGAAAAGTTGTCAATCTGTAGTTAGTACTTTCGATTATTTATTTATTTGTTAGTTGGACAGGGCTTCCGAATTCCTAGTTAGCTGGTGTCTTCTTCTTGTCTGCTGGTTGCTAGTTGGTAGCTGACTGCTAATCTGCTGGTCGGTTCTTCGGTTGGGCTGGGCTTCTGAATGTGTTTTTGGCACGAGGTTTTATAACATCATATCCTGTGTACTAATGAATGAGTGTATAATCTAGCTCTGTGGGTAAATAAAAATTATGCAGCCTCCTAGACCGAGGAGCAGCCTGGAAGCCAGTTTCATCCTGGAGCGTCTGTCCCCAAACTTAAGTCTACGGGCCAGCCCCCGGGTAGCTGTGGACAATATTGTAGGTGCTTGCAGCCCCTGGTGGTATGAAGCTGTACAGGTACGGAGGAACACAAGTATCCAATGCACGCATTGGATTTTTCCGTACGAACAAGCCTAACCTAGAGACCCGATAATATATACAGTATACACATAAATCAATGTACGCATTTGCAAATTAATTTTACACATTTGAGGATTAAAATACACATTTGCAAATACTTTTGCTACAATAATGGCCTCTTAGTCGCCCATATACCTGAAATTCAAACTTCAGTTTAAGCTTAAATGATGACCAGTTTTCCACTTTCTATCTTCTCAAGTCTACAGTCTATCTTCTCAATAAATGCCCAGATCTCTGTTAGCTGTTCACCATTTTTTTTCATTTTCTTTTACAACAGACACAACAGTCAAATCTAAACATCTGGATTCTCTGACGGTGGTAATTTTTGTTGTAAACAACCCAACAGTGCTCCGATGACGCTCGTGACTCATTGTTCAGGAGCAAAATCAGTTCTTAATGGAAGTTCAGGCTGGATTTCCGGCTTGATAATTGGTTTATAAAAAAAGTGGCTGCATGTCAACCAACAATGCATATTTCACTCAGAAACACAAATCACAAAAACACAAAAGCACAAAAACCTCTTTACTTTAAATAAAGAAATTAAATGCTCCTCATGAAAGCCTCCAGCAGTCCGGCAAAAAAAAAAAGTGTGAGTGCTTTGTCTATATATATATAGATATATGTGTGCGTGTGTGGGAAATTGCACACTGACATTTCCGTGGCGGCGTGGACGCTTGAAAAGCAGCGCACCATGAGTAACATCAACACCACTGAGCAACTCAATACTGACCTGACAAAATCATTACGCTGTTTCCTCTTAGGTTAAAACCCCACACTACACGGCCACTTAGGAATATGGATCGGACTTGTAAAATGGTGAAAGGGCAGGTTAATGCAATCAATTATTTTTTAACAGTAATGGCTATGCAAGAGTCCTTGACATACCCACACAGTCTATCTCTGTGTAACGTAATGGGCCTCAATGATTCTTTTGTGTGGGTTTTTGCTGTAGTTGGCCCCCTGATGACATTTAGAAAGGGACAAAAGATCAGTCCATTGGAAAAAAGAAAAAAAAATCACATTTCACTGTTAAGTCCTTGTTTTAGGTACAATTAAAGCAAAATACCGCGACAGACGGCAGAGAAGTCAGCGTGTCTTCCACAAGGCTGCACAGTCCTTCATGTTAGTGTTTGTTCTGTAAGATGTTTAGAACCGTCTGCATTTCTGTCATCTTGATTACTGGCTGATGGCAGCGGTGACTTTTGAGAAACCGAGAAGAAAGAAATGAGCCACATTCCACGTGACATTTCCACTGATTGTGTTTCCGTCGAGGCTTGAATGCGCAAAATGGCATCAATGTCATCAGGAGTCGGTCAGATTACTGCATCTCAAATTGTCTGTGGATCGGAGGGTTAAGAAGGCGTGAAGAGACACCTTGTGTTACCGTTAACACGCTGCTTTACAAGTCAAGACTTAAAACTGAAGAAGCTACTTGTATGAGGAGCGGAACATGTAATGGAAAATTTAAACAGTTTTAGCTTGGAGAACCATGACTTGGATGACTGACAATCACATCCATTACGAAGCAGAGCCACACAAAATGCCGTTGTACTTAACATCTTTGGTCGGAGCGTAAAGCAAATTAGGAGATGCCAGTGATGGGTGGATTTTGAACTCTTTGGAGGTATAGTTTGTTCCTTTAAGTTGTATACCAACAATAAAGTTGAGCAATGGTTGCCTAAAGCAATAGCAGAATAGCCTCAACTTGCTTTAAGTCAGACTTTCTCAGCAGGGAGATGAAGCTTGTTGGCGGCGTACACTGTCTTTGGACGAGTGTGGAAGTGAAGTTCTGGTTAATCGTTAATTCAAAAAATGGTTTGTTATTGGTCCTTCTCACTGGGTTATTAACAACAGACTTATAGTGACTTCTGAATGAGCGCGAATTGGACTTAGTCTTTTGTCTTCGTGCAGAGTCACAATAAGCTTACCCAAAAATTGGAACCAAGACAGCTTGGGACAACAGAGTAAGAATGCAACAAGCAACCTAAGCTGAAATAGAAGAGCATAAGGGCAGAAGATGAGCATGCACAACGCTCAGTGAAGACGCTGTACATTCATCTCGAATCTAATTGCATTAAGTTCTTTCTAAACTTTCAGGTATTATAAAATGACCACACAGTGGCTCCAAAAAAACGTGTTGGTTGCTCAGCCCATGGTGAAACGTTACATCTAATTACGTCAATATTCACTAAATCCTTTGTGGCAATTCTTTAAATCTGTCTCCTCAGTGTAGGAAAAAGATTTTTCAAACTGAACTTTATATCAAAGCTAATAAAGACATTCACTGTGTAATTCTGTTTATACCGTAAAAAGCATTTCCATTAAAACTCAACAGAAATGCGATGGGGAGCGATGTCAAGAGCAAATGAGCACAGAGCGCATGAACACACACCACAGGTGGTAAAAGGGAGAGGGCAGATTTCTTTTTCCCCCAGAACTCCGGGGACCCTCATTACAGCAGGGAGTGGGTGTAGAAAGACGTGTCAGGGCGGGCTTGTGAAAAAGCAGCATGGGGCCGAGGAATTGAGTTGCCTTGCATCAGTCTTGTTTCCTCCTTATTAGTCAACTTGTGCAACTACATGGACACTGACCACAATACTGGCATCACCGCTTTGAGCAGGGATGTCTGCAAAATGACAGCATGAAAGCTGCTCACTATCTAGCCAGGGGCAAAATGTTAAGAGGGAAAATCCACCTGCCGAGTTTCCCCCAATGTCACCTCACCACATTCATGGATTTTCAGGTTGCTGTGTATGTGGCAATGTATTCTATAGGTTGCCCAGTGCAACTTTAAAGGTCTGATCCACATAAACAGCAAAAAAAAAAGACATTTTTTGAGTGGAAGCATAAACTTCCAGATTTTCAGATAAAACGTCAGGAGTTATGTAATTATTCATGTAATCTGTGACTTGTCCACAGATATTATCTTGCTACAACTCACAAAATTACAGCTTCTCTTTCTACTCAAAATTGCATGAATAAAAAACTTCCCAGAAATCAAATTTAATAAAAAAAATTTTAACTTTGGCTCTCAGATTGAATATGTACATGGGGGGTAGTACAAATTCACAAGATGGCGCCACTTGTATCTCAGGGAAATTAGATTGGCTAATGCAAAGAAGTGGGGACACTCTGTTCATATTTATACAGTCAGCACAAAAATATGTGTAATAAATGTGTGCTAGTAATATTTCTATTACTTTTAATAGGTGGACCCCAGGAAGATTAATGGTCGCCAAGGCAGTAGCTAATGGGATCCATCCAATAAACAATAAAAAACAGTTTAATGCATAGTTGATTGTGTAACAGTTGGGAAAAAAATGCACCAAAACAGCTTTTTTTGTCTCCGGGTTTTCCCGTAAAGGTGGATCCATTGCAAAACCCCAAGAAGAAAGAAAAGCTCATGTTTGTATCAGGCGTCCATACAAATGAAAAAAGAAACCGTACAGGCTCCACATTTGTCCTATTTCACCCTGGGACCTGGATTCAAGAAGTTCAAGTGACTGAAAAATCCGTTCTGGTCATGTCAGTCTTCCTAAAAGTGCAAGAAAAATCACATTCGCGTGAACGTGGCCTTAGAATAATGTAAAACGAATCTGAGCAGACTTTTTGTCTTCTAAACCGATCCTGAAGCCATCCACTTGGAGAAATGTTTCACATCACTTCTTTATACACAGGGAATACAAGGACAAAGACATCACCGAGCTGCTGTTTGATTGACAAGTGATCTCAGAAAAATAAGCACTGTGGCAATAAGCACTAACCACCAAAGACTGTGCCAGAAAAAGAAAAAAAAAAGAGAAACAACAGAGGGATGTCACAGGTGAGAGCATTAAAAGCTTGCTTCGGTGTCACAGGGAGCCGCTGATGTGAGTACTTTGTGTAACAGGAATAATGTGTCTCTAATGACTGACTTAAGTAATGTGATTCATTGCTTTTGACAGTCGTGCGCAAGCCACACTATAGTGAGCGGAGAGAGCGCGCGCACACGTCTTAAAAGCCACCGACTGAACTTCTGCTTTCCAGCCCACGCCGAAGACGAATGACAGCTACTTAGCCTTTTCCAATTATGTCTTTAAGTTAATTGAGAGGAACAACAGGCGCATTTTAGTCCGTGCTGTTGAATTGATGGGCATTCGGCAACAGCAAGAAGTATTAGAGTTTGTTTATGAAAATAACACAAGAGTAATATCCATATTGTTCGCAATGTGTTTATCTTGTACGACGTATACTGTTTCTTTATTATACCAGACACCCGGCCAGCACTGTGTGCCAGACACTTAAATCTTAGGTTTGATGCATAATCAAGCATTTCCCCTGCTCTCCTTCACCGTTTGTGTGGTTGTGCGTGCATGGGGGAGCTTTAAAGGGCTTCCATTCAGCTGCTCAGCTAATTTGATTTTAAATCTGGCGAGTGGCCGAGGCAATATAAGGGGCTGAGCTGTCATCTGGGGGCCACATCAAACCCTTGGTAATGAACATGGATGCAACCGCGGCTAACAAACTCAACCGGCGGCACTACACGGGAAAGTGGGCGGGGAGGTGGGGGAAGACAGGACTCTGGATATCCCAGGTTGAGGGGGAGAGGAAAGTCAAATGGAGGCCTTCTAAATCAGCTCAACCCTGGCCTCTTGAAAAAAAAACAATTACGACTTAATCTGCACGGGAGACGGAGGCGAACAAGTTAACACGGTCCTCCAAGCAATAAGAGCAGAGGAAATTGGAAAATAAAATACTGATTGAATTATGGCGGGTGTGGGTAGGTTTCAGTTGCGAAGTGACGGCAGATGTTACATCTTGAATCCTCCGTGACGCTCAAGATAGGAAAATGAGGAAGGGTTTATGTGTCTCTGTTGGGAATCAGGTTAGGGTTCGGGGTCGCCACTGTCTCGTCCCAACTGAACAACCTAAAGTCATTAGATTCAGCGTGAGCCTTACATAATAGTTAGCAAGGAATCTAAACATTAACACCAACAGAGAGGCAATAAATGAGAAATTTATATCAGAGTCATACTGCTTACAAAGTTTCTCTGGTTTTATACTAGATGGTGCCAGTCAAACTGATCTAATGCCAAAATATCCTTTAAGGGCAATTTACAAATTTCAGACACTTGTCAAAAAAGACTAATTTGTTTTAAATTATGTGACGTTAGGTTTGTTGTTAAATACACAGATCAACCACAACATTAAAACCACTGATAGCTTCAGTAAATAACCATCTTGTGACAATTCAATTCTCTGGATTTTACTCACCAAGACCAGACCAGGATGCAGTCTCACACAGGTGCACACACACAAAAAAACTTGAACAACAGCACAAGGTGTTGACCTGGCCTCACAATGCACTAGATTTCAAACTGTGGGATGATTCACAGAAGCCCCTTCGCTCAAACCATGAGACCAATAAGACCCATGTCCATTCTCCCCTCCCCACTAACAACATTGTAGCCCATGTCCATTCTCTGTTATGGACAAACAGCACAGGGGAGATCTACACAACATTAGGGAAGATGGTAGTAATGTCATGCCTGATCGACATATAACAAACAACATAAGATGACCTAACAGTCAACCCAACAGGTTGTTTAGATCAGGCTACAGACACTGAATTCTGCAGAAGGAGAAGTTTGAGAAGGTCCGTCCTAGTGTGAACCCGAGCTAACCACAGCCACCACTCATCATGGTCCAATCCACTGTTTAATGCCATGTTACAAATGAAGCCCACAGCATATCTGAAACCAATCACCAGCAAAGCACAAGAGTTTACGGGTGCGAGACAGATGCTGACATCTGTTAGTCAGCAATTAGTCATGGAAAGCCTGGCATAAGACGCTACACAGCGGGTAAACCGCACTTTGAGTTGGTGTTTAAATTCTTCTTCAAAACTTCTTGGAATCTGAGCTCGGAGGATTACCGAAACCCTGCAGAATAAATGGAGAAATTATTTTTGGGTCCATGTAATTGCTGTTTGTAGCAATTCAGAGCAATAGAAAACAAACTGTGGTTAGACGAGAGAGAACTTTAGAAGTTCATTGTTGCCTCAAATGCTCATTGTTGTAGACAATGTTGTCCAACCACGTGTGTTGACTATGACAAGCTAGTGGTTAAAATAAGAAACATGTGCGCGAAATTGCATCGAATGAAAAGCTCTTGGAATGTGTTCTGTAAGTTTCATGATCTAACTTTCCTGCACTGTTAATGTTTTTACCAAATGTCATTAGGAATGTGGACCCGCGGGTGTTTCGTACATTTCTCTAATGCTGGAGTGATGCCACTGAATCAATTGAAGTGATGGGAGAAAAGAAATGTGAGCATGGAAAAAATGGTCAAATGGTTTAAACATGTCATGGCAAGGCCCTTTGGATTGCGTTAAGTAAGAATTACGGCTCTGAGTGAAATGTCCATAGAAAAGCAGGAAGTTAGTGATACCGGCCTTTCATGCTCTCTCTGCATTCATGCCTCCTTCCTCTGCTCCTGCTCTAGTGGTCACTGAGCTCCGAGGCAACTTTGATGAATTAATCCAACAGGAGAAATTGGCCTTTCAAATGTAAGGAGCACCTTGGTTCTGGAAAGTAACTCATGAAGGGAGGAAGGTAGAGGGGCACGAATCGGCGTGAGAGGAGATGTGAATGGACAAACCTGAAAGAAACTGAGCGAGAGTGTGTGTGCCCAAGTAAGTCCAGTTGGAATACCTTGTATGGGAAGGGAAGGGGAGGCCTGCACTTTTCATGTTAGGACCTAGGTTCTGGATAGGTCTAACATGATCCTGATGATCTTTGGATAGTGTACATGGAAGATGCGGATCTCAAGCAAGCTCTCAAAGAACTGGAGTATTATTGGTTTTGTAGCTGTTAACCTTTTAAGACCTAAGACCGATGGAAAAAATTCAAAGTGTGGCTGAACACTGAACACAGGTTGGGGAGCGACACAAGACTGGGAAGACCCAGGAGAAGAGAGTTGTTTGGAGGAGTTTCTTCGTAAAAATTAAATTAGTTCTACTCTTGAGATGTCACGAAGGTCTGCAAGACCTCCCAGTGTTAAGCCACACTTTTAATTTTCTCAGTAACGCAAACCATTGTGAGTTATGGTAATTCAAAAACTGCGTGCTTTAACGTGCTGTTAAACAAAGGACAACAAGGATAATCATTGGCAGTGTTTAGGTCCTGGAAATATATATTCTTTTAAAGTTTATCCTTTGTCTCAAACAAGAGCAAGGCTACGAGCCAAGGATAATAGATGTGAACAACTTCCATCCCTACCTGCTCAGAAAACAGCAAAAAGAAAACAGTCTGGCAGGATTCTTACAAACAAACGGAAGACACTGTATCCTAAAACTGTGAGCGATAACTTATTTCTGGACTCTTCTCAGTTTTAATAATGAGACAACCACCTTGGGACTGAGTAGGAAAATGCAGTTCCATATTTGGGTTCAAGTACAAACAGACTATTGTATTAATTTTGAGATCCACTGCTAAGACAAACAGTTGGCAAAAACAATGCGAGAGAATTCATTGCTCGTCGGCCGAGCCGGCATCTGCTCAAGCCCACCTGCTGCCGCAAACGCATTAAATCAAGACTAATAACCAAATGGAAATATTTTTCATATTTAACGGCCCAAATTATATCATCTTTTATCTTTTTTTTTCCCCAAGTAGAACTTTCCACAGCCATGTAGATTCAGTCACAGAAAAATCAGAATGAATTCAAAACTGAGCTTATTGCGTAGTGAATAATTAAAAATAATTAGTAATAATAAATTGACATGATTTAAACCCGGTCTTGTGTAACCATGTGGCATATAACAGAAACATGATGATGATGATGATACCACCCTTGATAGACCCAAGCATATGTTTGCTCATGGCGATCATGAACATGTACTTGCTGGCAGGGTGTAATATAGTTCAGAAACGTTCCTGAGGCGATTTCATGTTGGCGTTCAACCCTGAGGAACGGAAACGCCAAAATGCATGTGAAGCTCACACTGACGTGCATCGTAACAGCTCAGGAAAAGCACATTACCGACCTTAATTGTGATTCAAACTCGAATAAAGAATTTTCGCATGCATCACACTTATACGCCTCTTTATTCAGACACTCTTAAAACACGAGCAGTGAGGGTGTGGGGGGAAAAAAAAGCTGATAAGTTTCAATTGAGCATAAACTCAATCAGGGCATCCAAGATTGGCCTCATGAGGTTGAAGCAATGTGACAGGCCTAAAGAGGTTAGATGCCAGGTTTATCCAATTACCGCTCAGCAATAAACAATCCCAGAAACCCACTATCCCCCAATTGGCTCACGACTCCCTCTCCTTCCTCACTCAGTTTGAAACTTGACCTACCATCTGTATCCATATAGAGCTGATGGATGCCTATGAGTTGCACACTGACACCACTCGCGATGAGTGTGCGGGACGTATGTCTGCCAATCGCCGGAAGACGCTTCCAGCCGCCGCCGCTACCGCCGGTGCTCCTGCCCGCTGTGCAAATATTCACCGACTCCGATGGCGTCGTTTTTTAATAGATTAGCGGAGAGCCGTCTGCACATGATGATAATGAGACACTCTATTTTCCCTACTCTGGCCATTTGAGAGACAGTCAGACGGCCGGATAATCTGGTTTGCGCTGGGGGCCTCATCCATCGAGTCCCACCGTCGCATTGACATTAGCGCTGAGACGTATTAGCACATTAGCCTGAATGGGCGATGATGTGTTCTCAGTCAGTTAAGCGGAGTGCAGTAGCGGCTGTGTTATGGTTATGATGATGGCTTTATGGAGTCCTTGACAACTCCATTGATCTCCAGACGCACCTGCTAATGCCAACATCTGAGCGCATGTGCAGCAAAAAAACGCTCTTAAGATTTGCGAGAATGACGGAATTCAGAGAATGCCGCCGCAGGGCGAGGAAGATTTAGATTCAGCTTAATTAAAAAGACAAACAGTTAACTAAAAAACATGCTAAGAAGAGAGAAATAGGGCTTTAACAAGTTAATGGATTTCCTTTCTTAAAGATCACACTCAGGATCGAGACTAAGTGAACTGGTTTGAAAAGGGGGGGCTTTGAAGAAATCTATTTTGATCCCAATTTAGCACTCTGACGGTTCGTGGAAAGCAGGGGCCCTGCAGTCTAGTCATTACATGCCACAGGCCATAGACACAGATCTATAAATGTTTGGTATTAAACGGACCCATTGATGGCCTGCCCTCACTCCCTTTGCTCCCGTTAATGGAGCTTTTATGAATCTCAGGCCTCATTTGTCTCTCATGGTTAGGGGCTTTCTGCGGTCTGAATTGTGTAATAATGGCAAACCCAATTTGCTTTGTGCTACGTTAATCTCAACACGCCCCTTCTCTCTCTTTCATGCTTCCCTAACTGCATTCAGCCCATTCATCAATGATTCTATTATCACTCTCTTCTTCCAACTGTGTGTGTGTATATGGGGGGGGGGGGTCATAAAATAAACCCAAATTATGCCACTATACTCGTAACAGACAAGTAAAGCAACGCTGATGAAATTTTGAAAAAAGCCATTAACGGCAGGGCCATTATCTCCTTTAAAATTCCTTTTCTTTTTTTTTTTTTTTTTTTGTTCAACGTGAACCAAAACATTTCCTCAAACAATCCGACCATTTTAAATGAACATATTTAAAAGAAAGTTACACAATGTGGACTCGCTTAGAGTTGCTGTTTAAGCCGCCTGGTAATACAGGAAATTGCCGGTTGAGGCTAAAGGGCTCACATCTGTGTTGGGACGAGACACGCGGGTCGCAGCGCAGGATCCTAATTACAATGAAAACTGCGGCAAAACCGATGTGCCTGCACATAAATAAATGATAATAAATACCATTTGTAAAAAGGCTTTTATATCAGCCACTATTTGTCCCTGTTTCCCTCTTTGTACCGCTTTAGCCTACATGCAAACAAAACATCGTGTTTTCACAAATGGATGCTTTCAATAGCATCATTCAAAGATGGCACCTCACCCTAGACTGAGTTGGCCTGTTAACCTGTTATGGACAACTACAAATACGGCATAGAGGAAACAAGGGTAAAGAAATAAAGTATAGGTGTATGTGACAATTCATATGTGTGTACCATGGTAAGAAGGTTTTAAATGTGATTTGGAATCCATAGTTGTCTTTAAACAGTCCATCACATCACCCTTTGATAAAACTGAATTAGAATCTAAATCCAAAATGTGTTCGAGTGTGGATGGAGCTGGCTTGTCTCGTCATGACCATTCTCTGATTCTGATTCTCTGAAGCCAACGCTCAACCATTGTTGCCTCCATCAATGCTCCAGAAAAAATTTAAGAAAGGTAACTGGACTTGTAGAGTTTTCTGAGAAGACATTTTGCAACTTATCTGAGTAGCTTCTTTAGTTCTAAGGGACTGGTGTGGAATTAAGGTTCAAATTGGCCTACGTCACTGTAACACCACGGCGTTAGCTGGAGGCAAAACAGTGGGAAGCTTGAGACGAACGCTGTCACTGTCAATTGCGAAAATGTCGTCTTCAAGTGAATACACTAACTTGAAGCTTTGTCGCATACCAGCCACTGACAGTCATAGACGACTCTGGTTGAATGTGATTGGAAAAAAAAAAGAAGATTGAAGCGAGACAATCATCAACAGTGCTTGTGTTTACAGCACACACTAGATAACGTTATGGGTTAGACTAAATTGTGACTGAAATTACCTTAAATTAATCATTATATTGGGGATTCTTGTGACGTGTTAATGCTAACCGCTAGCTAACCCAACATTAGTTGTGTGTTTCAGGGGTGTCCCAGCAGAAGTTACATTTACTACGTTCCCCTCCACAGTGGGTCCTCTTACATGTACTTGTAATATCTATGTAGAAGAGGTTTCACTCGATAAAGACAGACCAGACGTCGTCCCCTCTGTGTCCATCTTTGGTGAAATTGTCCATCCAGTGAGTGAGAGTGTAGGGGTCGGTGAATATAGTCCCATCAATCAGAGTTAACTTTTTTTTCCTCGTCCATTCTTGCCAAAACAGTTTGTTGGAATATGCTAACCGGTGTTTACAAGCTAAAATGTTTCGAGATGTTTTGCCTCCAGCTAAGCCCCGCCCCTCAAAATACGTCACACTGTTTACAAGCTGGGAAGAGGTCTATAGTCCATCAGAAACGTACTTGATGTTTGAGCTACACCCACATCAACAAGTCAAGTTGCCCTCGTTAAATTTTTTATTTTTTTTGGTTATACCATGACCTGGATGACAGAGAACCTTCACAGACTATCGGTATTTGGTGGTAGGAACCAAAGTGGCAGACGGACTGTTGTCAGTCTCTCCTATTGGTCATTACCTCGATCTAGGACTCAAGGTTTAGGCTAGGAACCCAGCAATCCCCAACAACTGACCTCCAATATGCTTGAGCAAAAGTACAATGGATGTAGTGATGATAGAATAGATATGCGACGAAAAGTTCGCCTATCGAATGTATATGAATGATATGTATTATATATATGCATTTATGTATCTTTATACAGAAGTGAAGGTTAAAACCACTCTTCACTTTGTTAAGGACTTGACTCTATTTACTTTTTTTTTTTTTTTTTGTTAGGAAAAAGACATATTCAATGTCAGTGAATACGACTGGTACCGAGTTTACAGACATAGCTATTCAACAATGCTGTGGAACTAAGATTTTTTTTTTTTTTTCAAATCAGTAAAAAGGATGCTGAAGAAACTTTTTTTGTATCCTACTGCGTCCTTGACAAGTCTGAAACTGAACAGCGTTAAAACACAAACTCACACAAGTCCAGGAAGGTTCCCTGTCATGGTCGGGTGAAGAGAGGTGTCCTCTGGTCCATTCAGGAAAGTCACGCTGTATAAGAGATAAGACGGGTCGGGCTTAGTTAGGCACTAACAGAAACTAGATGGGACTTCTCCTAAAATGAATTTAACTGAACTGTCGCCTGATTCTGTATAAAAGTGCGTGTGCATATTTTACCTCCCAATGAATGAAAGCCCTGTAATAATCAATCTCTTCATCATGTAAATCAGCCTCTGTATCCGAGGGTGTCTATCAAGTTGATTATCTCGATTTAAATGCACAAGACAAATCTGCTCCTCCTAAAATCCCCCCCATAAAAAAAAAAAAAAAAAAAAAAAAAAAAAAATGAAGGTGCTCTTGGTGGAACATATGATTGGAGTTCATTTCACAGGTTCAGCATTACTTTGAGGGAATATCTGCTGCGGCTGGTTCAATTTTTATAACTGTGCTCGGACTCGGAGAGTGGCTGAGAGACGGGTCAGTGAGAGGAGTGATGGTAAGCTGGACACTCATCTGACATCGAAATGAACCAAAACTGCCTTTCGAAAATTTGAAAACCAATTCCATGTTTAACTGCAGGGTGAATTATTACCAATAAAACAATGCTATGACTAAATTATCTCTGCATGCATTCATTTCCTGCATTAAGGAAATCCTAGAATGTGGCAGGAAGTAACGTTTTAGACCGTGACGGTATCTGGATTGTGTTATTCTTTATCAAAGAACATGTATTATCATCGCGAGGCATCATACATTCACATGTATCGATGCAGACGAAATAAATCACTTGACAAAATTCAATTTCGATTCCCCGGGACTGGGTGTGCCTCGGTGTCTGCACTCTTGAGAGCGTGCTCCAGTTTCAGAAATTCCACAATATTACTTGCCCTGGTTTTTCCATTTATTTGACTCAGTCCAGCTACTGGTTACATGAACAGGTCCCGCTGAGTGTTTTATCCGACCACAGTGGGATCGCTCTCCAGCAGAGAGGCAAATGTTGGCAGCTTGACAATTTCGCCGGTCGGACAAAACAGTTCCCGCAGCTCCAAACAAACCCGCTTAGCCTTATTCGTTTGACTGCTGTTCGTACGAGTTGTTTCCGAGCGGTTAGTTGGCCGCTAAATAATGCCGGGCTTACTCTTTTGTTAAGCCTAAATGGGCACTTTTATGAGGTAATTAAAATACATGGTTTAAATCTGGCATCTTCCTACGGAACTGCACAGAGAGATGCACTCCAGGCATAGCTCACTGGTTTCCTATTAGTAATTTCTGTCAGACATGACCTTAGAGATGAGCTGGAATAAGAGCGGAGTAAGAAGCGTAGGATCCAGTATGGGATAAATCGTAAAAATACTCAAATACTTACTGAACCTTGGAACACAAATGTCTAAATGTCTAAATCTGTACGTCGGGCCGTCGTGTGATTAAACGAGATGTTTATAGTCCAACTATTGTCACGAGATGACGTACAGAATGACTCCCAAGTCACAACACGTGCAGTGAGAACGTATTCTGAGGTTTTCTAGTGTCATGTTGGTTCAATGAAGGAACGCGTGGTGACCCCGGCCTCAGCTTTAACCACAACCTCTGTCATTTTGCAGAGTTAATGACCCAAGGGAAGCTTAACAAGAACAGACATGACTCGTGTAATGTGCACATTAGCATAATACAGTTAAGGGCCCAAACAATCATGCACTCACCTGCCAAAACAATTAGGTACACTAGTGAAAACAGACCATCCTGCACTAAATCCCCCTTCATGACTGTTCTGACTGGAGGATGCAGTCTGGGGTGCTGCTAAACTGTACTCCACTAAACACAGCACCGTTTCTGTTATTGAAAATGGGATTGCCATAATAACAGGAACAGTGGAATAGTACGACGAAAACGAGAAAACGAGAACTCAGCTGAATCAACAGCTCTGTTTCTGAACAGCATAACCTGCGTGGAGCTAAGATTTACTGCAGGATTGCTACACTGGAGTGCATTCATTTCCACTAGTGTAAGAATGAAGTGGCAGTTGAGTGCATGTTTCCTGTTAGTTTGATTCAAGTACGCCTCATAACTCTGTTTAAATGTTGTCAAGTATCAGTAAATAAAGGAACACTTTGCATTAAGTTATTGTGCCAACTGCAAATGTATCGATTAGAGAGACTGATGCCGAGGCAAATTAAAGTAAGTAATCCTCGCTTTATTCGAATCTTGTGCAGCTTTGTCTGGTGCAATATAAGCGTTAACATAAGTGTCACCTGCACCTCAGCCACAGCTAGCCTTCAAATTAAGCTAACGTTAGCATCATGAGTTGGCGGAAAACACTGACATGTCAGGTTTTTTTAGTAGTAGTTAATATAATGTTGATGTATGTTTAAGTGACCGTTATTCTTTTAAGTTTCATTGTAGTTTTTGATGCTATTTGCACCAACACATAAGTACAGTGTATAATCCAACATTTCTTTGTAAGTGGTAGAGGTGGAGCAGAACACAGGATTAAATGAAAACGGAAGTGAATCGGGTGGATGTTTGAGCTGGACATTGATGATGCTGCTCCACATGGCTCCACTCTTGGACCGTATCATGAAGACTCTTTGTCTATACTTGCAACAATTTGCCACTTGCATCAGTTTGACCAAGGCAAGGAAGTGGGGACACATGGTCCATATTTATATACAGTTCATGTTCTACTGTTTTCATTTGTGCACATCCATGAAGAAACCAGTCCAGTTACTATTTAAAAACAGATGCTTTGTACATAAACTACCAGTCAAAAGTTGTTGGTATTGTACTTCAATACTACATTTCTTAAAATGTTTAATTCACTGAACCACAAGACAAGTCCCACGTGAGTGTGAGCGTATGTGGCAGTAAATCGGATTTTGATGTCCCCTGAAAGGACTCGACGCAGGAGTTAAAAGGCAACACTGTTCTAGTTTTGCCGTGAAGAAAAGCTTAACAACGGGGCTGCTGGGCTGGGCTATGGCTGCATGAATGCACTTTTTCCATTTGCAATAACATTAGAAAACAGGCCTCAACCCTCTGGGGTCCAGAGTGTAAGCAGCCATTTTTGACTACTTTTGGTTTTACCTTTATATTTCATCTTAAAAATGGTTAACATTGTTGCTTTGTTTGGTTACATTATTTTCAGCACAACCTCACATGTGTCATTTTACCATTGTTTTTTGATTTTGACAAATTATATTAACACATTGTACCTAAAATCACACTAAAACTATCAAGTCCAAGTAAGAAAAAGTTAGATTTTTCACTTTGAAAACCAAAAACATGTTTAACAAACCATTTTTATAACTTAGAATGCAAAAGTTGTCTAGCTATGTACAAATTTAGCAAACAAAGCTATTTTAAACCATTTCCACTAAAATGCAGGAATGAATGAATATAGCATCACTCCCGCAACTTTTCCTTCTTTCTTTGCAACCATTGACAATTAACATATAATTTCCTGATAGGTTGATGGGATGCATTTTTTCCACAAATAGGAAAGAGGGTGTCATGTTTTTTTTTTTTTTTGACTTTCAAGCATTTGAAGCTAGCTAGCATTCTCCACTTGCTAAAGTTTTGCCTCCAGACGCGCAACAGCATGACGGCAATATTAAGCAAAAAGTGTGGCGTAAATTATTTATATAAGTCTAGTTTCACTTGGCCAATCAACACAATTTAGAAACTGGTATATAGGTTGAAGTTAGCACTTTCTACAAAAGTTGAAACAGCGATTCAGTGTTGCGATTTGTTGCTATGTCATCTTACTAACACAGTGTGCTTGGTAAACGTCTCAGCCACACCCTCCAAAATCAGGCAAGTTGTACCAAATTGCAAGAGCTAAAATATAATTGCACAATCGGTCCAGTAGATTAACAGCCTCCCAACTGCCCTCAGACATTTTTTGTCAGTGTAGGAATTGAACATGCGTCTCTACTAAAGAAAAAGTTCAAGGAGCCTGCACTCGCCAGAAGACGACCTAAAATATATTCACTGATTGATATGTTGTCCTAGTTTATGCTAAGGGCCGATCCAAAGTCGTGTTTTTGAAGGTTAGAATTAACCACACAGATTCCAAGCATGTGCAGATACTGCAAAAATCAAATCCCGCTCAAATCGGGTCGTCCCTCCTTCCGGAATTAGCTCACGAGAACGAGCCAAAACGTCCACACTCGATGATTTCTCATCTCTCTAATATGGTTAGGACATTCGGTGCTCCCCGGATAGAATAATAACGGTACACACATTCTCAGAGTACTCATGCAGAGCGAGAGTTGCAAATGAGATTTGGATGAAATTAAAGCGCGAGCACTGCCGCCTGAGCATCTCGACTCGTAGTAGGCAGTATGTCTCTCCGAGAATTAGATAGGGAAATGATAGAGTAAAAAGAGTTTGAGAGAGGAGTAAGGGGAGCGTAGGAGTTGGTGTGAGGGAGAGAGCTTCATCTGTGCCGTGAAAAAAGATGGCAGAGAGGAAAGCAATGGCCAAAAAGAGAACAAGAGCGTGGAGGAAGAAGAGGAGGAGGAGGAGGAGGAGGAGGGGGCAGGGTGAAGGACGAAGGGCGTACTGGGATACGGGAGTGAATGCCAACCGGACAGTTTTTGTTATACTCTCCCGGCCCAGGCTTCCAAAAACACCTCCCACACACAAAAACACAGTCTCGTACTCGGAGCATGTGTGCGAAGGAGAGAAACTGAACGGGCGAGAAGAAGATGGCGAGAAAGTGGAAGCGGGGGACAGAGACGAGGAGGCCTGATTACGGGAGTAGCTTTAGGAGAATAATTCAATGCGCCGGCTGTGTATCCGCACATTTTGTCTCCATCGCATTCACGGTTTGTCTCTGGCTCAATGATCCTATTTACAAATCAGCCACAACACATCTTGAATCCTCCCTGCTTAACGTCGCTTTACATCTCCTGGTTTACCGCCATCTAGTGGACTGGAGCAGGGTGGCATACAGTGAGACTAATGATCCTAATCTTTGGTTGCGTGCTGGTTCCACTGCGATCTAAAAGATCTCCAAAGATGTTCATCTTTCTTCTTTAAAAAAAAGTTAATTCGACTAAAAGTTTCTGGTACTCGAAACGAGGTCACTGTATTTTTTCCTGGTTGTTTTATTCAAGATTCCTCGCCTCAGCTAATCCAGAAGTACCGTCAAGGATGACTGGCCGCAGAAGGAATTAGTCAACTTAAATAAATGTGCACGTTATAATTAATCCCTCTCCTGTTTTGCTTAAAGCCAAGCATGTTTGTGTGAAGCTTTATTCTGAGCTAGGTAGCTTCTGGTAGTTTCTGGGCCCTTATGTAAAACTAGGGCACACAAATGCACACAATGTTGACCATTTCTACTGTTTTCCCTGAGGCAGGACCTTTTGACAGCCACCTGTCAAACCTGCATTAGGTGACGACAACACCGTATATAAAGTATATGAATCCAGCTTTGTCAGATGGACGTATGCAGCGCAGGATGTCAGTTCACCCAGGACGGTAAAGGCAATGCTGCACATAAACCCAAGTACTCCGTTACTCCACTTATACAAGACAATTCCCGAACACACCCTTGCACACCTGGGTTGTGTTGTCCAGCTGACAGGAAGGAACCACAAGCTGTCACATGCAAAACAGAGAGGAGGTACCCGGGAGAGACGGACATCTGGACGGAGAGCGGGGAGAGGGAGGAGAAAGAGCCAAAGGCAGGGAAGGCAAATGGTGAGAAAGAGCGTGAGAGGGAAACGAACATCTGGCTGTGACATAGCCCTTAGGGGAGGCAAACTGCATTTTAGCCATTTGTAACAAAAGCACAGAGACTCTCGGTATCCGTGTTGTGCCATGAGTCTAAATGCATGCAATACTCTACCAGGTAGTGTAGAACATGAACCAACCTGGTGATGGGGAGTTTCTCGACCTGGCTGGAATCTGCTGTCATGGCCTAGTGGAGCAGGAAGTACAGCGCAGGTGACAAATTCACCAACAAATGCGATGTTCCTAGAGTTGTACCACTTGGTGCACTTGGTGTGTTTTGAGGTAGGTGGTTAAATATGTGATCATAAGGCAGATTGATTCCATTTGTCTACTTACAGACATTACAATGTCATCTTATGGTTGCTGTGGAGAAAAGGTCTAGAGGGTTAGGTTTTAATTTGAAGCTTTTTCTACCAGTATTTCATGGGACACTTGGTGAAATTATAATGGCTCAAGCTTAAGTCATAAAATGTAAGTAACCTTTAATGATATCAGGTTAAAAGTAGGGATGAAGGAATCCCTGAGTATGTTTATCTGCTTTCATGGAAACCCAGACCAAACCTTTACAGATATCGGTCGGTCCTGATGATTGTGCTTCACTTGAAGTTGGTGGATCAACTACAACATTAGCAATTGCCATCATAGGACCACAAATAGCTGTAACCTAGCCAAAGTCAGAATACATGGAAATTCTTTGTCATCAGATTCAAAAATGTGGCGGTAACCTCTGAAACTGAGACACTAAGTCAATCAACTACAGTGAATCCCCACTGTCCAACTTGTCTCAAAAGCAAATTTCTCCACTCTTATGACTACCGTGCATGGTAATTTAAATTGTGCATAAGTAGCAGTGTGGCTGCATGCTAGCTATTAGTCTAGGCTTGCCTCATTTCCAATCACGTTCCACATCTTGGCGTATTTTTGAATTAGCTGGGATTTAGGTGAACAGACACAACTTTAAAACTGCTCTCCAAGAAAATTATGGGTGAAGTCACAGAGTCCATCTTTACATAAAGTCGCCACACTGGTCTGACTGTTTGACTGGAATATTATGATTTAAAAAAAAAATCTCCAAGACTTCACTGATACAAGGAGCAGCATTCTGAGTCTATCACAGGCAATGTCCCTGGTTAAAATCTGAATGAACGACGTTCGATTAAAACAATTCAACATTTGAAACCTCGTCTTGTGCAGCAGTGTAAAACAGCAAGGATTTTTTTCTTCATGACTTTGCTGAAATGATTTCCTCACAGGAAAAGCACAAGGGCCCAAATTCTGCAGCTGAACGGTTATTACTCAAACACAAAGGGAAAAGACCTGAGGCAAAGTACAATGTAGATTAAATGAATGTAATTTAATTAAACTGTGGCCCAGTACAGCATATGTTCTCTACGGCGCTGATACAATACACAACTCTCAGAGTTCAGAGGAAATCCCTGGTTTGTTGCAAAGACAAAATATTATGGATTTTTCACTCCTGGACCGTTTCAGGCCTACTCTGAGCACAGGAGACGACTATACTTTCTGAATTCTTTGCGCGATCGCAAATAATTTTTAAAACAAGAACATGCAGCGTCTTTAATCTTTGCCAGTGAATGTTTTCTAACCAACCAACATGGTATCTGGTTCTCCTAAGGAGATCGACCCTTCAGAGAAATGGAAGGTGGATCAGCTGGAGTCAGCAGACCATGATCAGCCAAACAAAGAAGCAGATAGAAAACCTTTTCCAATCTTACCATCCTTAAGAATGAGAAAAAAATAAATGAGACTTGTCCTGAGGAAGCACATCCAATGAATTCTTTCCAGTTTCATTTTTAATGGAATAAACACTTTCAAACAGAAAGTATTTACTTGTGTAACAACCTGAATATGCTTCAGTTTTGAATGGGATTTTTTTTAGAATAGACTTATTTTGCAATACATTTAGCACCAGACAGGAGTGGACTGGCTATTGTAGAGAATCAGAGAGCGACCAGTACTCCGGGATGCACCCACCATGCAGTAATCATCTACTGTTTTCCCACTCCAGTCCAGTAGATGGCAGCAACGCATCTTTACCTTTACAATAGTAGCAAAGAAGCGACTCTATGCAAGACGCTCACTAAGGATTAAGGCTAAGCTACTTTTTGCTCCTGGAAAAATGCATTAGGCAGTTTTTGTGAAGCTGGTTAGGGACGATGTACAGAAATGAAAGAAAATCACACTTTTAACAATGATATATTTTGTCTGTTATGCCGAGCGGTAACCTCCAGGTCTGAGCGATGGAGCCCATGAGCAAGTGCAAAAAACTGTAGTTCATCGAGTGGCCACTTGAGGCTCCAAAAGGGAGCAGATCCCCATAGAGTCCAATGTTAAAAAGTCCAACTTTACAGCATTATTAAACATGTGTACAACCTGGTCATCCACTTCATTTTCGAGATTCAGAATCCAATGGGTGACGTCACGATGGTTTTGTCCACATCATATCGAGTTTTCGCTGTGTTATGCCAGTGCACCTCTTTACAAGAGAGTACAATAATTTTAGGCATATTTGTAAATTTTAAGCCAACACTCAACATTATTGTTAACTCCTCGCATGGCATGAGGTACCAAAAAGGACCAAAAAGGAAAAGTTGTGTGTTACTGTATGTGGTGGACCAGTCTGGTCCAAAAGGCCAGGGCTGATTTTTTGTCCCAATCCGCCCCTGGCACCAGCTCAGCATGAATTTCCATCACTATTCACGTTTTAATTGCACGGCACATGCCTTGGGAGCACGCTCACTATGGAAGAAAAAGAACTGAACACAACATGTGTCGCCCTTTGGACTTTTCCTTCCGCCACTACATGATAAAAATAATCACCTTCATGTCAAAACCCTGCCCACACTTGCCTCAAACCACTATTTCCCGCGTCCCGGCGGAAAAGAAAATGTGCATTACTGTAGCCTGTGCAGTTTATTTGGCTTTCCTACAGGGTTGACGCAACACGCTGCTACTGTGTCAGATAAGCGGACAGGGTTGTGTGGCGGCCCGCAGAGTCGGTAGAGGATATCTCGTGGCTTTAAATAAATAAAAAACAGCAAAAGAAGATACATAAGGTGCGTTCGCTGCCGCTGCTACAGAGTGTACAGAGGGTAAGGAGAAAAGAGGGGAAATATGGCCCTGGGGAGAGGAAAGTGAACAAATATACTGCAGCTCCCCGGAGCCCGCTGTTAGAGCTGCAACCTTTACACCGCCCTCCCCTGGGATTGGTCAGCATCAATATTTAACACGCTACCTCCCGACTGGACTTCTGGCATCGTCGGAGGGAGACGCACGTGCACAAAAAGCGCACGGGCTCGGTAAAAAGGTTGGTGGCGCCGCGCACACACATATAATGGCGTTGAAATGTCAGGGCGAGAGACGCCGCATTTATCTGTTTGAACAAAGTAACGGCACACATGAGCGCCAAAACTGTGACTATGTTCGGGGTTACACTAACAAAACCTTTGAAAAGCAACTGAAAAGCAGGTTTTGTCGTAGTTTTGTACGATCTTGACGTCAAACCACACTGACATTGAGAATTCTTGTCATTCCAAGCTTCGATGCAGTCATGTTGTAATGTTTACGTTCATCCTTCGTCTTCATTTATGGCCACTCCTGCTGCTAGAATTCCTGACTGTGACCATAAAAACACAAACCACATCTTCAGAAAGTGTGGGAAGAACCAATTACATGTACACTTTCGTAAACGTGAAACGGCCAACCACCATCGCCACGCACAAGCAACCCAACAGAGAAGATCCGAGAGAGATTTTGATGTTGTCAATTTGACGGCGAAGGTCAGGAATGTAACTTCATGTCAGGACAACGAGGAACACAAGAGCTGTGACTGGTCAGCTTGGTAGTAGCGTGATTCCTCTTCAGTATTTCCAGCTGCTTCTCCATCTTTGTGAATTGATTGTTCCTTATTAGTCACCTTCTTTCCGTCGATTAGTTCTGCATGTGTGTGTAAAACAGACCGGCCTTTGTTTCTTTGTTGGTTCGTCTGCTCCCAGGATGTTTTGCTTGTGTCTTCCTGACATTACCTGCTCATGTTCTCTGTCTTGGCCTTTTGTTCTTTTTGAATTCTTCCTCGTCTTAATTTCTCCTCTGAAATACTTCTTCTGTTTGGCTGTTGTTTTCGGAATCCCCTGTTCGTCAACGGTGCACCTTTTGTTGTATTTTTAGTAAGTTGCATTAAAGTTCTCTTTTGTTTCCCGTTAGTGTCATGTCATACCACTGTCACTAACCGGGAGTCATCACCTGTTGTAGCTTGGAAAACATTCCCAAACCATTTCTTTGGTGGAACATTGGTCTGGAGTGGTCACTGGGTGGACATTATGTCGTTAACCCTAACCCTAACCCTAACCCTAGGTTTTTTTTCTCTGCATTAGTTGACAGGCTGGAATGAAAAGGCCAAAGGTCAGATCATGGCATTTATACTGATACATTAAAATCCCACCATGCTGCCTTGAATTAGCCAGCTTACAGTACTGACATTTTTCAGCCTTACCTATAATGAATCAAGTCTGGCTAGAACTCAACGAAGCCTCACTAGAACACAACGTAATAGCTAGCATAGCAATTACCCACAAATAGGCCGATAAAATTCATCAAGGCGAGAAACCTTTCACAGATAAATAAAACATCTGCAAAGGATATAGTCTAAAAAGATAGGATTTTTCTCACAAATCTGTTCATTTTAAAGAGTCGTTCAAAAAACTGACTCACATTGACATTTATTTATTTTTAAGCCTGAGGGCAACTTATTATAATCCTTATTTTAACTTATTGTCATTAGAAATGATGGTTAGATTTGGATGACAATGGGATTGTAGATAGAGATAGATAGATAAGTTATGCTGCTACACTGCATGAAATGAAGCAAAGAATAAATAAATAAATACAAAATAGAATAACTCAGTTCCCCTCATTCATTTTAAAGAGTCATTCAAAAGATTTGTCTCATTTGTGAATGTTTTAATTCTAATTCATAGGTTTCAAGATGAAATACAATACTTATTATGGTATTTATTTATTATTTATATGAATTATTTCTATATGAAAAAGAAAATTGGTTCAAATCTCAGCACATCAGCCATTTAGAGTTTTTTGGGGGGTTTTATTATATCATTAACGTGCCACCTTCAGTCGACTGACTCTCCGAGGTGACAAACTTTAAACATTAGCAAAGACAACAAAAAAAAAGTCAACAGATTCAACAAATTACAAGCTCCGGATATTTTCTAGGAGAACAGAAGCCGTTTACGAGAGATAAGAAGTCGGTAGGAGGAGGTGGATTTAACGCGAGTAGCTGATGGTTATTTGTAATAAACTGAGCAGAAATCTGGGAGAACCTTAACTGGGAACATTTAACAATGTGCAGCATTTTAGTGCAGTTTAAATACATAATCGATCAATTTACTGAACAAGGACATCGCTCGTATAGAAGAGTGAAGCTTCAGTCTCATAGTTAGAGTAGATTTTTTTCCTGATTTAAAAATAGTACGTTTCATTGCTTCTGTACAAAGCAGAAAAATAGTCCAGTGAAATCCTGTCACTCTCTTCTTTCTGATCCCAAGTTTCTTCCATCTCTGCTTCACATCTGCGCTGCCTGTCCCATCAAAGCGACTGTTTGCTCCGTCAAAGCAGGACTTTGAAGGCCTCCCTCTAAGTTAATGGCCCAGTTAAGGAAGCGGGGGCCTGCTGCCGTTTTTAGAAGCTGTCCAGCAGCAGCAGCAGCAGCAGCAGCGGCGGCGGCTCTTGTCTTGTTTTACCTCATTTCATCTCATTTGAAACTCACGTCCTCATTATGTCAGCGCCGCGATGGAGCTGTAAATAAAGGTTGGAGGAACAGACAACAGGAGACGGTGGCGAAGCGACGCAGACTTCGTGTCCTGTTGCTTTCAGCAAAAACACACAAAAGGCTTCAATTGGGACGCGAGCTCTAATTTGCCGGGACCTGTCGAGCTTGTGCAATCGCCCCTCGCTGCAAAATGTGCACATGCACACGCACTCCGTCTGTATAAATAACCAGATGCACATGGAGCCAAGAACGCCAGCACCTCGGGGTGCTGCTGTATGTGCATTTATATATAAAAATGTGAATGTTTTGTTGCGTTCCGGCGCCTCAGTTCCCGCGCCACGGCTTCCTTGTTTTAAATCTCTCTGTGTGTTAGCGCGTGTGTCTTCTAACCATTCTGATTTCCAGTGTTTTCATTGCCTCACTAAGCTCCAGCAGATGTTTCTCTGCTTTTCTAAAGACCTTCTCGGCAGCCTGGGCGGAATATCAGAATACCTCTTCCTAATCCACTTTACCCACTAATCCCTGCTCCGTAGACCTGTTGGCTTGCTTTTTATACAACACCAGCTCTTTCTCTTTCTCTCTCTAGCATTCACTGGGGGTCTTAGTGAGATCACTATCGAAGAAAGCAGAATTAGTTTGCGTCAGCGGACCAGGGGAGGGATCGCGGGCGCTTGATTTACTGATATTCAGAGGAAGTGGAATTGATCGGAAGCTGTGGGGCCCGGACACTGTCTGCTGGGGCTTTGCGGGGAGTGAGTTAAGGTTTTTCCCATTCCGCTGTTGGCCAGCCAAAGCGATGGGGACTGGATTTAGCTGCCTGACAAAAGCTTGAGAGGGATGTGATATGTCATCTGCTGCTGTGGGATACAAGGGGATATTCACAGACACGGCGTAAATAAAGGCAAAAAAGGGAACAGCCAGTGCTGGAGATGCGGCACAGACAGCCCACATCCCACAACCCTGAATGAATGAATGACTGGAGGGTGAGATTTGATTCAGGCGACTGGCAGCGGGACATCTGCAGGGGGAAGAGGAACAGAATTAAGCTAACTGGTGCATTTCAGTCGCTGTATTCTCAGAGTGCTTGTACTCAAGGGCTGCAGGAATCTGACACGGACGGACTGCTTCTGTTGCTAGGGCTCGACAAATGGCCAATCTAATATGTCTGGTCAAGTGTTGTATCTGCTGCAGCCTGAGGTGCAGTTGGCTGGACTCTACCCGGTGATGCAAAAAACAAAACAAAAAAAAGGACACAAGGATAAAATGTTTGTACCTCTCGTATTAAACTTCACCGTTTCCTGAAGTGTTTTAATGAAGTGGGAGCCAATTCTTATTTCAGAATAGGAACCATTTAAATAATAAACATGAATTCAAATCACCACGTGAAGCCCCCCCCAACGATTTGATTGCTAGCAGCAGATCTATGCATCATCATAAGAATCTGGCTCCTCTCCCTTTACCTCCACTTTCCCACCACATGCATCGAGGAAGGAGGGGCGCATCGAGGGCCAGGCAGGGGGAAAGTGGGCGGGACTTAGGAGGGAGGCGGAGTTGTTCCTGTTCAAAGTTTGTGCTGTGCAGCATGCCAGAAAGGTAAGAATAGTTTTAAGGAAAGATCAGCGAGGTCTTGAGCAACTGATTATCTGCCTGTCCTCTTTTGTGGGAGGTTGCAGCTAAGGACCTAGACCCCTTCACAGTTTGTAAACAATGTGACGTTTTTTGAGGGGCGGGGCTTAGCTGGAGGCAAAACATCTCAAACGTTATAGCCTGTAAATGCCGGCTTATTTCAACAGACTGTTTTGGAGAGAACGGATGAGGAAAACACATATTTTATAAAATACATGAATACACTCACTATATTTGACAATACGAGGACACAGAGGGGACAAAATTTGGTCTGTCTTTATCAAGTGAAGCCTCTCCCACAAAGATATTAGGAGAAGTAAGAGGAAACCGCTGTGGAGGGTAACTTCTGCTTGGACACCCCTGAAACACACAACTAATGTTACATTAGCTATCAGTTAGCATTAGCATTAACGTGCAACAAGAATCCCCTGAATAATTAATCATGATTATGTTAATGTAATTTCAGTCAGAGTGTACTCTAACCCATAACGTTATCCATATTAATCTGACCTGCTATCATGTGAGCCCGTTGTTATTGATGATTGTCTCACTCCAGTCCTTTCTTTTAATCGCATTCAACCTAAGTCGTCTACGACTGTCAGTGCCTGATATGTGATAAATCTTCAAGTTAGTACTTTTGATTTTTCGGTTTTGGCACCAAAAATACAGCAAAACAATATTTTCACGGTTGACAGTGACAGTGCTCGCCTCAAACTTACCTCTGTTTTGCCTCCAGCTAACGTTGTGACATCACAATGACGTAGGTCATGAAGGGGTCTATAGACCAGGTTAAACATTAATCACAGGGCCAATGGTCAAAATGCTGAAGAGCCCTTGGATGAAGTTGTAACTTCCTTGGACCTGAGGCACATACGAAGCTTTTTTAAGCCAACGGGCCCTGTGATGTAGTTTGAAAGTGGAGCTGTTACATATGGGAACATGAGTCACACGCCTTAAGTTTCAAGTTTTCGAGTTTTGTTTGTCTGTCACTGATTGCCTGAACATAGCTGCTGTTGATAATTATCATTTGTGGCTTGTGACAAACAAGTCATTTACAGTTGCAACATGTGGCCTAGCAACAGCGAGGCAAAAAATATAATGCCTCCAATGTGACGAGGATCAAAAATACAGGCAGGAGCGAGAGTAATTGCTGCTCCTAAACTTGCATCCTCTGTCTTTTTTTGTTTTTTTTCGGGATACTTGTGCTCAGTATATTTCAACACTTTCCTCTAAAAAATCTCTGGAAATGTGATAAAGACAAATTATTATTCACAAATAGTCTGAGCGAAGTTAAACACCTCTGCGACCTGCTTGAATCTGAGCGTCTAAACGACGCCGTGAAGCTTTCGCCTCAATTAAAACGCACGGAGTTATCCAAACAAATCCTTAATGGTAAGAACGGAACGGTTCTGATTGCCGGCATGTTCTGCATCTCAGACTAATCTGTAGGTTTTTCTGTTTGTACCATGCTATTTTCTCACTTTGTCTCTTAGCAACGGGCACTTTGTCAGCCGCGTCGGAGCTTTTCCGTCTGAGGTGTTACGACAAGGTGTGGGCAGCCAGCGCGTCTTCTAACTGAGTAAGTTTGATCTCGGAGGTTTTAATCCTCATTAGAGATGAAAAACAGGCTACAGCAACACTTACTTCCAACTTCACCGCCAACTGACACGTAGTCAGGCATGATTGCGAGTCTCAGAAGTTTCCGAGTAAACGCTCCCGTCATTGTTCGTGCCCAACGTACATTTATTTCCAGAGACATCACTCAAGTTGAATTACAGTGGTTTCTCCTTAGTAATTAATGGTATAGGATCCAAAGTAACAGTTAACGCCGTCTACTAGAGCACCGTGCCTGTGACCCCACTAAAACCTCTGCTGCAACGCAGGAAGTAATGAATCTGTCTTTAGAAACTGCAATAAAGTAATTGCGAAGACGATACCAGTCATCAGACGACGCATCCATTAGATATCAAAGGACTGTTTTCAATAACCTGGAGATGATTTACTTGACTTTACTTGACCCATGAAACAGAAATATAGTTCAGAACTTGTGGAGACGCCTTCTCGTAAAAACCAAAGAAAAAAGAAATGTAATGTCAGACGACAACAACAGCTCAAGGACGGTTTAGAGGGAAAGTTGTTTTCATGAAAGCATCTATAGGCGGCTTTTGATTTGTATCAATGTACAAAGGGCTCAAGGGAGCTATTGTGTCAGTGGCTCACCTGCGTCTTTTGTCGTACATGCATTAGTATCATTGCGTTACTTTGTAGTCTTTCTTTCCGAAAAAGCATCGCCACACGATGAACAAAATCCAAGATGAAAAGACTTCTTTTACTTTCCCTTTACTCTTTCACTTTGATTATTTGCTGGATGGCAGCAGAGGGAAATGATTAAGACGCGCCTAATATGCAAAAGCTCTTTTTTAAATATCATAAAATACCCTTTAAAAATCTGCGCACCAACCATAACAAAGAAATGTCATGCTTAACACTTTGCACCGTGAGGATGCTAATTAAACAAAAATGAAGAGAAGAGGCAGAAGAACCCTTGGTTAAATTAGTGTTGAAAAAGACTCACCTCCACGCACCGTCACTTTTCATGTGAACAGTTTTCTACTCAATAAAATGCCTACTTCAGGTGAACGGACGGAGGTGCACTTTTTTTTCTTTCACATTTCAGTCCATTCAGACGTGTGAAGTTCGCTCAAAATTTCATTTGACAGTTGGACTGAGACAGAACTGGTGTGAGGAGGAAGAGACGGGCATCTGACATGTGGTGACGGACCAGGCTCCAGGAGACAGAGAGGGAAGGTGGGGAAGGGAAGGGAAGGGAAGGGAAGGGAAGGGAAGGGTGAAGGGATGAGGAGGCAGATGGAGACCCGGCTCTTGCTCTCGACGTCTCTCCCCGGGGAGATCAACAGCCGATTTGAGAATTTGGGCCACAAAGACAAAAAAAACGATGGAATGTGAGCGCGAGAGGTCGTGTAAAGATTAAAAAAAATAATAACAATAAAGATTGTTCTGCTTTGAGTGACCAGCATCTTCAGATTTTCACACTGAAAGCAACAATAAACAGCTATAAAGACATTTTGTGATTGCTGTATTGAGAATAATTGGAGAAATATAAAAAAAAAATCACAATTTCATTTTTTTTTTTGCCTCTGATCTGAGTTAATTTGTTTGTGTTTAATGGAGAGAAATGATTTTTTTCTACTATCTTGATAATTAAGTCATTAAACTCAATGTTTTATCAGAAAAAAACACATTTTCTGTGTTGAAGATTAGGTGGTAAACAGCGCAATCCAGCATCACAACCTCATGTTCTTGTTTGGAGTCGTTCAGCAGCATCTGGACCAGGATGACTTGTTACCACAGACAAAAAACCAATGAGCTGAAGAAGAATGGTTCATGGAGAACATAATGAATGTACTGGAGCGGCCAAGTCAAAGTCCTGACCGTGATTCAGTAGAGATGCTGTGGAAGGATCTGAAGGAAGAAGTTCATGTGAGGAAACCCGCCAACAGTTGTTGTTCTGAGGAACGGGATCAAATTCCTCCACGCTGCTGTAGACCACTGATCAGCAGTTACTGGAAATGTTTGGTTGATGTTATTCCTGCACAGTGAGGTCACAGCACACACTGAAAACAAAGGTTCAAAGTCCTGGCCCTTAATCCAGTGGAAATGTTGTAGAAGGATCTGAAGCATCAGTTCATGTGAGGAAACCCACCAACATTAGGGATGAGCATCGTTAAGCTTTTGTCTGATAACGGTGCCGGTGCTTAAAGAATGAAAAACATATGAACCTTGTCAAAAAAATGGTACGTTTTTAGGTTTAAGGCTTTTTTAGGTTTAACCTAGCCAAGGCAGTATGCGGTACATCATTGGGCTTTTCAGGTGGGCACCTCCCTTCACCGATGTTTGGTTATATTAGGATCACGACACCTCAAGAAGAATCAACTGAGTTTCATGCAAGAAATCAATGAACCAATATAAAATTAAATATAATAATAAAAACAGCAGTGTATTAAAACCAGCAGCAAGAAAAGCAGCAGCAAAATTTTACAGTACATTCAATCAACTCTCAATTAACATTTTGTAAGTGTTTCAAAAACACCTATCAGCTTTAAACTTTCAGCAGTTTTTCTGCCAAAATATGAACATGTTAGCCTTTTCTGGTGATGCTCTTTGTTGAAAATACTGTTGAAAATGAATGGAGGGGTCCCCACAGATTTTGTCACTGTCTTCCAACCGTCCAGTTGAGCCTTCTTGGCCATAGTGAAGGGAGTCACTGCCATCAAACAACAAAGAGGCCGCTGCACGAGTTTACAACCGTGTGCTAGTTCATCCTACACGCGTCAATTTAACATTAATTTACCCCATTCACAACAATAAGTTCCTTAATCGATTTAAATACACATTAACTACATTAAGTTAGTCACCCCCTAGAAGAACGGCTGCTGTCATCATCATCTGTGATGTGACTCCGGCAGGGCTGGGACTCTCCTCTCCAGGCATGCCGCTAACGCCGCTGGCGGCAGCAGATGTGCTTGCTGTGGTGTCTGTACATTTCTCAGCTTTAAAAAAAATCTGGTGTTGAATCCCTCGCACAATATTGTATTTGAGGTAAAGTAGAGGCAAACTTTTGTCCGACGTCACATGTAGCGTCGGCACAGCGATAAAGCTGTCAGTGACACTGAAATCTGCGTTGCTTTGTGGTCTGGTTACCACCATTAGCATCAGCACTGGTGCCATTATGTTACCAGAGTATTAGTGCCCATTCCTAACCAACAACTCAGAATTAAAGTGGTTCTGTTGTGAGTAATGGGCTAAAACTCCTCCGAACTGCTTAAGACGACAGATCAGCAGTTACTGGAAATGTCTGGTAGGTTAGCTTAATATATAACATTAGCATAATATTTCTGTATCATTTGTTTGACTGGATTGCTTTTGTGTACTTTCAGTCCTTGTGTGAGGATCTGCTGAAGTTTTAAGTTATTTATAGGCAGAAATGTAGAAAATTCTGAAGGTGGCGCAGAATTAGGAACTCCAAACGCGTTCATGGTCTCCAGAAGACGAACCATTAGCCCGAAGCATTTTTGAGCTTTTATCAAACAGCTTAGATATTTAGTTCAAAGCATTAGAGCGCGGCCTCATGGAGCTGCTAACAGGGCTGCAGACTCTCAGTCTCTTCAGCCTCTAAGACTCAATAAGTCCTTTTAAGATCACTTTATCACTTTGGACTTCTGTAAATTGTACTGGAATCAGAGGAGAGTTTAAGGCACGGAAATACAAAGTCGGGATCCGATCCTGACACTGAAGACGAGCAAAGCGAGCAAAAAAAAAAAATAATAAAAAATGAATAAGGAATTATGAGGGTAAAAACGGACAGGTAGAGTAGAAGAAAGAAAGGCAGAAAACACAAAGCAAAGTCAGAGAAGAGAAGAGAAAAGACGAGTACAGCACAGGCTTCCACTGAATGGTAATTAAAGGGGAAAATGTCATTAATTAGCAAACAGGCCAGCTGTGGCGCTCTTTAAAGCTCTGCTTCCTAACATTAAATATAGATTACAGGACATGCAGAACACACACACACACACACACACACACACACACACACACACAGGCAGAGACAAAATAACAGTGATGCACAGATCTAATTAGTGGGATTGATTTTCTCTAACCCCAGTGGAGAGACAGCAATAGGAGAGCGAGATTCTCCAAATGCCACTCCTCTGCAGGAATCCTCTCGCTCGGGGGGCACGAAATGAAAGACAAACTGACAGAAAGAGAAAGAAACGGGAGAGCGGCGGGGAAAAAAAATAAAAAAAGAAAGGATGGGGGAAGACGGGCAGCCAGCTGTCAGGCGAAAGAAAAAGCGGCGGGGAAATAAATAAAAACGAGGTGGCCTTTGCGGAAAGTCTTTAAGATCACATGGGCGCTGCTGGGGAAAGACCTCGCTACCGCCGCCGCGAGGTTGGCGACTTCTTTAAAAGTTCTTTCGTCAAAAAAGAAGGCATCAACTGCACCTTTACGTGCACAAATGAAGCCGTTGTTGTAGAGAAACATGAATCTGTTTCCAGAAATACTCATGTGTTTCTTCTTTTAATAAGTTACTGTATCCAATCTGCACAAACAGCAACAACGGTGTTTACAATGAGAACTTTTTCATCAGAGTCCCCCCCACACACACACACACACATCGCCCCCCGTCACAGCTCATGAGATTACAATTGTTCTCCGACGATACAATGAGATGCTACAACCCGCCCCAGCCGCGCAACAACCTGCTGAAAATAGCCCGCTATTTACATGAGTATTAATAGTATTCCCACTGCTCTCATACAGATGAAGGGCATTTGTTTGAATTATTATTAGTGAGCGCTTTTGCTGGTTCTGCTCAGATGCTTGTTAAATAAACCCGATCTCTGTGCTGACTGCTGTGATACTGTGCACGGTCAAACAAATACACACTGCGGTCAGTTTTTTTTTTTTTTTTGGCTCGAATTAGGCTGATTTTTTAGAAGCCGGCGTCTGGTCTGACTGCGTGGACGCGAGGGTCTCATCAGACGGATCATTCAGTCCACGCAGGGGTCCCACCACCACCACCACCACCACCCGGAGAGACACCAGAAACTGTCTCCTCGGATCAGACGTCCGTCAGTCATGAAAACGCGGAGTGACACCGTGAACGCGGGAGACCAGACACGTAGCGTAGCGGCACATGCTAACCAGGAGCAGCTCTGACACTGAGCTCTGCAGCCTCGTAGCGTCGTCTGGTTTTAGCTCGCCGGGCCATATTTTTAGTTTCTTGTCACATTAACCTTCTAGGAAAGCCCTGTCGTTTGGCCTGCGTGTGGCACTGCATGTGATTTGTGACACTTCCAATCTAAAATAAATATTTTCTACGCAGACTGAACTTAACTTTTGTACAAGTCTGAAGCCCCGTGCTGTCATAAGCCATTACTTAGAGCTGTCGCTTCTTCTCTAGTGGATGTTCTAGGCTCTACTGGTATTTTTTTTTTCATTATGATATGAATTTTTAATAAACTGACATACCAGTGTATTTCCTTACAGTGAGACACTGTTTCAGACCGAACCATTTTCAATTTAGCGCTTCTGAACTTGGTGAATGAAGCAGCAGAACGAGAAGAAGAAAGAAGGGTGCCATGTTGGTTGTTTGGGGTTTGTTTGTTTTTTTTTTTTTAGGGTGACCAGACGTCCCCATTTCTGGGGACAGTCCCCGTTTTGGATGACTTGTCTAAACCCGGCTATAGCTGTCCCTGAAAATGCCCCCAATGTTAGTGTTTTATGAATGAGAAAAAAAAATAAAAAATGTTGCACGCAGACTACAATTATTACGGTAAATATGGATAAATATGTCAAAATCAATGAAACCGTTATTTCACCGTTATTTATCTCCAAGCTGTAAATGTCTTTATTATTCTGCAAAATTTACTCATCATCACAGTAAAATAGTTTATCCTTAGTCATTGTACTGCATTAAATTTGCATTAAACCTAATTTCCTTTCGGGGATGAATAAAGTAATCTATCTATCTATCTATCTATCTATCTATCTATCTATCCATCTATCCATCTATCCATCCATCCATCCATCCATCCATCCATCCATCCATCCAAAACCTTTCTCAACCAGTAGAAAATGTTCTGAACACATGATTATCATCACGTGTAGAAAGCAGAAACGCTGGTGATTATACATTTAAAAAATACAGTTTTATACATTTCTGGTCTGGTCTGGGTCGTCTCTCGCTACATGTGTAAGTAAAATCCATGCATGAATGTCACTGAATTGTTGGTCAGTTTTCTCCTGTGAGTGGTTTTAATGTTGTGGCTGATCGTTGCTGTGGCC